>NC_138779.1:1323881-1743881 GCF_965119305.1 Pelophylax lessonae
CACAGACAGTGTGGGATCAGAGACACACACACATACACAGACAGTGTGGGATCAGAGACACACACATACACAGACAGTGTGAGATCGGGGACACACACACATACACAGACAGTGTGAGATCGGGGACACACACACATACACAGACAGTGTGAGATCGGGGACACACACACATACACAGACAGTGTGAGATCGGGGACACACACACATACACAGACAGTGTGAGATCGGGGACACACACCCATACACAGACAGTGTGGGATCAGAGACACACACATACACAGACAGTGTGAGATCGGGGACACACACACATACACAGACAGTGTGAGATCGGGGACACACACACACAACCCACATGGATGCAAAATTAGAAGCAGTCTGTGCAGACGCTACTTCCCTAATGACATGAATGGGACTGCCTGCATGGGGGTAAACTCCGCCTCTTACAGGTGTATGCGGCAGTTCACCCGGTGTGAAGACCTAAGACATCACCCCACTGTCACCTTCATTGTAAGAATGGTAAGAAGATTTATTACATTATTACACAAAACTTTACAGCTGAACTGATACTGTAGACCAGAGATATGCAAACTGCGGCCCTCCAGCTGTTGCAAAACTACAAGTCCCATCATTCCTCTGCCTCTGGGTGTCATGCCTGTGGTTGTCAGAGTCTTGCTATGCCTCATGGGAATTGTAGTTCTGCAACATCTGGAGGGCCACTATTTACATATCCCTGCTGTATACCTCCCCCACCCCCCTGCTGTACTTCCCTCCAGACCTTCCCCACCCTCCTGCTGTACTTCCCTCCAGACCTTCCCCACCCCCCTGCTGTACTTCCCTCCAGACCTTCCCCACCCCCCTGCTGTACTTCCCTCCAGACCTTCCCCACCCCCCTGCTGTACTTCCCTCCAGACCTTCCCCACCCCCCTGCTGTACTTCCCTCCAGACCTCCCCCACCCCCCTGCTGTATTTCCCTCTAGACTTCCCCCACCCCCCTGCTGTACTTCCCTCCAGACCTCCCCCACTGTACTTCCCGGCAGACCTCCCCACCCCCCTGCTGTACTTCCCTCCAGACCTCCCCCACCCCCCTGCTGTACTTCCCTCCAGACCTTACCCACCCCCATGCTGTACTTCCTGCCAGACCTCCTTCACCCCCCTGCTGAACTTCCCTCCAGACCTCCCCCACCCCCCTGCTGAACTTCCCTCCAGACCTTCCCCACCCCCATGCTGTACTTCCCTCCAGACCTCCCCCACCCCCCTGCTGTACTTCCCGGCAGACCTCCCCCACCCCCCTGCTGTACTTCCCTCCAGACCTCCCCCACCCCCTTCTGTACTTCCCGCCAGACCTCCCCCACCCCCCTGCTGTACTTCCCTCTAGACCTCCCCCATCCCCCTGCTGAACTTCCCTCCAGACCTCCCCCACCCCCCTGCTGTACTTCCCGGCAGACCTCCCCCACCCCCCTGCTGTACTTCCCTCCAGACCTCCCCCACCCCCCTGCTGTACTTCCCTCTAGACCTCCCCCACCTCCCTGCTGTACTTCCCTCCAGACCTCCCCCACCCCCCTGCTGTACTTCCCTCTAGACCTCCCCCACCCCCCTGCTGTACTTCCCTCCAGACCTCCCCCACCCCCCTGCTGTACTTCCCTCCAGACCTCCCCCACCCCCCTGCTGTACTTCCCTCTAGACCTCCCCCACCCCCCTGCTGTACTTCCCTCCAGACCTCCCCATCCCCCATGCTGTACTTCCCTCCAGACCTCCCCCACCCCCCTGCTGTACTTCCCTCCAGACCTTCCCCACCCCCCTGCTGTACTTCCCTCCAGACCTTCCCCACCCCCCTGCTGTACTTCCCTCCAGACCTCCCCCACCCCCCTGCTGTACTTCCCTCTAGACCTCCCCCACCCCCCTGCTGTATTTCCCTCTAGACTTCCCCCACCCCCCTGCTGTACTTCCCTCCAGACCTCCCCCACTGTACTTCCCGGCAGACCTCCCCCACCCCCCTGCTGTACTTCCCTCCAGACCTCCCCCACCCCCCTGCTGTACTTCCCTCCAGACCTTACCCACCCCCATGCTGTACTTCCTGCCAGACCTCCTTCACCCCCCTGCTGAACTTCCCTCCAGACCTCCCCCACCCCCCTGCTGAACTTCCCTCCAGACCTTCCCCACCCCCATGCTGTACTTCCCTCCAGACCTCCCCCACCCCCCTGCTGTACTTCCCGGCAGACCTCCCCCACCCCCCTGCTGCACTTCCCTCCAGACCTCCCCCCCCTTCTTCTGTACTTCCCGCCAGACCTCCCCCACCCCCCTGCTGTACTTCCCTCTAGACCTCCCCCATCCCCCTGCTGAACTTCCCTCCAGACCTCCCCCACCCCCCTGCTGTACTTCCCGGCAGACCTCCCCCACCCCCCTGCTGTACTTCCCTCCAGACCTCCCCCACCCCCCTGCTGTACTTCCCTCCAGACCTTACCCACCCCCATGCTGTACTTCCCGCCAGACCTCCCCCACCCCCATGCTGTACTTCCCGCCAGACCTCCCCCATCCCCCTGCTGTACTTCCCTCTAGACCTCCCCCACCTCCCTGCTGTACTTCCCTCCAGACCTCCCCCACCCCCCTGCTGTACTTCCCTCTAGACCTCCCCCACCCCCCTGCTGTACTTCCCTCCAGACCTCCCCCACCCCCCTGCTGTACTTCCCTCCAGACCTCCCCCACCCCCCTGCTGTACTTCCCTCTAGACCTCCCCCACCCCCCTGCTGTACTTCCCTCCAGACCTCCCCATCCCCCATGCTGTACTTCCCTCCAGACCTCCCCCACCCCCCTGCTGTACTTCCCTCTAGACCTCCCCCACCCCCCTGCTGTACTTCCCTCCAGACCTCCCCATCCCCCATGCTGTACTTCCCTCCAGACCTCCCCCACCCCCCTGCTGTACTTCCCTCTAGACCTCCCCCACCCCCCTGCTGTACTTCCCTCCAGACCTCCCCCACCCCCCTGCTGTACTTCCCTCCAGACCTCCCCCACCCCCCTGCTGTACTTCCCTCTAGACCTCCCCCACCCCCCTGCTGTACTTCCCTCCAGACCTCCCCATCCCCCATGCTGTACTTCCCTCCAGACCTCCCCCACCCCCCTGCTGTACTTCCCTCCAGACCTTCCCCACCCCCCTGCTGTACTTCCCTCCAGACCTTCCCCACCCCCCTGCTGTACTTCCCTCCAGACCTCCCCCACCCCCCTGCTGTACTTCCCTCTAGACCTCCCCCACCCCCCTGCTGTATTTCCCTCTAGACTTCCCCCACCCCCCTGCTGTACTTCCCTCCAGACCTCCCCCACTGTACTTCCCGGCAGACCTCCCCCACCCCCCTGCTGTACTTCCCTCCAGACCTCCCCCACCCCCCTGCTGTACTTCCCTCCAGACCTTACCCACCCCCATGCTGTACTTCCTGCCAGACCTCCTTCACCCCCCTGCTGAACTTCCCTCCAGACCTCCCCCACCCCCCTGCTGAACTTCCCTCCAGACCTTCCCCACCCCCATGCTGTACTTCCCTCCAGACCTCCCCCACCCCCCTGCTGTACTTCCCGGCAGACCTCCCCCACCCCCCTGCTGCACTTCCCTCCAGACCTCCCCCCCCTTCTTCTGTACTTCCCGCCAGACCTCCCCCACCCCCCTGCTGTACTTCCCTCTAGACCTCCCCCATCCCCCTGCTGAACTTCCCTCCAGACCTCCCCCACCCCCCTGCTGTACTTCCCGGCAGACCTCCCCCACCCCCCTGCTGTACTTCCCTCCAGACCTCCCCCACCCCCCTGCTGTACTTCCCTCCAGACCTTACCCACCCCCATGCTGTACTTCCCGCCAGACCTCCCCCACCCCCATGCTGTACTTCCCGCCAGACCTCCCCCATCCCCCTGCTGTACTTCCCTCTAGACCTCCCCCACCTCCCTGCTGTACTTCCCTCCAGACCTCCCCCACCCCCCTGCTGTACTTCCCTCTAGACCTCCCCCACCCCCCTGCTGTACTTCCCTCCAGACCTCCCCCACCCCCCTGCTGTACTTCCCTCCAGACCTCCCCCACCCCCCTGCTGTACTTCCCTCTAGACCTCCCCCACCCCCCTGCTGTACTTCCCTCCAGACCTCCCCATCCCCCATGCTGTACTTCCCTCCAGACCTCCCCCACCCCCCTGCTGTACTTCCCTCTAGACCTCCCCCACCCCCCTGCTGTACTTCCCTCCAGACCTCCCCATCCCCCATGCTGTACTTCCCTCCAGACCTCCCCCACCCCCCTGCTGTACTTCCCTCTAGACCTCCCCCACCCCCCTGCTGTACTTCCCTCCAGACCTCCCCATCCCCCTGCTGTACTTCCCTCTAGACCTCCCCCATCCCCCTGCTGTACTTCCCTCTAGACCTCCCCCACCCCCCTGCTGTACTTCCCTCTAGACCTCCCCCATCCCCCTGCTGTACTTCCCTCTGGACCTCCCCCACCCCCCTGCTGTACTTCCCTCTAGACCTCCCCCATCCCCCTGCTGTACTTCCCTCTAGACCTCCCCCACCCCCCTGCTGTACTTCCCTCCAGACCTCCCCATCCCCCTGCTGTACTTCCCTCTAGACCTCCCCCATCCCCCTGCTGTACTTCCCTCTAGACCTCCCCCACCCCCCTGCTGTACTTCCCTCTAGACCTCCCCATCCCCCTGCTGTACTTCCCTCTAGACCTCCCCCATCCCCCTGCTGTACTTCCCTCTAGACCTCCCCATCCCCCTGCTGTACTTCCCTCTAGACCTCCCCCATCCCCCTGCTGTACTTCCCTCTAGACCTCCCCCACCCCCCTGCTGTACTTCCCTCCAGACCTCCCCATCCCCCTGCTGTACTTCCCTCTAGACCTCCCCCATCCCCCTGCTGTACTTCCCTCTAGACCTCCCCCACCCCCCTGCTGTACTTCCCTCTAGACCTCCCCCATCCCCCTGCTGTACTTCCCTCTAGACCTCCCCATCCCCCTGCTGTACTTCCCTCTAGACCTCCCCCATCCCCCTGCTGTACTTCCCTCTAGACCTCCCCATCCCCCTGCTGTACTTCCCTCTAGACCTCCCCCATCCCCCTGCTGTACTTCCCTCTAGACCTCCCCCACCCCCCTGCTGTACTTCCCTCTAGACCTCCCCCATCCCCCTGCTGTACTTCCCTCTAGACCTCCCCATCCCCCTGCTGTACTTCCCTCTAGACCTCCCCCATCCCCCTGCTGTACTTCCCTCTAGACCTCCCCCACCCCCCTGCTGTACTTCCCTCTGGACCAGGGTTTCTCAGCTCCAGTCCTCAGGGCACACTAACAGGTCTGGTTTGCAAGAAAACTGAAATACATCACAGGTGATATAATTTGCTGCTCAGTGATTGCAGTACTCTAGTCTGCATCTCCCTAAGGTAATACTTAAAATCTGGCCTGTTAGTGGGCCCTGAGGACCGGAGTTGAGAACCACTGCTCTAGACCGCCCCCACCCCCCTGCTGTACTTCCCTCCAGACCTCCCCAACCCCCCTACTGTACTTCCCTACAGACCTCCCCAACCCCCCAACTGTACTTCCCTCCAGACCTCCCCCATCCCCCTGCTGTACTTCCCTCCAGACTTTCCCCACCCCCCTGCTGTACTTCCCTCCATGGGTGATTGTCACGGCTCACATAGCCAGTTTAGGGGTCCGAGGATCTGAAATTCCCGCTCTTCTTTCCCTTCTTTCTAGGGTTTCTAGGATGAATAAGAGCAATTCGGATGTGATCACTTTGACCAATCAGAACCGCTCTGATTTGGCCTGGAAGCTCTATATCAGGGATGGGGAACCTTGGCACCCCAGATGTGTTGGAACTACACTTCCCATGATGCTCAACTACACAGCAGAGTGCATCATGGGAAATGTAAATACAAATACATCTGGGGTGCCAAGATTCCCCATCCCTGCCCTACAGAATGAAGGGGAAGAAGAGTGGGACTTTGAAATCCCGGGACCCCCACACAGGCTGCATGGGCAGTGAAGGACAATCAGCCACCGAGATAAGTGAAGCAAGAACCGGGGAGGGGGGGGGGGGAGGGGCTACAAATTATTTTTTTGTGAAAAGGTGACATTACACTTTAAGGCCGCCAGAGACAGGCAGAATAAATGTGATCAATATGTGATCAATACACGGGGATCAATTCTGTTATAGGGAAGACACTCACTTGGCCCAATACATGGCGGGTCCACGGAAGATCCCATCCATTCCTCTGCAGTCTCTATGGGCGGATCCTTCTCCTGGTTACAATAATCCGCCATCCAGGACTCCTTGGTGTTCACATATTGCTCTGAGAATCACAAACAAGAAATGCGTCACTTCTATGGATTGTACAAATAAAACTTTATTCATACCAATCAGTGATCGGCTCCCATAGTCCAGCCTGAGGAATAACTCATCATGTAAGATTCTGTAAGAAGATGAGATTAAGGGATGGATTCCAGGGACTCCGCCCCTCCCATGGAGGGTTTCCATGTTCCTCTGATGATGTCACCGCTCGAGCCCATAGACATATTTGTTCCTCCAATCTCTGTGCACACCCCCACCTCTGGCTGCCCCAATGCAGACACACGGACTTCTGGGAGCTGAGGGGGGGCCCTAACTCACAGTCATTCCCAAACTAGGGCTCGGCTCACCCTGGTGCGACTCTGAAGCCGACATCCCGGCATGACTTGCAGAAGTCAATGCAAGTGGTGCTGAAGTCGCACCAGAAGAAGTGCAGGAACCTTCTTCTTAGTCTGAGTGACTCAAGTCGCTCCAATTAGAATGGTTCCATTGCACTTAATGGGGCGTGACTTGTCATGTGACATGGGCTCTCAAAGTTGGAGTGCAAGTCGCACCAGTGAACTGGGCCTTAACCATGGACATGGCTTCTATTATTGGTCAGTCCCTCGTATGGTAGGAGGTGGTATGGAATTATGGACATGGCTTCTATTATTGGTCAGTCCCTCGTATGGTATGAGGTGGTATGGAATTACGGACATGGCTTCTATTATTGGTCAGTCCCTCGTATGGTATGAGGTGGTATGGAATTATGGATATGGCTTCTATTATTGGTCAGTCCCTCGTATGGTATGAGGTGGTATGGAATTATGGATATGGCTTCTATTATTGGTCAGTCCCTCGTATGGTATGAGGTGGTATTGGATTATGGACATGGCTTCTATTATTGGTCAGTCCCTCGTATGGTATGAGGTGGAATGGAATTATGGACATGGCTTCTATTATTGGTCAGTCCCTCGTATGGTAGGAGGTGGTATGGGATTATGGACATGGCTTCTATTATTGGTCAGTCCCTCGTATGGTATGAGGTGGTATGGAATTATGGACATGGCTTCTATTATTGGTCAGTCCCTCGTATGGTATGAGGTGGTATGGGATTATGGACATGGCTTCTATTATTGGTCAGTCCCTCGTATGGTATGAGGTGGTATGGAATGTATGGACATGGCTTCTATTATTGGTCTGTCCCTCGTATGGTATGAGGTGGTATGGGATTATGGACATGGCTTCTATTATTGGTCTGTCCCTCGTATGGTATGAGGTGGTATGGGATTATGGACATGGCTTCTATTATTGGTCAGTCCCTTGTATGGTATGAGGTGGTATGGAATTATGGACATGGCTTCTATTATTGGTCAGTCCCTCGTATGGTATGAGGTGGTATGGGATTATGGACATGGCTTCTATTATTGGTCAGTCCCTCGTATGGTATGAGGTGGTATGGAATTATGGATATGGCTTCCATTATTGGTCTGTCCTTCGTATGGTATGAGGTGGTATGGAATTATGGACATGGCTTCTATTATTGGTCAGTCCCTTGTATGGTATGAGGTGGTATGGAATGTATGGACATGGCTTCTATTATTGGTCAGTCCCTCGTATAGTAGGAGGTGGTATGGAATTATGGACATGGCTTCTATTATTGGTCAGTCCCTCGTATGGTAGGAGGTGGTATGGAATTATGGACATGGCTTCTATTATTGGTCAGTCCCTCGTATGGTATGAGGTGGTATGGAATTATGGACATGGCTTCTATTATTGGTCTGTCCCTCGTATGGTATGAGGTGGTATGGAATGTATGGACATGGCTTCTATTATTGGTCTGTCCCTCGTATGGTATGAGGTGGTATGGGATTATGGACAGGGCTTCTATTATTGGTCAGTTCCTCGTATGGTATGAGGTGGTATGGAATGTATGGACATGGCTGCTATTATTGGTCTGTCCCTCGTATGGTATGAGGTGGTATGGAATTATGGACATGGCTTCTATTATTGGTCAGTCCCTTGTATGGTATGAGGTGGTATGGGATTATGGACATGGCTTCTATTATTGGTCTGTCCCTCGTATGGTATGAGGTGGTATGGGATTATGGACATGGCTTCTATTATTGGTCAGTCCCTCGTATGGTATGAGGTGGTATGGGATTATGGACATGGCTTCTATTATTGGTCTGTCCCTCGTATGGTATGAGGTGGTATGGAATTATGGACATGGCTTCTATTATTGGTCTGTCCCTCGTATGGTATGAGGTGATATGGGATTATGGACATGGCTTCTATTATTGATCAGTCCCTCGTATGGTATGAGGTGGAATGGAATTATGGACATGGCTTCTATTATTGGTCAGTCCCTCGTATGGTATGAGGTGGTATGGGATTATGGACATGGCTTCTATTATTGATCAGTCCCTCGTATGGTATGAGGTGGTATGGAATTATGGACATGGCTTCTATTATTGGTCAGTCCCTCGTATGGTATGAGGTGGTATGGAATTATGGACATGGCTTCTATTATTGGTCTGTCCCTCGTATGGTATGAGGTGGTATGGGATTATGGACAGGGCTTCTATTATTGGTCAGTTCCTCGTATGGTATGAGGTGGTATGGAATGTATGGACATGGCTTCTATTATTGGTCTGTCCCTCGTATGGTATGAGGTGGTATGGAATTATGGACATGGCTTCTATTATTGGTCAGTCCCTTGTATGGTATGAGGTGGTATGGGATTATGGACATGGCTTCTATTATTGGTCTGTCCCTCGTATGGTATGAGGTGGTATGGGATTATGGACATGGCTTCTATTATTGGTCAGTCCCTCGTATGGTATGAGGTGGTATGGGATTATGGACATGGCTTCTATTATTGGTCAGTCCCTCGTATGGTATGAGGTGGTATGGGATTATGGATATGGCTTCTATTATTGGTCAGTCCCTCGTATGGTATGAGGTGGTATGGGATTATGGACATGGCTTCTATTATTGGTCAGTCCCTCGTATAGTAGGAGGTGGTATGGAATTATGGACATGGCTTCTATTATTGGTCTGTCCCTCGTATGGTATGAGGTGGTATGGAATTATGGACATGGCTTCTATTATTGGTCAGTCCCTCGTATGGTATGAGGTGGTATGGAATGTATGGACATGGCTTCTATTATTGGTCAGTCCCTCGTATAGTAGGAGGTGGTATGGAATTATGGACATGGCTTCTATTATTGGTCAGTCCCTTGTATGGTATGAGGTGGTATGGAATTATGGATATGGCTTCTATTATTGGTCAGTCCCTCGTATGGTATGAGGTGGTATGGAATTATGGACATGGCTTCTATTATTGGTCAGTCCCTCGTATGGTATGAGGTGGTATGGGATTATGGACATGGCTTCTATTATTGGTCAGTCCTTCGTATGGTATGAGGTGGTATGGGATTATGGACATGGCTTCTATTATTGGTCAGTCCCTCGTATGGTAGGAGGTGGTATGGAATGTATGGACATGGCTTCTATTATTGGTCAGTCCCTCGTATGGTATGAGGTGGTATGGAATGTATGGACATGGCTTCTATTATTGGTCAGTCCTTCGTATGGTATGAGGTGGTATGGGATTATGGACATGGCTTCTATTATTGGTCTGTCCCTCGTATGGTAGGAGGTGGTATGGAATGTATGGACATGGCTTCTATTATTGGTCAGTCCCTCGTATGGTATGAGGTGGTATGGAATTATGGATATGGCTTCTATTATTGGTCTGTCCCTCGTATGGTATGAGGTAGTATGGAATTATGGACATGGCTTCTATTATTGGTCAGTCCCTCGTATGGTATGAGGTGGTATGGAATTATGGACATGGCTTCTATTATTGGTCAGTCCCTCGTATGGTATGAGGTGGTATGGAATTATGGACATGGCTTCTATTATTGGTCAGTCCCTCGTATGGTATGAGGTGGTATGGAATTATGGACATGGCTTCTATTATTGGTCAGTCCCTCGTATGGTATGAGGTGGTATGGATTTATGGACATGGCTTCTATTATTGGTCAGTCCCTCGTATGGTATGAGGTGGTATGGGATTATGGACATGGCTTCTATTATTGGTCAGTCCCTCGTATGGTATGAGGTGGTATGGAATTATGGACATGGCTTCTATTATTGGTCAGTCCCTCGTATGGTATGAGGTGGTATGGGATTATGGACATGGCTTCTATTATTGGTCTGTCCCTCGTATGGTATGAGGTGGTATGGGATTATGGACATGGCTTCTATTATTGGTCAGTCCCTCGTATGGTATGAGGTGGTATGGGATTATGGACATGGCTTCTATTATTGGTCAGTCCCTCGTATGGTATGAGGTGGTATGGAATTATGGACATGGCTTCTATTATTGGTCAGTCCCTCGTATGGTATGAGGTGGTATGGGATTATGGACATGGCTTCTATTATTGGTCTGTCCCTCGTATGGTATGAGGTGGTATGGGATTATGGACATGGCTTCTATTATTGGTCAGTCCCTCGTATGGTATGAGGTGGTATGGGATTATGGACATGGCTTCTATTATTGGTCAGTCCCTCGTATGGTATGAGGTGGTATGGAATTATGGACATGGCTTCTATTATTGGTCAGTCCCTCGTATGGTATGAGGTGGTATGGAATTATGGACATGGCTTCTATTATTGGTCAGTCCCTTGTATGGTATGAGGTGGTATGGGATTATGGACATGGCTTCTATTATTGATCAGTCCCTCGTATGGTATGAGGTGGTATGGAATTATGGACATGGCTTCTATTATTGGTCAGTCCCTCGTATGGTATGAGGTGGTATGGAATTATGGACATGGCTTCTATTATTGGTCTGTCCCTCGTATGGTATGAGGTGGTATGGGATTATGGACAGGGCTTCTATTATTGGTCAGTTCCTCGTATGGTATGAGGTGGTATGGAATGTATGGACATGGCTTCTATTATTGGTCTGTCCCTCGTATGGTATGAGGTGGTATGGAATTATGGACATGGCTTCTATTATTGGTCAGTCCCTTGTATGGTATGAGGTGGTATGGGATTATGGACATGGCTTCTATTATTGGTCTGTCCCTCGTATGGTATGAGGTGGTATGGGATTATGGACATGGCTTCTATTATTGGTCAGTCCCTCGTATGGTATGAGGTGGTATGGGATTATGGACATGGCTTCTATTATTGGTCAGTCCCTCGTATGGTATGAGGTGGTATGGGATTATGGATATGGCTTCTATTATTGGTCAGTCCCTCGTATGGTATGAGGTGGTATGGGATTATGGACATGGCTTCTATTATTGGTCAGTCCCTCGTATAGTAGGAGGTGGTATGGAATTATGGACATGGCTTCTATTATTGGTCTGTCCCTCGTATGGTATGAGGTGGTATGGAATTATGGACATGGCTTCTATTATTGGTCAGTCCCTCGTATGGTATGAGGTGGTATGGAATGTATGGACATGGCTTCTATTATTGGTCAGTCCCTCGTATAGTAGGAGGTGGTATGGAATTATGGACATGGCTTCTATTATTGGTCAGTCCCTTGTATGGTATGAGGTGGTATGGAATTATGGATATGGCTTCTATTATTGGTCAGTCCCTCGTATGGTATGAGGTGGTATGGAATTATGGACATGGCTTCTATTATTGGTCAGTCCCTCGTATGGTATGAGGTGGTATGGGATTATGGACATGGCTTCTATTATTGGTCAGTCCTTCGTATGGTATGAGGTGGTATGGGATTATGGACATGGCTTCTATTATTGGTCAGTCCCTCGTATGGTAGGAGGTGGTATGGAATGTATGGACATGGCTTCTATTATTGGTCAGTCCCTCGTATGGTATGAGGTGGTATGGAATGTATGGACATGGCTTCTATTATTGGTCAGTCCTTCGTATGGTATGAGGTGGTATGGGATTATGGACATGGCTTCTATTATTGGTCTGTCCCTCGTATGGTAGGAGGTGGTATGGAATGTATGGACATGGCTTCTATTATTGGTCAGTCCCTCGTATGGTATGAGGTGGTATGGAATTATGGATATGGCTTCTATTATTGGTCTGTCCCTCGTATGGTATGAGGTAGTATGGAATTATGGACATGGCTTCTATTATTGGTCAGTCCCTCGTATGGTATGAGGTGGTATGGGATTATGGACATGGCTTCTATTATTGGTCAGTCCCTCGTATGGTATGAGGTGGTATGGAATTATGGACATGGCTTCTATTATTGGTCAGTCCCTCGTATGGTATGAGGTGGTATGGGATTATGGACATGGCTTCTATTATTGGTCTGTCCCTCGTATGGTATGAGGTGGTATGGGATTATGGACATGGCTTCTATTATTGGTCAGTCCCTCGTATGGTATGAGGTGGTATGGGATTATGGACATGGCTTCTATTATTGGTCAGTCCCTCGTATGGTATGAGGTGGTATGGGATTATGGACATGGCTTCTATTATTGGTCAGTCCCTCGTATGGTATGAGGTGGTATGGAATTATGGACATGGCTTCTATTATTGGTCAGTCCCTCGTATGGTATGAGGTGGTATGGAATTATGGACATGGCTTCTATTATTGGTCAGTCCCTCGTATGGTATGAGGTGGTATGGATTTATGGACATGGCTTCTATTATTGGTCAGTCCCTCGTATGGTATGAGGTGGTATGGAATTATGGACATGGCTTCTATTATTGGTCAGTCCCTCGTATGGTATGAGGTGGTATGGGATTATGGACATGGCTTCTATTATTGGTCAGTCCCTCGTATGGTATGAGGTGGTATGGAATTATGGACATGGCTTCTATTATTGGTCAGTCCCTCGTATGGTATGAGGTGGTATGGGATTATGGACATGGCTTCTATTATTGGTCTGTCCCTCGTATGGTATGAGGTGGTATGGGATTATGGACATGGCTTCTATTATTGGTCAGTCCCTCGTATGGTATGAGGTGGTATGGGATTATGGACATGGCTTCTATTATTGGTCAGTCCCTCGTATGGTATGAGGTGGTATGGGATTATGGACATGGCTTCTATTATTGGTCAGTCCCTCGTATGGTATGAGGTGGTATGGAATTATGGACATGGCTTCTATTATTGGTCAGTCCCTCGTATGGTATGAGGTGGTATGGAATTATGGACATGGCTTCTATTATTGGTCAGTCCCTTGTATGGTATGAGGTGGTATGGGATTATGGACATGGCTTCTATTATTGATCAGTCCCTCGTATGGTATGAGGTGGTATGGAATTATGGACATGGCTTCTATTATTGGTCAGTCCCTCGTATGGTATGAGGTGGTATGGAATTATGGACATGGCTTCTATTATTGGTCTGTCCCTCGTATGGTATGAGGTGGTATGGGATTATGGACAGGGCTTCTATTATTGGTCAGTTCCTCGTATGGTATGAGGTGGTATGGAATGTATGGACATGGCTTCTATTATTGGTCTGTCCCTCGTATGGTATGAGGTGGTATGGAATTATGGACATGGCTTCTATTATTGGTCAGTCCCTTGTATGGTATGAGGTGGTATGGGATTATGGACATGGCTTCTATTATTGGTCTGTCCCTCGTATGGTATGAGGTGGTATGGGATTATGGACATGGCTTCTATTATTGGTCAGTCCCTCGTATGGTATGAGGTGGTATGGGATTATGGACATGGCTTCTATTATTGGTCAGTCCCTCGTATGGTATGAGGTGGTATGGGATTATGGATATGGCTTCTATTATTGGTCAGTCCCTCGTATGGTATGAGGTGGTATGGGATTATGGACATGGCTTCTATTATTGGTCAGTCCCTCGTATAGTAGGAGGTGGTATGGAATTATGGACATGGCTTCTATTATTGGTCTGTCCCTCGTATGGTATGAGGTGGTATGGAATTATGGACATGGCTTCTATTATTGGTCAGTCCCTCGTATGGTATGAGGTGGTATGGAATGTATGGACATGGCTTCTATTATTGGTCAGTCCCTCGTATAGTAGGAGGTGGTATGGAATTATGGACATGGCTTCTATTATTGGTCAGTCCCTTGTATGGTATGAGGTGGTATGGAATTATGGATATGGCTTCTATTATTGGTCAGTCCCTCGTATGGTATGAGGTGGTATGGAATTATGGACATGGCTTCTATTATTGGTCAGTCCCTCGTATGGTATGAGGTGGTATGGGATTATGGACATGGCTTCTATTATTGGTCAGTCCTTCGTATGGTATGAGGTGGTATGGGATTATGGACATGGCTTCTATTATTGGTCAGTCCCTCGTATGGTAGGAGGTGGTATGGAATGTATGGACATGGCTTCTATTATTGGTCAGTCCCTCGTATGGTATGAGGTGGTATGGAATGTATGGACATGGCTTCTATTATTGGTCAGTCCTTCGTATGGTATGAGGTGGTATGGGATTATGGACATGGCTTCTATTATTGGTCTGTCCCTCGTATGGTAGGAGGTGGTATGGAATGTATGGACATGGCTTCTATTATTGGTCAGTCCCTCGTATGGTATGAGGTGGTATGGAATTATGGATATGGCTTCTATTATTGGTCTGTCCCTCGTATGGTATGAGGTAGTATGGAATTATGGACATGGCTTCTATTATTGGTCAGTCCCTTGTATGGTATGAGGTGGTATGGGATTATGGACATGGCTTCTATTATTGGTCAGTCCCTCGTATGGTATGAGGTGGTATGGAATTATGGACATGGCTTCTATTATTGGTCAGTCCCTCGTATGGTATGAGGTGGTATGGGATTATGGACATGGCTTCTATTATTGGTCTGTCCCTCGTATGGTATGAGGTGGTATGGGATTATGGACATGGCTTCTATTATTGGTCAGTCCCTCGTATGGTATGAGGTGGTATGGGATTATGGACATGGCTTCTATTATTGGTCAGTCCCTCGTATGGTATGAGGTGGTATGGGATTATGGACATGGCTTCTATTATTGGTCAGTCCCTCGTATGGTATGAGGTGGTATGGGATTATGGACATGGCTTCTATTATTGGTCAGTCCCTCGTATGGTATGAGGTGGTATGGAATTATGGACATGGCTTCTATTATTGGTCAGTCCCTCGTATGGTATGAGGTGGTATGGATTTATGGACATGGCTTCTATTATTGGTCAGTCCCTCGTATGGTATGAGGTGGTATGGGATTATGGACATGGCTTCTATTATTGGTCAGTCCCTCGTATGGTATGAGGTGGTATGGAATTATGGACATGGCTTCTATTATTGGTCAGTCCCTCGTATGGTATGAGGTGGTATGGGATTATGGACATGGCTTCTATTATTGGTCAGTCCCTCGTATGGTATGAGGTGGTATGGAATTATGGACATGGCTTCTATTATTGGTCAGTCCCTCGTATGGTATGAGGTGGTATGGGATTATGGACATGGCTTCTATTATTGGTCTGTCCCTCGTATGGTATGAGGTGGTATGGGATTATGGACATGGCTTCTATTATTGGTCAGTCCCTCGTATGGTATGAGGTGGTATGGGATTATGGACATGGCTTCTATTATTGGTCAGTCCCTCGTATGGTATGAGGTGGTATGGGATTATGGACATGGCTTCTATTATTGGTCAGTCCCTCGTATGGTATGAGGTGGTATGGAATTATGGACATGGCTTCTATTATTGGTCAGTCCCTCGTATGGTATGAGGTGGTATGGAATTATGGACATGGCTTCTATTATTGGTCAGTCCCTTGTATGGTATGAGGTGGTATGGGATTATGGACATGGCTTCTATTATTGATCAGTCCCTCGTATGGTATGAGGTGGTATGGAATTATGGACATGGCTTCTATTATTGGTCAGTCCCTCGTATGGTATGAGGTGGTATGGGATTATGGATACACATACTGTAATATTAATATGTTTATGTGTGACAGGGCTTGCAAAATGACTTGGGATGTCAATAGACCTATTTAAGGGTTAATTCTGATCTCTATTGATTGGCAGCCCAGTTGTCTGTTCGCTCGGAGTTGTTGTGGGAATTGTAATATTATTTGTGTGGAAATTTTTCAGGAAAGGTTTTATATAAATTCCCATTATGTCTCCCAGTGTCAGTTTCCCGGTAATCGCTATGTACAGAGAATATTGCTATACCTGGCATTGAGGAAAGACCTGTAAGTGGAAACCTTCCATTAAATGCAGACTGCGAACCGCTTGCCTGATCTCCTGAACGCCGGGCGCTCTGAGCGGCTATTGCTGGAGCGAACGCCGGTCTGGATCTATGGCAGTGCGATGCGAGGTCCCCCGCACAAATGTATATCAGCCAGCCGGGGCCCCGGTATTCACAGGCGGAGATATGTTTGTGATGTGGAATTATTATTGGTTTGATAAATATCTGCCCTTTTGCTGGAATAATGGCTGGCAGATTTCTATTAGGCTCGATCCTCATGACTGAAATACTGCTGCTATTTCCTTTGCAGATATCGTCTCTAATCACTATCAAATATGGTTTTTATGAACTATATTATATAGGATTCACTCTAACAGGTTATGACGGGAGTGCATGCGTATGTGTAGCACCCTCCTAGGGAGGTGTTAGGGGGAGATCAGATATAGTGACTGCAGGGTTCAGGGTTTAGTAACACTTAATAGAAGAAGCTGATTGGCTGGCATGCACAGCTGCATCAGTGTTAGTAAATCTCCCCTATATACTGTAGGACGGTCTCTCTCTGTCCCAATGATAGGATACCTATTAGCACAGGGGTGATATTTATGACATAGGATCTCTCGGTACAATGATAGGATCTCTCGGTACAATGATAGGATCTCTCGGTACAATGATAGGATCTCTCGGTACAATGATAGGATCTCTCGGTACAATGATAGGATCTCTCGGTACAATGATAGGATCTCTCGGTACAATGATAGGATCTCTCGGTACAATGATAGGATCTCTCGGTACAATGATAGGATCTCTCGGTACAATGATAGGATCTCTCGGTACAATGATAGGATCTCTCGGTACAATGATAGGATCTCTCGGTACAATGATAGGATCTCTCGGTACAATGATAGGATCTCTCGGTACAATGATAGGATCTCTCGGTACAATGATAGGATCTCTCGGTACAATGATAGGATCTCTCGGTACAATGATAGGATCTCTCGGTACAATGATAGGATCTCTCGGTACAATGATAGGATCTCTCGGTACAATGATAGGATACCTATTAGCACAGAGGTGATATTTATGTCCAGTCGCTGTCTGGCCTTCAGATCGAACGTCAGGCGTGACGGATGGAGACGGCTGGCTTCCTGTTTTTGCCAGGATAGGGCACAGGGCCACGGCTCAATGAAAGGCTCCCAACCTGAAATGGAAACCAAATTAATATTAAACTCAGAGAATGTTCAATATCCAAACTGCAAGTAAATGGACCGCATCCTGCCTGGAGAGTACTTAATGCGGAGCTCCCCTGCAGTGAGGCTGAAAAGGGTTAAATGCTCGTTTCCATCTAGGATACCGGAAAAGAAGATTTATTTATCCCATCCCCCGCTCCAGCAGGCTCCCTTCACGTCACTAGACCAGTCTCTGTGGCTTCTTCTCCCTCACGCTGTTGGGGCAGAGGGTGCTCTGACATCATAAAGTACAATGCAGGTCCCATAGCTCTGCACTATGAGGATGCCAGGAGACAGTAGAGACCGGAGAAGAGTGCTGGCTGCATGGGGGAGGGGGGTGGGGTAATCAGGTAAATAAAAAGTGCTTTTTCCAGAATCTAGACATAAAGGGGCGACTCCCCGACCAATGGGGATTTTTAGTTTTCCCCAGAGATAGGCTTTAATCATTTCAGACCCGGAAGATTTACCCCCCAGGCCATTTCTTGTGATTCAGCACTGCGTTATTTTAACTGACAATTGCGCGGTCGTGCGACGCTGTACCCAAATAAAATGTATTTCTTTTTTCCCCACAGAGATTTCTTTTGGGGATATTTGATCACCTGTGCGACTTTTATTTTTTGCGCTATAAACAAAAAAAGAGCGACAATTCTGAAAAAAAAACAAAAGACGAAAAAAAAAAACAATATTTTTCATTTTCTGCTATAAAACATTCCCAATAAAAAAAATTTAAAAATCTAATTTTTTCATCATTTTAGGCCAATTTGTTTTCCGCCACATATTTTTGGTAAAAAAAAAAAAAAATCGCAATAAGTGTATTCTGATTGGTTTGCGCAAAAGTTATTGCGTCTACAAACTAGGGGAAAGATTTATGTTTTTTTTTTTACTAGTAATGGCGGCGATCTGCCATATTTAGCGGGACTGCGACATTGCGGCGGACAGATTGGACCCCTGACTGACATTTTTGACACTTTTGGGGGTACCAGTGACATTACTACAGTAATCAGTGCTATACATATGTACTGTCACTGTACCAATGACACTGGCAGGGAAGGGGTTAACATCAGGGGGGATCAAAGGGTTAAGTGTGTCCCTAGGGCAGTAATGGGGAACCTTGGCACCCCAGATGTTTTGGAACTTCATTTCCCATGATGCTCATCTACACTGCAGAGCCCATGAGCATCATGGGAAATGTAGTTCCAAAAGATCTGGGGTGACAAGGTTCCCCATTACTGCCCTAGGGGGTGCTTACTAACTGTGTGGGGGAGGTCCTCACTGGATGTATACAGAGATCTGTGTTCCTGAATAGGGGGATCTCTGTGTTCATCTCTGACAGAACAGCGGCCTGCCTTACTTACACAGATAGACCGCCGTTCTGTCTCTAATGGGAGTAATCATGGGAGGACATCACATCAGCCGGACCCGCTGATTGGCTCCTCCCTCTGGTCAATCGGCACACACACCCCCGCTGATTGGCTCCTCCCTCTGGTCAATCGGCACACACGCCCCCGCCAATTGGCTCCTCCCTCTGGTCAATCGGCACACACGCCCCCCCGCTGGCTATTGCACGCAACGACGTACAGGTACCTAACTCCACACAATAGAATCGACCTGCCCCAGTAAAACTGGTCAGCAAGTGGTTAAAGTGATTGTACAGACAGAAGGTGCATTCTATGCAAGAAGGTAAAAAAAACCTTCCCCTCCCCCCTCAAATACTTACCTGAGCCCATCTCTATCCAGTGATGTGCAGGAGACCTGAGGCTCTGTCTGGTCTCTCCCTCCTGATAGGCTGAGATGCAGCAGCAGGAGCCATTGGTTCCCACTGCTGTCAATCACAGCCAGTGAGGCAGGAGCAGGGGGAGGGGCTAAGCCGTGTTCTCTGTGTCCTATGGATGCAGAGAGTCAGCTCAGGATCGAGCACACATGAGTGCCCCCACAGGAAGCGGCTTGATATGGGGGCACTCGGCAAGGAGGGAGGAGCCAGGAGAGTCGGGGGGACCCGAGAAGAGAAGGAAAGGGACTGCTCTGTGCAAAACCATTACAGAGCCGGGAAGTAGAACAGGTTTATTACTTGTTTTATATAAATGATTTCCCTCTACAATCACCTGAAGATCCCCCCGGAGCGGACATACGGCACCGCACCTTGTGGGGTCTACAAGTACACCCTTCACCTTTATCTGTGTCCATGGAGAACCCCCGAGAATCCTCAGCCCAGGCATAAGCTTCACTACAAGTTGGGATTTGGGATGAGGTTGGTTTAGGATTTGGAGTTGGGGCGGGGGTGGGGTTGGGGCTTTCAATAGGCCTAATGGGCATTAGAGAAGATTCAGGTCACAGACCATATCAAAGGGGCTCAGTGCCACAATGAGGCGGGACATTGGCATGGAGGGAGAGGCCAATAGGGGGGTTACAAGGATCCAAGAGATCCACTTCAGCATTGTGTTTCCATAGATCTCCCCAGATCAGAACCTCCATAGATCTCCCCAGATCAGAACCTCCATAGATCTCCCCGGATCAGAACCTCCATAGATCTCCCCGGATCAGAACCTCCATAGATCTCCTCAGATCAGAACCTCCATAGATCTCCCCGGATGAGAACCTCATTGATCTCCCCGGATGAGAACCTCCATAGATCTCCCCGGATCAGAACCTCCATAGATCTCCCCGGATCAGAACCTCCATAGATCTCCCCGGATCAGAACCTCCATAGATCTCCCCGGATCAGAACCTCCATAGATCTCCCCGGATCAGAACCTCCATAGATCTCCCCGGATCAGAACCTCCATAGATCTCCCCGGATCAGAACCTCCATAGATCTCCCCGGATCAGAACCTCCATAGATCTCCCCAGATCAGAACCTCCATAGATCTCCCCAGATCAGAACCTCCATAGATACCCCCGGATGAGAACATCCATAGATACCCCCGGATGAGAACATCCATAGATACCCCCGGATGAGAACATCCATAGATACCCCCGGATGAGAACATCCATAGATATCCCCGGATCAGAACCTCCATAGATCTCCCCGGATCAGAACCTCCATAGATCTCCCCAGATCAGAACCTCCATAGATCTCCCCAGATCAGAACCTCCATAGATCTCCCCAGATCAGAACCTCCATAGATATCCCCGGATCAGAACCTCCATAGATACCCCCGGATGAGAACATCCATAGATCTCCCCGGATCAGAACCTCCATAGATATCCCCAGGTCAGAACCTCCATAGATCTCCCCAGATCAGAACCTCCATAGATATCCCCGGATCAGAACCAGTCACGTACCTGACAGCTCACGGTTGTAGTAGTCACCGGAGAGGGTGAATTCAGCCGAGCCGTTGGGATTGGACACAAAGTGCTGGAAGAAGACCAGACCTGAGGAGGACAGAAAAGTGAAGATCAGTGATCCGGAGATCCGTGCCGCCATCCAATCATTACACAGTGTCTGAGCAGCCACACCCCCTTCATATTACCGGTAATAGTGTATTCAGAGGATTTATCAGGAAAACATTCAGGACAAAAAATAAGTGAAGTCCTTACATAGTTACATAGTGAGGTTGAAAAAAGACATCAGTCCATCCAGTTCAACCTATGATGTGTGTGTTTGCTGTTAACCGTACATTGTATACCCCTGTATATTGTACATTGTATACCCCTGTATGTTGTACATTGTATACCCCCTGTATGTTGTACATTGTATACCCCTGTATGTTGTACATTGTATACCCCTGTATGTTGTACATTGTATACCCCTGTATGTTGTACATTGTATACCCCTGTATGTTGTACATTGTATACCCCTGTATGTTGTACATTGTATACCCCTGTATGTTGTACATTGTATACCCCCTGTATGTTGTACATTGTATACCCCTGTATGTTGTACATTGTATACCCCCAGTATGTTGTACATTGTATACCCCTGTATGTTGTACATTGTATACCCCTGTATGTTGTACATTGTATACCCCCTGTATGTTGTACATTGTATACCCCTGTATGTTGTACATTGTATACCCCCTGTATGTTGTACATTGTATACCCGCTGTATGTTGTACATTGTATACCCCTGTATGTTGTACATTGTATACCCCTGTATGTTGTACACTGTATACCCCTGTATGTTGTACATTGTATACCCCTGTATGTTGTACATTGTATACCCCTGTAGGTTGTACATTGTATACCCCTGTATGTTGTACATTGTATACCCCCTGTATGTTGTACATTGTATACCCCTGTATGTTGTACATTGTATACCCCTGTATGTTGTACATTGTATACCCCTGTATGTTGTACATTGTATACCCCCTGTATGTTGTACATTGTATACCCCTGTATGTTGTACATTGTATACCCCTGTATGTTGTGGTCTTTAAGGTGTCCATCTAATAGTTTTTTGAAACTATCAATGCTCCCTGCTGACACCATTGCCTGTGGAAGAGAATTCCACATCCTTACCGCTCTTACAGTGAAGAACCCCTTACGCATTTTAAGGTTAAACCGCCTTTCCTCTAGTTTTAGTGAGTGGCCACGTGTCTTATTGTATTCCCTTAATCTGAATAGTTTGTTCCTTATGCTAGGGTCGCCAGTACAGTATTTGTACATTGATATCATATCCCCCCTCAATCGTCTCTTCTCCAGAGAGAATAAGTTCAGTGCCTGTAGCCTCTCCTCATAGCTGATGTCCTCCATTCACCTAATTATTTTTGTTGCCCTTTATCAATGCAGACCTGCGAAGTATTGAAGTGAATGGCAGTCCCAGCCTGGGTTCCCAACGCGTTTCACTCTGCCCCTCTGAGCTTAAAGGATAATTCCATCCTAACACTACAATCCTGGCATCTATAGATCTCCACAATCGAACACTGACCTATCTAGCCATGTGAAGAAGAAATCCGTATACTGTATTTTCTGGCGTATAAGACTACTTTTGAACCTCAAAAAAATCCCTCAAAAATGGGGGGTCGTCTTATACGCCGAGTATAATATCTCCAAGGTAACCTAAGTATTACCGGTAGATGTAATCTCAAGACGCTGGCTGTGTTGGAATCCTGTACCGGTATACCGTATGTACCGTAGCTTCAGCTACATACAGTATACTGCGCTGAGCCAATCACAGTGAGCGATATATTCTATTATTTAATGCAAAGCCTGCTTGGATTGGTGGAGTAACATCAGCCCTCCTCTCTGACTCTGACAATCCAAGCAGGCTTTGCATTCAATAATAGAATACATTACTCACTGTGATTGGCTCAGCGCAGTATACTGTATGTAGCTGAAGCTACGGTACATACGGTATACCGGTACAGGATTCCCACACAGCCAGCGTCTTGAGATTACATCTACCGGTAATACTTAGGGTACCTTGGATATATTATGAGAGATTACATGTATTACAGTACTTGGGGTACCTGGGAGATCTATGAGAAATCTGATGTTTTTCAATGGTGTTGCTTTGCTTCGGAAGGGGGGTAGTCTTATACGGCGAGTATAGCCCAAAACCTATGTTTTAACTTGAAAATTAGGGGGGGAGTCGTCTTATACGCCCAGTCGTCTTATACGCCGGAAAATACGGTACTTACCTTTTTTGAAGCCGATCCGACCCGATCTCCAGCAGCAGAAGCTCTGCAGAGGACACGGCTGACAACGGCCGGGGAGGGACGTCACCCATAGACTTACAATGAGGCTTTTGTTGTCGGCTGAGGAGGAAGAGGAAGAAGAGGAAGAAGAGACGAGGAAGAAGAGGAAGAAGAGACAAGGAAGAAGAGGAAGAAGAGGAAGAGGAGGAAGAGGAAGAAGAGGAAGAGGAAGAAGAGGAGGAAAAGGAGGAAGAGGAAGAAAAGGAGGAAGAGGAAGAGGAAGAGGAAGAGGAGGAGGAAGGGGGTTGATAAATATGTCCTTTACCAGGCCCTTCCTTTCCTGAATGAACAGAGTGAGCGATCGGTACCAATCACTGCTGTGTCCATTCATCACTGTGTTTGCCTTGCTTCAGTTTGTGAATGAGCATTTCCAATTCATTCATCTTTGCAGCTGATAAATCCATGTCCTCAGTAAATTTCCACGGGGAAGGGGGGGAGGGGGACCCTGTCAGGTAGGCTGTATGTGGTCCTGTGATTTCTAACAGCAGGGGGCGGTATCTGTTCTCAGCTCCGCCCCTCCATTGTTTGAAGAAAGAAGAAATGACAGAGTATATATTCAGACATGGATAGAATACTGACGGGAAAATGTGCTCTCTGCCAGAGGAACATCGCAGTCCATGCAATCATCGATGAAACAGATACAGACATTCTCCGCCTTCAGCTCCACCCCCGAGATCCACTGCAGGCCGCCGCCCCCTCCGCTTCTACTGATCTTCAGAGGCTCGGCATTCTTAAACAGCCACGTGGCGGCTTTATTCAGCTGACCTTCAAAATGGAACCAGAAGAAATTATTGCATGGGTAATGTGATCAGATTCAGCTCCCGTACAGCTCCCGTACAGCCCCCGTACAGCTCCCGTACAGCTCCCGTACAGCCCCCGTACAGCCCCCGTACAGCTCCCCGTACAGCTCCCCGTACAGCTCCCGTACAGCTCCCCGTACAGCTCCCCGTACAGCTCCCCGTACAGCTCCCCGTACAGCTCCCCGTACAGCTCCCCGTACAGCTCCCCGTACAGCTCCCCGTACAGCTCCCCGTACAGCCCCCGTACAGCTCCCGTACAGCTCCCGTACAGCTCCCCGTACAGCTCCCCGTACAGCTCCCGTACAGCTCCCCGTACAGCTCCCGTACAGCCCCCGTACAGCTCCCGTACAGCTCCCGTACAGCTCCCGTACAGCTCCCGTACAGCCCCCGTACAGCCCCCGTACAGCCCCCGTACAGCCCCCGTACAGCCCCCGTACAGCTCCCGTACAGCTCCCGTACAGCCCCCGTACAGCTCCCGTACAGCCCCCGTACAGCTCCCGTACAGCTCCCGTACAGCCCCCGTACAGCCCCCGTACAGCCCCCGTACAGCCCCCCGTACAGCTGGGGAGGCCACGCCTTGCACCGTACCTTGTGTAGTCAGCAGAGCCCTCCTACAATCTTCCATGGAAAATCCGAGCTCCTGCAGCCGTGCCAGCTGGTTTTCTGGATGAAAAACAAAAGAAAGTGAGAGAATGAGAACCCCTCCCCCCGGGTTCTTCCCCATAGTTAGTAAACGCAATAACTTTAATTTCCTTTTTTTTGAGAATTTTATATTAAAAAATGTGAAAAATATTGTTTTTTTTTCAGAATTCTCGCTCTTTTTTTGTTTATAGCGCAAAAAGTAAAAATCGCACAGAGATCAAATACCACCAATAGAAAGCTCTGTGGGAAAATAAGGACGTCAATTTCATTTTGGTACAGCGTCGTACGACCGCGCAATTGTCCGTTAAAATCACGCAGTGCCGAATCGCAAAGTACCCCTGGTCTTTGAGCAGCCAAATCCTCCGGGGCTTAAGTGGTTAAATTAAAAAATAACTTACCGGCTCTGTATAATAGTTTGTATCCTCTTCTCGGGTCCCCGGCCCGCGCTCCTGACCCCTCCCCCCTGCTGAGTGGCCCCAGAGCAGGCAGCTTGCTATAGGGGCACCCAAGCCAAACCTCTGTGTCTCCATTCAGACTCAGAACCGCAGCTCAGCCCCGCCCCCGTCTCTCCTCATTGGCCTACTAACTTTGATTGAGGCCGCGCCTCTGCTCTATGTGTCCATTTAGACTCGAAGCCATGGCTCAGCCCCGCCCACTCTCTCTCTCTTTATTGGCCTACTAACTTTGATTGAGGCCGCGCCTCTGCTCTATGTGTCCAGTCTCGGAGCCATGGCTCAGCCCCGCCCACTCTCTCTCTCTTTATTGGCCTACTAACTTTGATTGACAATGTGAGAAATCTGTTGATTGGGAGAACTTTTTACACCCAAATCCCAAATTTCTGCACACAAATCCTCTATAGGGGGATTTACTGAACATTTATATATAAACCAATGTGAATATTTTCCTCTCAGTGTAGAATTAGGTTTGCTGGTATTTGGCTCCATGAATTGTGTTTTAGGATTTTTTCATACTGGTTTTACTATAAACGGAATCTTTTTTTGCCCATTAAAATCCCACTATAGAGGGTTTTTTTTTTTGTGTACAATAACTTTGATTGATAACAGTGGGAGCCAATGGCGCCAGCTGCTGTCTCAGCCAATGAGGAAGAAAAGTCCTGGACAGCCGAAGCTGTTGTGCAACATCGCTGGATGGAGATGGGGCTCAGGTAAGTACTGGGGGGGCTCAGGTAAGTATTAGGGGGGCTCAGGTAAGTACTGGGGGGGGCTCAGGTAAGTATTAGGGGGGCTCAGGTAAGTATTAGGGGGGGGGCTCAGGTATTAGGGGGGCTCAGGTAAGTACTGGGGGGGGGCTCAGGTAAGTATTAGGGGGGCTTAGGTAAGTACTGGGGGGGGCTCAGGTAAGTATTAGGGGGGCTCAGGTAAGTACTGGGGGGCTCAGGTAAGTAATGGGGGGGCTCAGGTAAGTAATGGGGGGGCTCAGGTAAGTAATGGGGGGGGCTCAGGTAAGTAATGGGGGGGCTCAGGTAAGTACTGGGGGGGCTCAGGTAAGTATTAGGGGGGGGGGGGCTCAGGTAAGTACTGGGGGGGCTCAGGTAAGTATTAGGGGGGGGGCTCAGGTAAGTACTGGGGGGGCTCAGGTAAGTATTAGGGGGGGGGGCTCAGGTAAGTATTAGGGGGGGGGGGCTCAGGTAAGTACTGGGGGGGCTCAGGTAAGTATTAGGGGGGCTGCTGCACACTGAAGGTTGATGCAAAGAATGCATTAGGATATAAAAAAACTTCTGCCTTAAGAATTACTTAAAAAAAAAAAAAAAAAATCACTCTGCATTCCTTTTTGCACACATTTTGTAAGCCTGAATCCATAAAATTTATATTTAATATTATGCTTTGTGAATGTAAAAGAGAAGTTTGGTTTAAAAAAAAAAAAACAACAAAAAAAAAACATGCAGGGGGCGGGAGCGCCGGGCCGTGCAGGGGGCGGGAGCGCCGGGCTGTGCAGGGGGCGGGAGCGCCGGGCCGTGCAGGGGGCGGGAGCGCCGGGCCGTGCAGGGGGCGGGAGCATCGTTCCGTGCAGGGGGCAGGAGTGGCGGGGCCGTGCAGGGGGCGGGAGCGCCGGGCCGTGCAGGGGGCGGGAGCGCCGGGCCGTGCAGGGGGCGGGAGCGCCGGGCCGTGCAGGGGGAGGGAGCGGCTGGCTCAGTCTCCAGTAGATCGCTGATAGGCTGACCCAGCTGGTGGTCCAGGCTTACTGGATCCTGACGGTAAAGGCAGAATCAATTAAGCACCTGGACCGGCTGAGTGACGTCAGCTGACAGCGGACTTTAGACCATTGTCAGCTGAAATTGGGTCACAGAAGTGCAGAATGAAGTGCCCCCCCTTTGCCCCCCCTGTGATCAATAAGAGAAGTGCAGCCAAAAAAAAGCTTTCCCCGGAATTCTCCTTTAACCGCTTGCCGACTGCGCACAGTATATTTACTGCGGCAGTCGGCCCCGGCCAGGCAGAGTGACGTAGGTCTACGTCGCTCGCCTGTCACTCCTTCCAGAGCCAATAGCGGGCGGGCGCGCGCCCGCCTCGGCTCGTTCACGGAGGAGTGCGGGAGTGTGACTGGCGGACCCGATGTCACACTACGATCGCCGGTACAGCGGGAGAAAGACAGAGCGGCTTGTGTAAACAAGCCACCTGTCAGTTCTCCCTGTGTAAAAGTGAAGATCAGACAGTTCTACTATGTAGAACTGTTGATCTTTGTTTTTACACTAGTAGACCTGTCCCTGCACAGTTAGAATCACGCCCCTAGGACACACTTAACCCCTCCCTGTCCAATACTGTTAACCCCTTCCCTGCCAGTGTCATTTTTGCAGTAACAGTGCATATTTATAGCACTGATTACTGCAGTAATGTCACTGGTACCCCCAAAAGTGTCAAAAATGTCAGTCAAGGGTCCGATCTGTCCGCCGCAATGTCGCAGTACCGCAAAAAAAAATCGCAGATCGCCGCCATTACTGGTTAAAAAAAAACACCAAAAATGACAAAAATCTTTCCCTTTGTTAGTAAACGCGATAACTTTTGCGCAAACCAATCAAAATACGCTTTTTGCGATTTTTTTTACCAAACATAGGTAGCGTAAAACAAATTGGCCGAAAATTTTAAAAAATTTTGATTTTTACATTTTTTTTTGGGGGAATTTCATATGAAAAAAAGTGAAAAATATTGTTGTTTTTGCAAAAATTACGCTCTTTTTTTGTTTATAGCGCGTGATCAAAAAATCGCACAGGTGATCAAATACCACCAAAAGAAAGCTCTGTTTGTGGGAAAAAAAGGACGTCAAATTCGTTTAGGTACAGCGTCGCACGACCGCGCGATTGTCCGTTAAAGTCACGCAGTAAAAAATCGCAAAATAACCCCTGGTCTTTTAGCAGGAAAATCCTCCGGTGGTAAAGTGGTTAACATTCCAAGCAACAAACATGTTTAGAGTCTTCTTTTCAATCCTAATAAAATAATGAGTCGGCAATACTGGGATTCTATCACATACAGGCTGTGCAGTGACTGGGAACCAATTCTACCCAAGGCTCCAATCACACCGGAGCGCGTCTCCAAAGTAGCGATTTCCAGCGTGACTTTTGGTGCAGTTTTATTCGGACTGTACATTCTATGGATCAAAGTCGCATCAAAAGTCACACCAAAGTACTGCAGGTAACTTTTCAAAGTCGCTGCGACTTTAAGTCCCACTGATTTGAATAGGTGCCACAGAAAAGAATGGGGTGCGATTTGTTATGCGACTTTGATGTGTGAATGGAATCTTACCTAAAAAATAATCAGACATCTTTTCTTGTCTACAATAGAGGATAGGATCCGAGTAATTCAAATTACTGAATGTAAAAAGTGACATCACCATGATTGTGAGCGGAGGGAATCGATCCCTACCTAGGAGGGGATCCATGACGTGTCGGGGGGTCTCGCTCTCCTTGGTGACTCCGGTTGGACTGGCAGATGCAGCGGAGGGTTCAGGAGCTCCGGACTCCGGGGAACTCGTCTGCTCAGGGATGGATTTTGCGATTGCCAGAAATAACAGCACATCGTTATAGGACAGTCTGATGTCCAATGTCTGCAGCTGGATCTATTTCAAATACAAATAATTAATAATTCGGATTTGCTCTGATTGGGTGATGCAGGCGCTGATTTATTAAACATTTCTGTGTTTTCAGACATTTACATAAAATTGAAGCCAAAATCACAAACAGGAAATCAGCAGAAGGGACAGAACTCAGTCCTTGTGCTGATTCCTCTTCTGGTAGTAAAAACCTTCCTCTGTCCTTCATCCCATCCCCCACCCTCACCACTATATTCTTCTGATGTGGGAGGAGTTATTACACCTCCTGCTAGTTGGAGGTCATGTCCCCGTGTTCTTGATTTTGGTTTCCCGCCCCCCTGAACCTTATTCACCCCCTTCTGCCCTTCATTTATTTCCAGGGTTCACTCCGGTCTCCCCTTTCCCTTCTTTCCTCCAGACTCTACATATTAACCACTTGCTGACCAGCCTACAGTAATTTAACTACTGGCCGGTGGCTTAAGCAGGCACTGTGACGTACTAGTAGCCCCAGCGGCACAATCTGCCCCCGCTGTGCCCGGTACTTGGCATTGGACCACTGTGAGCGGCACAGATACCACGTGGTTGCTGTGTGATCACATGACACATAGTAAATAACAGAAGCCAATCATGACATCATTGTGTACTGCTGTGTGTGATCTGTGATTGGCCACCAGTGAGAACATGGAAACTGGGCCAATCACAGCACCCTGTACCATGTGATAGCTGTGGGCCAATCACAGCACCCTGTACCATGTGATAGCTGTGGGCCAATCACAGCACCCTGTACCATGTGATAGCTGTGGGCCAATCACAGCACCCTGTACCATGTGATAGCTGTGGGCCAATCACAGCATCACAATAGTAAACAATGAGTAATGAATGAAAGCCATTCATGACAGTTGAAACAATTGCTGTGACAGTGATCATCATTGTATCAGCAATCACCGTGTAAAAAATAATTAAAATCCCTCATCACCCATTTTCATTATTTGAAAAAAAAAATTGTATAAAAAAAAAACATTTGATTTATTATTTTTGCACATACTGTCACCAGTCATATGATGATGCTTTAGGCTTCGTTCACATATAGTGTTTTGGATTGTGATCGGAAATTCCTATATGTGAATGGAGCCTTACTGGTGACGGTAAAAAAAAAAAAAATTGTGACAAAAAATTACAACTTCAAAAACCTCGACATGCCTCTTACTAAATACCTCAGACTGTCTACTTTCCATAAAGGGGTGAGTTGGGGGGTATTTGTACTAGGGGGGGGGGGTGATTTGGGGGTATTTGTACTGGGGGGGGCGGATTTGGGGGGTATTTGTACTGGGGGGGGGGTGATTTGGGGGGTATTTGTACTGGGGGGGGAGTGATTTGGAGGTATTTGTACTGGGGGGGAGTGATTTGGGGGGATATGTGTACTGTGGGGGGTGATTTGGGGGGTATTTGTACTGGGGGGGAGTGATTTGGGGGGATATGTGTACTGGGGGGGGGGTGATTTGGGGGGTATTTGTACAGGAGGGGTGATTTGGGGGGTATTTGTACGGGGGGGTGATTTGGGGGGTATTTGTACAGGAAGGGGGGTGATTTGGGGGGTATTTGTACAGGGGGGGTGATTTGGGGGGGTATTTGTACAGGGGGGGTGATTTGGGGGGGTATTTGTACTGAGGGGGGGGTGATTTGGGGGGTATTTGTACTGAGGGGGGGGGGTGATTTGGGGGTTATTTGTACTGGGGGAGGGGGTGATTTGGGGGGTATTTGTACTGGGGGGGTGATTTGGGGGGTATTTGTACTGTCCTGGTGCTTTCACTCCTCGAGAAATGAGATGGGCCGTCAGTACATCAGGATTGATCATTTATCAGATATATATCTCATAGTTTGTGGATTCTATAACTTTCCCACAGATAAATAATATTCACTGATTTGGGGTATTTTCACCAAAGAAATGGAGCAGAATACAACAAAAACTAAAAAAAAAAACATTTTTTTTTTTCTTCAAAATATTCATTCTATTTTCATTTATATAGCAAAACATAAAAAGCGCAGTGCAGAACGAATACCACCAAAAGAAAATTCTATTTGCATGAAAAAAAATGATATAAATGACATCTGGGTACAGCGCTGCATGACTGCGCAATTACCAGTTACAATATTGCAGTGCTGAAAGCAAAAAATTTAATTTTTTAGATTACTGTAAAATCCATTTCTCTGATGTTCATTGACAGACACAGCTCCTGATCTTCTTAACCATTGGGTTATACTGCCCCCTACAGGAGTAGGACACTAGGCAGAAAAAAAAAGTTTGGCTACGCCTACGGGCGGTCCCAGGGGGTATACTCCCTCTCTCTGCTATAAGGTTTGTTACAAGCAGTGTGAGAAGAATAATAACTCCACAGAGGGGGGCGCTGTGTCCATCAATGAACATCAGAGAAATGGATTTTACGGTAAGTCTAAAATCCCGTTTTCTCTTTCCTTCATTGATGGACAACTTCTGATCTTCATAACCATTGGGACGTCCCAAAGCAGTGCTAAACATGAGGGGTGGGAACAGCGAAAAATAAATTCCCAAGGCTAAACTATAGACAACCAGGTGAACCAGAAGCTCAACCAAAACAACTGGAGCCCCCCTGAAAAGAACAATACACCCTCAGAGAGGACCGGGTCCTCTAACCAGCAGCCTGCAAAACCTTCCGGCCAAAGGAAGCATCCGCAGATGCCAACACTTCCACTCTATAGAACTTTGTGAAAGTGTGAACCGACGACCAGGTGGCCGCCTTGCAAACCTACATCACCAACGCCTGATGATGGAAGGCCCAGGAGGCACTGAGCACCCGAGTAGAATGAGCCTTGACAAGGAAAGGAGGAACCTGACCCCTGATGGAATAGGTCTGAATTACCGTCTATCTGGAAATGGTCGCAGAGGAAGCGGACAGTCCTTTCCGAGGACCATCTGTGAGCAGAAATAGAGAGTCTGACTTCCTAAAAGACTCCATAGCTGCCAGGTACACCCTAATCGCCCGAATCACATCCAAGGCATACAAAACAATTTCCTTCAGATGTTTTGGCCTGGGGCACCGGGAAGGCAACACAATATCTTCATTCAAATGAAAATCAGAGACAACCTTTGGAAGGAACGACAGACAGAGGCGAAGAAATACCTTAACTCTGTAAACCACCAAGTAAGGTGAATGTTAGGATAACGCAGCCAATTCCAACACCCTGTGCGCAGAGGTGATAGCCATCAAAAAGGCCAACTTCTGGGACAGTGTAAGAAGGGGAATCTTCTCAAGATTCTCAAAGGGAGGCTTCTGGAAGACTGAGAGAAAAAAATTGAAGTCCCAAGGCGGTGACTGTACTGGAGGAGCCAAGTGCCGAACTCCCTGAAGAAAAGTACGCACCAGGGAGTATGTGGCCAAGGGCCGTTGAAAGAAGACTGCTAAGGTCAACACCTGGCCCTTCATAGTACTCAAGGCCAGTTTCTGCTCTGCCCATTGAAGGAAGGACAAGATCCGAGCCACCGAAAAAGAATGAGGATGAACTCCAAGACACTCACACCACGCAATGTACATCTTCTTCCACGTACGATGGTAGATCTTCCTACAAGTAGATTTCCTAGCTTTTAACAGCGTTGAAATCACTGACTCAGACAAACCTCTATTCATCAGCACCTGGCGTCCAACAGCCAAACTGTTAAAGCCAGCGACTGTAAAGGAGGATGGAAGATTGGTCCTTGGGACAGCAGATCCTCCCAGAGAGGAAGCTTCCAAGGAACGCCGATGACCAGCGGCACCAGATCGGTGTACAAAGCCCGTCTGAGGCCACTAAGATGACTGGAATCCCTTCTGCCTCAATCCTGAGTAGAAGTCTTGGTAGAAGCTTAGGAGGAGGAAAGGCATAAATAAGACGATACTGACCCCCAGGGGCCACCAGCATGTCTGTGGTGTCCACCAGAGGATCCCATGACTGAGCCACTGACCTCTGCACCTTTCTGTTGAGCCGGGACGTGGCGGCTGAATCAGATTCAGGATCTGAGGAGACAGATGAGGCAGGGGGTGCTTTTTGCTAGCCAGTCGCCCAAAAAAACCCCTCCACCCGGGACACAAAGGACTCCAGGACTGCTGTCATTGCATCAATGGATGGTTGGGACCTGGAGGGCCCCCGCAGCCTCTGAGAGGGGATCAGGTGGGGAAATGTGCTCCAAAGACTCCATGACTCAATAGGGGGACCCCACAAGAAAAAGGTGTAAAAACACTATTAAGGGACACTCCCACCACTCCGGCAGCACCACTTTTGGTCGACAGTAACAGAGCACCTAATCGATCCTCAGCAGAGAGGGAGAGAACCCCACCAGACTCACCACCCAGCAAAAACAGGCATCTGCCGCCACCAGAATAATCTGCACTCCCAAGTGCGGCGATCAGAAAGTGAAAAGATCCAGGAGTCAGCGCCAGAGGATGAGGAGGGGCTCCCACCGCCAAAATCGCCGCCCACAGAGCTCCACTGTCATGGCCACCGCCAAAACCGCCACCGCAAAGCCGAACTACACAAACATGGCCGCTGTGCATTGAGCACATAGGCACCCTACTCTCACCCCAGGCGGTGGTCTAGGCCACCCCAGCTTCAATAAAGGAGGGGGGGGGGTGGATTAGGGGCGATATGGCCCACAGGGGCCACCAGGCAAATGAGGGGGGTGCCTAATGGGAAGGAGGGGAACCCAGGGGTCTGAGCATCCCATGGAGGGGCCCACGTACAGCCCAAAACCCTCCAGGGGGATAGTCACTTACCATACCAGGAACCAGGCAGGCACTGCTCCTGACAACCTCTTCCCCATTGAAATGGGGAGGCTGTCGGCCAGGAGGAATGCTGCGACTCGGGCCGAGACCCAGTCGTATGTGACCTCGCGAGACGTTTAACTCGCAGGCCAGCCCCCGTCCAGTGGGACTATTATCGCGGCAGACCTAGCATGGAGCTCAAGTCTGAGCGCGCTCGCTGGCCAGACTGGGGTGACCACTGGATCCAGATTATCCAGCCCATCTCCCAGACCGGCAGTTGATTGCAGATCTCACAGGAAAAAACCAGGAGAAAAATTTCTATCTAGAAAGAAAAAAATACCAGGACCAGAAATCCCAGCAAGGAACTCGGTCCTTACTCCTGACTAGGCAGAAAAAACTGAGTGCCTATAGCAGAGAGGGGGAGTATACCTCCTGGGACTGCCCATAGGTGTAGCCAGACTTTATTTTCTGCCTAGTGTCCTACTCCTGTAGGGGGCAGAATAACCCAATGGTTAAGGAGATCAGGAGCTGTGTCCGTCAATGAACGAAAGAGAAAATAGTCTGGTCATGAAGGGGGGAAACTATCTGTAAGGCGAGTGGTTAATTACCTCAAGTCTATCCTGATATTATTCCCTGAATCTTTCACCATGTTTGTTCCGTCTCTGGACTCGTTCTATCTTATCAATATCTTTCTGTAAGTGAGATCTCCAGAACTGAACACCGCATTCTAAATAAGGTCTCACTAAAGATCTATATAGAGGAATCAGGACCTCCTTCCTCCTGCTGGGGACCCCTCTAGTGATATCTATATACAGTGCTTTGCGAAAGTATTCAGCCCCCTTGAACTTTTCAACCTTTTGCCACATTTTAGGCTTCAAACATAAAGATATAAAACTGTAATTTTTTGTGAAGAATCAACAAGTGGGACACAATCATGAAGTGGAATGAAATTTATTGGATATTTCAAACTTTGTTAACAAATAAAAAACTGAAAAATTGGGCGTGCAAAATTATTCAGCCCCCTTAAGTTAATACTTTGTAGCACCACCTTTTGCTGCGATTACAGCTGTAAGTCGCTTGGGGTATGTCTCTATCAGTTTTGCACATCGAGAGACTGAAATTTTTGCCCATTCCTCCTTGCAAAACAGCTGGAGCTCAGTGAGGTTAGATGGAGAGCGTTTGTGAACAGCAGTTTTCAGTTCTTTCCACAGATTCTCCATTGGATTCAGGTCTGGACTTTGACTTGGCCATTCTAACACCTGGATATGTTTATTTGTGAACCATTCCATTGTAGATTTTGCTTTATGTTTTGGATCATTGTCTTGTTGGAAGACAAATCTCCGTCCCAGTCTCAGGTCTTTTGCAGACTCCATCAGGTTTTCTTCCAGAATGGTCCTGTATTTGGCTCCATCCATCTTCCCATCAATTTTAACCATCTTCCCTGTCCCTGCTGAAGAAAAGCAGGCCCAAACCATGATGCTGCCACCACCATGTTTCACAGTGGGGATGGTGTGTTCAGGGTGATGAGCTGTGTTGCTTTTATGCCAAACATAACGTTTTGCATTGTTGCCACAAAGTTTGATTTTGGTTTCATCTGAGCAGAGCACCTTCTTCCACATGTTTGGTGTCTCCCAGGTGGCTTGTGGCAAACTTTAAACGACACTTTTTATGGATATCTTTAAGAAATGGCTTTCTTCTTGCCACTCTTCCATAAAGGGCAGATTTGTGCAGAATACGACTGATTGTTGTCCTATGGACAGAGTCTCCCACCTCAGCTGTAGATCTCTGCAGTTCATCCAGAGTGATCATGGGCCTCTTGGCTGCATCTCTGATCAGTCTTCTCCTTGTATGAGCTGAAAGTTTAGAGGGACGGCCAGGTCTTCGTAGATTTGCAGTGGTCTGATACTCCTTCCATTTCAATATTATCGCTTGCAGTGCTCCTTGGGATGTTTAAAGCTTGGGAAATCTTTTTGTATCCAAATCCGGCTTTAAACTTCTCCACAACAGTATCTCGGACCTGCCTGGTGTGTTCCTTGTTCTTCATGATGCTCTCTGCGCTTTAAACGGACCTCTGAGACTATCACAGTGCAGGTGCATTTATACGGAGACTTGATTACACACAGGTGGATTCTATTTATCATCATTAGTCATTTAGGTCAACATTGGATCATTCAGAGATCCTCACTGAACTTCTGGAGAGAGTTTGCTGCACTGAAAGTAAAGGGGCTGAATAATTTTGCACGCCCAATTTTTCAGTTTTTTATTTGTTAAAGTTTGAAATATCCAAAAAATTTTGTTTCACTTCATGATTGTGTCCCACTTGTTGTTGATTCTTCACAAAAAATTACAGTTTTATATCTTTATGTTTGAAGCCTGAAATGTGGCAAAAGGTAGAAAAGTTCAAGGGGGCTGAATACTTTTGCAAGGCACTGTATAGAAGAATCAGGACCTCTTTCCTCCTGCTGGTGACCCCTCTAGTGATATAAAGATCTTAGTGTTTGAAGTCTGGAGGAAAGAAGGAAAAGGGGAGACCGGAGTGAAACCTTGAAATACATGAAGGGCAGAAGGGGGTGAATAAGGTTCAGGAGGTTGGGATTTTCAATATGAAACCAAAATCTAGAAGACGGGGACCTCCAACTAGCAGGAGGAAAGTTCAAAACTAATCTTAGAAAGTCTGATTTTACTGAAAGAGAAGTTGATGCTTGGAATAAACTTCCAGCAGAGGCAGTAAATGGCTTCAGACCGGCTTGGGACAAACAGAGATCTATAATCAGAAATCTTAGACTCGATGGACTTCTCCGTCTTTTTCTGCCGTCACTTTTCTAGGTTTCTAATGATATCGCTTCCTAAGGCAGCCGTGTAAAGTTTCCCTTTACCATCTATTGTGTCATTGGTTAGGTCTTGTTCTGGCTGCTGAATATTTTTCCATAAAAAGATACAGAAAATCCAAATCCTATTCCTATAATTACCTCCAGGATGGGGGGAAAGTCTTCGGTGTTGAATGCATCCATCAGCCCAGAGCTGCTCTGATAATTAGAATTCCCCACCAGCTCTATCTGAATATGAGCCGGGTCTACGATGGACAGAGCCGTGTTCTGCTCATTCCCCAAGCGGCAGCTGAATACCTGCAAGACAAAGAATAATTCCGGCTGTTATAATGAGATGGTGATGAGTTTATTAGAAGATATAGTGGCACAAATACAGCCATGGAAGGGGTCCAAGTGGTGGGCGAGGAGAGAGGTGACCGCCACATGAACAGAGAAGGGATGCTAAGGGACAGATAGAAGAATGAGAAGAGAGCAGAAGTGACTACAATTGGGAGGAGAGCGGTGTGACACCAGATGGGGAAGAATGGACATGGGTCGAGCTCCTGTGTGACGTCATTGAGTGCTTTCCACCAAACCTTCTGGATTGCATCTAGGACTGACGGCGAACAACGCTGTTTTTCTTCAGATTTTGTGTTCTGTACATATTTTAATAAATTTTAGGTTATGGACCTGACCATGAACAGAGCCCCCCCCATCTGACTGCGAACACAGACCCCCCCCCGACTGCCAACACAGACCCCCCCCCGACTGCCAACACAGACCCCCCTCCACTGACCGCGAACACAGCCCCCCCTGACTGTGAACACAGACCCCCCCCCCCCGACTGCCAACACAGACCCCCCCCCCGACTGCCAACACAGACCCCCCTCCACTGACCGCGAACACAGCCCCCCCTGACTGTGAACACAGACCCCCCCCCCCCCGACTGCCAACACAGACCCCCCCCCCGACTGCCAACACAGACCCCCCTCCACTGACCGCGAACACAGCCCCCCCTGACTGTGAACACAGACCCCCCCCCCCGACTGCCAACACAGACCCCCCCCCCCGACTGCCAACACAGACCCCCCCCCCCTGACCGCGAACACAGCCCCCCCTGACCGCGAACACAGCCCCCCCCTGACCGCGAACACAGCCCCCCCCTGACCGCGAACACAGCCCCCCCCACTGACCGCGAACACAGCCCCCACCCTGACCGCAAACACAGACCCCCCCCCCCGTCGCTCCAGCACCATACCCACATCCCCGTGGGCTCACTCACCCTGTGCTGCCCCTAGACTCGCATGTGGAGGACCCTCATTAGAATCCATGCATCCAGCATGTAGATCAGGGGTCCAGAAGCTGTGATAGGTGGGGCAGCGCCCGTGCATCCCTAATGGATGTGCCACCACTGTCCCAGTCTTAGCCTATAGGGTTCAATATTGAGTTGGCTCCACCCTTTACAGCTATAACAGCTTCAACTCTTCTGGGAAGGCCGTCCACAAGGTTTAGGAGTGTCTATGGGAATGTTTCATCATTCTTCCAGAAGCGCATTTGTGAGGTCAGTCACTGATGTTGAAGTCAGGGCTCTGTGCAGGTTAGTCAAGTTCCTCCACCCCAAAATTTATGGACCTTGCTTTGCTAAATGTCAAAATATCAACACTAAATAAAGATCCATGAATAGCAAACTGACAGATGAAATACAGTATCTCACAAAAGTAAGTACACCCCTCCCATGTGACAACACTGAAGAAATGAGACTTTGCTACAATGTAAAGTAGTGAGTGTACAGCTTGTATAACAGTGTAAATTTACTGTCCCCTCAAAATAACTCAACACACAGCCATTAATGTCTAAACCACTGGCAACAAAAGTCAGTACACCCCTAAGTGACAATCTCCAAATTGGGTCAATATTTTGTGTGGCCGCCATTATTTTGCAGCACTGCCTTAACCCTCTTGGGCATGGAGTTCACCAGAGCTTCACAGGTTGTCACTGGAGTCCTCTTCCCCTCCCCCATGATGACATCACAGAGCTGGTGGATGTTAGAGACCTTGCGCTCCTCCACCTTCCGTTTGAGGATCCCCACAGATGGTCAATAGGGTTTAGGTCTGGAGACGCTTGGCCAGTCCATCACCTTTACCCTCAGCTTCTTTAGCAAGGCAGTGATCATCTTGGAGGTGTTTGGGGTCGTTATGTTGGAATATTGCCCTGCCCCCCCAGTCTCTGAAGGGAGGGGATCATGCTCTGCTTCAGTATGTCACAGTACATGTTGGCATTCATGGTTCCCTCAATGATCTGTAGCTCCCCAGTGCCGGCAGCGCTCATGCAGCCCCAGACCATGACACTCCCACCACCATGCCTGACTGTAGGAAGACACACTTGTCACAAATAAGTTTATCTTGGTCTCATTGGACCACAGGTGTGGTTATGAGTAAGCGACTGGGAATGTCGTGAAACGCGTCAACCTAATACGTCTGCTTGTACACTGTCTGTCTGCTTTTACTTTGAGGAATAAAAGAAACATTTTTTGATTTCAACAAAACATCAACCAGAGTGTGGTCTTACTTTTCAAACCTCTCATGCTTCTGGACGACGGATCCGACTTGCACCAGGTTTGAGACACACACCTCAGCGGCTTCACCTCTCTGTTTCTCATTGGACCATAGGAGATGGTTCCAGTAATCCATGTCCTTAGTCTGCTTGTCTTCAGCAAACTGTTTGCCGGCTTTCTTGTGCATCATCTTTAGAAGAGGCTTCCTTCTGGGACGACAGCCATGCAGACCAATTTGATGCAGTGTGCGGCGTATGGTCTGAGCACTGACAGGCTGACCCCTCCCCCACCCCTTCAACCTCTGCAGCAATGCTGGCAGCACTCATACTTCTATTTCCCAAAGACAACCTCTGGATATGACGCTGAGCACGGCACTCAACTTCTTTGGTGGACCATGGCGAGGCCTGTTCTGAGTGGAACCTGTCCTGTTACACCGCTGTATGGTCTTGGCCACCATGCTGCAGCTCAGTTTCAGGGTCTTGGCAATCATCTTATAGCCTAGGCCAGTGATGGCGAACCTTGGCACTCCAGAGGTTTTGGAACTAAATTTTCCAAGATGCTCAGCTACACTACACAGTGCATGAGCATCATGGGAAATGTAGTTCAAAAACATCTGGGGTGCCAAGGTTCGCCATCACTGGGCTAGGCCATCTTTATGAAGAGAAACAATTCTTTTTTCAGATCCTCAGAGAGTTCTTTGCCATGAGGTTCCATGTTAAACGTCCAGTGACCAGTATGAGAGAGAGTGAGAGCGATAACACCAAATTTAACACACCTGCGACCTTATAAAACACTAACGAGTCACATAACACCAGGGTGGGACAGTGGGTAATTGGGCCCAATTTGGACATTGTCACTACTTTACATTGTAGCAAAGTGTCATTTCTTCAGTGTTGTCACATGAAAAGGTAGAATAAAATATTTACAAAAATGTGAGGGGTGTACTTACTTTTGTGAGATACTGTAAATGACAAAGTGATACAAAAAATGAGACATATGTGTCCTCATATTACCTCAATCCCGAATAAACTGCCAGAGAATGGACGATCGACCAGTTTAGGTTTGTAGGTAAGAACGGTCGTTCCTTTCAGGATGATGGCATTTGTATCGAGACACGAAGCATCTTCAACAACAACGAACTCCGTTCCTACAGGAAGTCAGAGAAATCCGAATTACAGTCTACAACATTACCTGCATCCAATCATTCTCATCCATGTGGTTCCAACAATATATTTTCTATAGTACTAAATAATGTAGAACTAGTAGTAGTTGTGATGGTGCCGGGACTGAGGACTGAGGACTGAGGGCTGAGGGCTGAGGACTGAGGGCTGAGGGCTGAGGGCTGAGGGCTGAGGGCTGAGGGCTGAGGACTGAGGACTGAGGGCTGAGGGCTGAGGACTGAGGACTGAGGGCTGAGGACTGAGGACTGAGGTTCTCACTGTGAATGAAGCTCAACCTAGAAAGCTCCTCCCATTCCTATCACTTTCCAACAGATTGCTTTCCAGGTGCTGCAAACCCTGAAGAAGTCGGGGCGTTCAGCTGGATTTTGGTGCTTGCAGCAGATGGGGATCGGATTTCTAATCGTTCTCTTATTGGGTCAGAGCTGAAATCCCCCATAATATAGAGAGGAAACGCACGCAGGGACCGCTCACCGGTAACATTGATTTTCACTTCCAGCTGTTTTTCGGGAGTCAGCTGTACAGAAGACCTCTTGGTCACAACACCGGATTTCACAGTTTTGGGGATGACGGGCACAGAGGTGCCGGACCGGTCTTCCGGGGGATGGGGGCCATGATGCAATTTGTCACTCGGTGTCTGGAGAAACTTGTGCACGAGCATCAACCAATCAAATATCAGGAAGACTCGCAGGTTGTTCAGGACGATGGTGAAGCAGGAGGCGTCCTTCGTTGATCTGGAGAACAGAGAAGCAAAAGTGAAATTTAAGGAGCATTAAAAAGAAAAAACCTACAGACTCTGATATTCCTGTAGAGTTATGGCCGGAACAAGGGGTGGGCAGGAGGGGAAGCTGCCCCGGACACAGCGGTTTACTCTATGGCTGGAGGTGCCATGCCAGTGAGTTCATTCTGATACAAGGCATTTTGATAAGTAGATGATTGCTGGAGTAGCATCCCCTTAGCTCAGCCTTTTTCACCCAGGGTGCCCAGGCACCCCTTGGGTTCCTTAAGGCTTCTTCAGGGGTGCCTCGGCAAAATGCCTAAAACTTGCCCAAAAAAGTATGCAAGCCAGCAGGTGGATCAAGCCTGCCTTTTAGTTACACAAAGCCACAGGATTTATTGTGCACCATTTCAATCTTACAGCCACCGGCATCCTAACATCCAGTGATGTCATCAGTGTTGATAAGTAGGGTGTTGATCGCCTGCACAGCATACTTGTTTGACCCCCCCTCCCTGCCCCTCTCTGTCAACACTGGGGTCACATTAGCTGAGTGAGGGAGAGAAGAAACACTGGAATACTAGTCGGTACTAGTGTGCAAAAATAGGATTTTTTTACTTATCGTAAAATCCATTTCTCTGAGTTCATCGATGGACACAGCACTCCATAAATCATAACTACTGGGTTATATTACCTCCTCCAGGAGTAGGACTAGGCAGAACAAACACCTGGCTACGCCCATGGGCTGTCCTCAGCTGGTATATAACCCCCCCTCTCTGCTCTAGGTAATCAGTTCAGTAGGTAGCAGTATTAGAAGTATCAGAACTCCATAGAGGGGTGGGTGCTGTGTCCACCGATGAACTCGGAGAAATGGATTTCACGTTAAGTACAAAAATCGCATTTTCTCTTTCGTTCATTGACAGACACAGCGCTCCATAAATCATAACTAGTGGGACATCCAAAAAGCAGTGCCAAAAGGATAATGAGGGGTGGGGAAAATAACCCAAGACTAAACATAACAGCCCTTAACCGGGACACAGGAGCCTTAACCGGGACACAGGAGCCTTAACCGGGACACAGGAGCCTTAACCGGGACACAGGAGCCTTAACCGGGACACAGGAGCCTTAACCGGGACACAGGAGCCTTAACCGGGTCACAGGAGCCTTAACCGGGTCACAGGAGCCTTAACCTGGACACAGGAGCCTTAACCTGGGACACAGGAGCCTTAACCGGGACACAGGAGCCTTCACCGGGACACAGGAGCCTTCACCGGGACACAGGAGCCTTCACCGGGACACAGGAGCCTTCACCGGGACACAGGAGCCTTCACCGGGACACAGGAGCCTTAACCAAGTCACAGGAGCCTTAACCAAGTCACAGGAGCCTTAACCGGGTCACAGGAGCCTTAACCGGGTCACAGGAGCCTTAACCGGGTCACAGGAGCCTTAACCGGGTCACAGGAGCCTTAACCGGGTCACAGGAGCCTTAACCGGGACACAGGAGCCTTAACCGGGACACAGGAGCCTTAACCGGGACACAGGAGCCTTCACCGGGTCACAGGAGCCTTAACCGGGACACAGGAGCCTTAACCGGGGCACAGGAGCCTTCACCGGGACACAGGAGCCTTCACCGGGACACAGGAGCCTTAACCAAGTCACAGGAGCCTTAACCAAGTCACAGGAGCCTTAACCGGGTCACAGGAGCCTTAACCGGGTCACAGGAGCCTTAACCGGGTCACAGGAGCCTTAACCGGGTCACAGGAGCCTTAACCGGGTCACAGGAGCCTTAACCGGGACACAGGAGCCTTAACCGGGACACAGGAGCCTTAACCGGGACACAGGAGCCTTCACCGGGTCACAGGAGCCTTAACCGGGACACAGGAGCCTTAACCGGGGCACAGGAGCCTTAACCGGGACACAGGAGCCTTAACCGGGACACAGGAGCCTTAACCGGGACACAGGAGCCTTAACCTGGGACACAGGAGCCTTAACCGGGACACAGGAGCCTTAACCGGGACACAGGAGCCTTAACCGGGACACAGGAGCCTTAACCTGGGACACAGGAGCCTTAACCTGGGACACAGGAGCCTTAACCTGGGACACAGGAGCCTTAACCGGGGCACAGGAGCCCTGTCTGAAAAAATAAAGGTTTAAAGAAAACCACCCCTGAAGAGTGAACAGCCCCTCTTAAACAGCAGCCTGCAAAACGTTACGGCCAAAAGAAGCTTCCACAGATGTAAAAGTATCTACCTGATATAATTGTGTGAAGGTTTGCAACGATGACCAAGTGGCCGCCTTGCAAACTTGCGACACTGATGGCTGAGGACAGAAGGCCCAAGAAGCACTCAGCGCCCGAGTAGAATGCACCGTTACAGGGACAGGTGGAACCGGACCTTAAATGGAACAGGCCTGAGTCACCGTCTGTCTGATCCATCTGGGGATCAAAGCTGAAGAAGCGGCCAGCCCTTTTCTTGGTCCCTCCGTCTGACCTCCGAAAGGACTCCGTGGCTGCCAGATACACCCAAATCCAACGAACCACATCCAAAAAGTATGCAAAGCAAATTCTTTGGGATGAGCCGGCTTGGGAAACAAGGAAGACAACACAATGTCCTCATTCAAATGTAAGGCAGAGACAACATTAGGCAGGAATGATGGACAGGGACGAAGAACCACTGATCCCTATGGACCAACAAATAGGGACTGCGACAGGATAATGCCGCCAAATTCGATTTAATGAATTATATGGTGTGATAATTGTGATCATCCTCTCTCCAATTGCCCATACAAAGCCCCATCTTTGTCCTAGTATTTTGTTGTACACAATAATAGGGGTTTGGGCACATTATTACGGCAATTGTTATTTATTACTTGACAAAATACCAAATATCAACTCTAACAAAGAGTACAATAAAAAAGTCCCGTGTAGAAGATCTCCATGGCATGTCATAGAATACAAAGAGAGAAACCATTGTGCTCTCTGCTTTCAAAAAATTGATAAAAATGAACAAGGGATTAAAAAAAAAAAACTCACATGAATATATATTGTATATATATGTGTAGCACTGCCCCCTTGAGGACTGCCAGATTTCACACTTACGGGTCCCCCTGAGTTACCATTAGCAACCTTGACATGCAGAGTCTCTCACTTTTCCTCTTGGGCTCATCCAATAATCAGTCCAGGGGTATGTGGTTGTTTTTTGGGTTTTATTATAAAATAGGGATGGGAGAAGGGAATAGTGGAATACTCTGAATTAACGATTCACAATACTGGAGGACTTCTATCTCATGGTACAGCCAGGCTGTTGATCGACTTTGCCACTGAGGTGAATTTAGATTTAAGTCTCTTTCCTAAGACGACTTGATGAACTAAGGTTATCTTCAGGACACTCTCCTCAGTATTCTCTTTGACTGCTGACACCCGTCCTCTGACTATCCTACTCTTGGGGTGGCCCCCCTAAGGTCAGGGCCCTTGACACGAGCCCCTGTACTCACGTAACTGTTTTTCTAGGGTCTCCAGTGTCTCCCCCCTCAGTCCGCTCTCCTGGGTTCAGCTCCTTTCCTCTGACCCTCAGGATGACCCTCCTGAGGCCATGTGCCACTGCTACAGAGGAGGAGGCAGCCTTCGGGACTCCCCTCTCCAGCCAAAAACCCCATAGCACATGTGCTCCTGGCTTTTATACAGTATCCCAGAATGCACAGAGGCGACCTGTCCCTGCCAATAACCAGGACTGTATCAAAGCATGAATATCTCAATATTGAGATTCTTGCATAAGCCCAATGATAGGAAGACTGCATGGATTATATTCAGGAAGTGAGATAGAATGGTCTAGAAGAGTATCAAAGCTGAGATATTTCTCTGACAATCCGTATTCTGTACAGAAAACCTTCATTATGGGAAGATAATGAATGCAGAGAGCGGACATGGAAAGTCTCACCTGTGGTGAAGTTCAGAGAGCAGACATGGAAAGTCTCACCTGTGGTGAAGTTCAGAGAGCAGACATGGAAAGTCTCACCTGTGGTGAAGTTCAGAGAGCAGACATGGAAAGTCTCACCTGTGGTGAAGTTCAGAGAGCGGACATGGAAAGTCTCACCTGTGGTGAAGTTCAGAGAGCGGACATGGAAAGTCTCACCTGTGGTGAAGTTCAGAGAGCGGACATGGAAAGTCTCACCTGTGGTGAAGATCAATCAGAGAGCGGACATGGAAAGTCTCACCTGTGGTGAAGATCAATCAGAGAGCGGACATAGAAAGTCTCACCTGTGGTGAAGATCACTCAGAGAGCGGACATGGAAAGTCTCACCTGTGGTGAAGATCACTCAGAGAGCGGACATGGAAAGTCTCACCTGTGGTGAAGATCAATCAGAGAGCAGACATGGAAAGTCTCACCTGTGGTGAAGTTCTCTCAGAGAGCGGACATGGAAAGTCTCACCTGTGGTGAAGTTCACTCAGAGAGCGGACATAGAAAGTCTCACCTATGGTGAAGTTCAGAGAGCGGACATGGAAAGTCTCACCTGTGGTGAAGTTCTCTCAGAGAGCGGACATGGAAAGTCTCACCTGTGGTGAAGTTCACTCAGAGAGCGGACATGGAAAGTCTCACCTGTGGTGAAGTTCAGAGAGCGGACATGGAAAGTCTCACCTGTGGTGAAGTTCAGAGAGCGGACATGGAAAGTCTCACCTGTGGTGAAGTTCAGAGAGCGGACATGGAAAGTCTCACCTATGGTGAAGTTCAGAGAGCGGACATGGAAAGTCTCACCTGTGGTGAAGTTCACTCAGAGAGCGGACATGGAAAGTCTCACCTGTGGTGAAGATCAATCAGAGAGCGGACATGGAAAGTCTCACCTGTGGTGAAGATCAATCAGAGAGCGGACATGGAAAGTCTCACCTGTGGTGAAGATCAATCAGAGAGCGGACATGGAAAGTCTCACCTGTGGTGAAGTTCAGAGAGCGGACATGGAAAGTCTCACCTGTGGTGAAGATCAATCAGAGAGCGGACATGGAAAGTCTCACCTGTGGTGAAGTTCACTCAGAGAGCGGACATGGAAAGTCTCACCTGTGGTGAAGATCAATCAGAGAGCGGACATGGAAAGTCTCACCTGTGGTGAAGATCAATCAGAGAGCGGACATGGAAAGTCTCACCTGTGGTGAAGATCAGAGAGCGGACATGGAAAGTCTCACCTGTGGTGAAGTTCTCTCAGAGAGCGGACATGGAAAGTCTCACCTGTGGTGAATTTCGATCAGAGAGCGGACATGGAAAGTCTCACCTGTGGTGAAGTTCAGAGAGCGGACGTGGAAAGTCTCACCTGTGGTGAAGTTCAGAGAGCGGACATGGAAAGTCTCACCTGTGGTGAAGTTCAGAGAGCGGACGTGGAAAGTCTCACCTGTGGTGAAGTTCAGAGAGTGGACATGGAAAGTCTCACCTGTGGTGAAGTTCACTCAGAGAGCGGACATGGAAAGTCTCACCTGTGGTGAAGATCAATCAGAGAGCGGACATGGAAAGTCTCACCTGTGGTGAAGTTCACTCAGAGAGCGGACATGGAAAGTCTCACCTGTGGTGAAGATCAATCAGAGAGCGGACATGGAAAGTCTCACCTGTGGTGAAGATCAATCAGAGAGCGGACATGGAAAGTCTCACCTGTGGTGAAGTTCTCTCAGAGAGCGGACATGGAAAGTCTCACCTGTGGTGAAGATCACTCAGAGAGCGGACATGGAAAGTCTCACCTGTGGTGAAGATCGATCAGAGAGTGGACATGGAAAGTCTCACCTGTGGTGAAGTTCAGAGAGCGGACGTGGAAAGTCTCACCTGTGGTGAAGTTCAGAGAGCGGACATGGAAAGTCTCACCTGTGGTGAAGTTCAGAGAGCGGACGTGGAAAGTCTCACCTGTGGTGAAGTTCAGAGAGCGGACATGGAAAGTCTCACCTGTGGTGAATTTCGATCAGAGAGCGGACATGGAAAGTCTCACCTGTGGTGAAGATCAATCAGAGAGCGGGCATGGAAAGTCTCACCTGTGGTGAAGATCAATCAGAGAGCGGACATGGAAAGTCTCACCTGTGGTGAAGATCAATCAGAGAGCGGACATGGAAAGTCTCACCTGTGGTGAAGATCAATCAGAGAGCGGACATGGAAAGTCTCACCTGTGGTGAAGTTCAGAGAGTGGACGTGGAAAGTCTCACCTGTGGTGAAGTTCGATCTGCAGGGAGCCGGGATTGCTGTGGGATTTGGAGGGTTGCAGGATGCAGTTGAAGACGTTGGGTTTAGGCGCGGAGGGCGGCTTGTGGACGCCATAACGGGTGTCAAATGCCATCATAGAATGGGAAACCAAGTTAATGGACTTCGTTTGGTTGGAAAAGCTCTCAAACAGCAGTTTGGATTTTCTGAAGTCAAACCTAAAAAATAAAATTATAATGGTCAGTACAGAATAATGAGAAATCACTGCTCACCTTAAAGAACAGCTCCGCTTGTCTGCCTACCCCCACCCCTCTGCTGCCACATTTGGCACCTTTTAAGGGGAAAGGGGTACCTGGTTTTCACAGGTACCCGCTCCTACTGTCGGCTCAGTTCACCGCGGCAAACTGAACCGGAAGTTCCCCCCCTCCTTCCCCACAGACTGCGCCCAGCAAACTGCCTATGAAGCTGCAAGGCTTCACTGCCGATTTCCCTCAGTCAGGATGGCGGTGTGGATAGACGATTGAATTATTGGCTCGGGTGAGGAAATCACGGGATCCCTGGACAGGTCAGTGCCCTAATATAAAAAGTCAGCAGCTACAGGATTTGTACCGGATTTGCAGCTGCTGACTTTTTTTTTTTTTTTGGGGAGCCCGGAGCTCCTCTTTAAAGAGTAATTATTTTGTTGAATAATTGGATTTTGTACTAACCCTAAAATCTATTTCTCTTTCATTCATCGACGGACACAGCACTCCATAAATCATAACTACTGGGTTATATTGCCTTTCCAGGAGTAGGAATAGGCAGAACAAAGAACACCTGGCTACGCCCATGGGCCGTCCTCAGCTGGTATATAACCCCCCACTCTGCTCTAGGTAATCAGTTTAGTAGAAGGAAGTATTAGAAGTATCAGAACTCCATAGAGGGGGGGGGGGGGGGGTGCTGTGTCCACCGATGAACTCCGAGAAATGGATTTTATGGTAAGTAAAAAAAATCCCATTTTCTTTCATTCATCGACGGACACAGCTCTCCATAAATCATAACTAGTGGGACATCCAAAAGCAGTGCCAAAAGGACAATGAGGGGCGGGGAAAATAACCCAAGCTAAACATAAGAGCCCCTAACCGGGACACAGGAGCCTTTACCGGGACACAGGAGCCTTAACCGGGACACAGGAGCCTTAACCGGGACACAGGAGCCCCGTCTGAAAAATAAAAATTTAAAGAAAAATTCCCCTGAAGATGGAACAGCCCCTCTTAAACAGCAGCCTGCAAAGCTTTGTGGCCAAAAGAAGCATCCGCAGATGTCAAAATATCTACTTTATAGAATTGTATGAAGGTTTGCACCGACCACCTAGTAGACGCCTTGTAAACTTGCAACACTGATGCCGGATGATGGAAGGCCCAAGAAGCATTCAGCGCCCAAGTAGAATGCGCTGTGATAGGGAAAAGGTAGAACCTGACCTTTAATGGAATAGGCCTGAGTCACCGTCTGTCGGATCCATCTTGAGATGGTAGCCGACGAAGCAGCCAGCCCTTTTCTTGCTCTGTCCGTAACCACAAAAAGCGAGTCTGACCTCCGAAAGGACTCCGTAGCTGCCAAATACAGCCAAATCACACAAACCACATCCAAGGTATGCAAACCAAATTCTTTGGGATGAGCCGGCTTGGGAAGGCAACACAATGTCCTCATTCAAATAGAAGTCAGAGACAGCTTTGGACAGGTATGATAGTCAGGTATGAAGAACCGCTTTATCTCTATGGACCACTAAAAAGGGACTGCAACAGGATAATGCCACCAATGCCGATACCCTGCGGGCCGAGGTAATAGCCACCAAAAATTTCACCTTCCGGAATAATGTAGGCAAGGGAATCTCCCGAATATTCTCAAATGGAGGTTTCTGGAGAACCGAAAGTAGTAAATTTAAACTCCATGACGGCAAAAGAGACCGTACAGGTAGAGCAACATGTCGAACCCTCTGAATGAAGGTACAAACTAAAGAGTGCATGGCTAGGGGTCGCTGAAAGAAGATTGCCAGGGCAGACACCTGGCCCTTGATGGCAATTAAGGCCAACTTCTGATGAATGCTCTGTTGAAGAAGGGTTAAGATCCGAGCCACAGAAAAAGGATTGAGGATGAGCACCAGTACCTTGCTGAAAGAGGACTTCCTCCCCTTCACCATAGTAGGGATCCCTGATCCAGACAGACCTCTATCCCTCAGTACCTGGCTTTGAATAGCTATACCATTAAAACCAGGGACTGTAAAGCAGGATGGACAACTGGTCTTCTCTGAGGGGAAGCCCCCAAGAGACGTTTATATCCACCAGACTGATTGGAAGATCCTCACCCTTGATTCCTGACAAGATTTGCTGAAGAAGCCTGAGCCAAGGATGTGACTGGCCTTACCGTGGCCCTTGGACGCCTGCGGCATCTGTCAGAGGAACCTGTGATCTTGCCACGAACCTCGGTATCCTCCTGTGGAGCCGAACCTACTAAAGGAGCTGCATGTAGGATTGTGCAACCAGAACTGTCTTGAAGGTGGATACTACCAGACCCAGAACCTGTATGCAAATCGGGAGAGAGAATTATTTGTGTGACAGCAGCCGATGAATCATGGCCTGTGGCTCCTGAAGTTTGTCCAGAGGAAGGACCACCCTGGTCAGAATTAGAATGAGACCTAGGTAAATCAATTGCCTGGACAGGGATAGGGAGGACCTTAGGTAGTTCAGGCATCACCCGAAGCTTTGCAGGAATTAAATCCACACAAGGAGACTCCAGACCTAAAAAACCTGAAAAGGACATACTTTGAACCCCTTTCTGGGTACCCCCAAAAGAATAATTTCATGCTGAAGGAGTCTTGTCTGCAGGTCCGGAGAAGCTAGCTCTAGGCTTACCAGACCAAGGATGCTTGGAAACTCCCGGGGAAGATTTTTTCCATTAATCTATTTCCATTACTCTCCCTCCCAGAAGCACAAAATAATTTTCTATGTGCTGAGAAGGAGGGCCCCCTTCAATGACAAGGCTCCTTCCCTTTCCTGGACTATGGCAGGAAGGTACTCTTTCCCCCGTGAAACCGTTAATGATGTCATCCAGGGTAGCCCCAAAGGGGCGATCGCCTTGAAAGGGCAGATCAATGAGAGCTTTCTTGGAGGCTTGGTCTGCGGACCAAATCTTAAGCCACAGAACGCGCCTAATCACCACCACTGAGACAGAAAGTTTGGACAGTCCAGGCGCTGTATCCAAAGCTGCATCACAAATAAGCTGCAGTCCATGAACCAACTGGTCCCCTAAATCCACATAAGCAGCAGGGACCTGCTCATCCCCCCAGGCCCTGGCGCAAAAGCTTGGCCCATTAAGTAAGGGTCTGAGACACCAGGGCTGAGGCCAAGAATGGCCGCAATGCCGAACCAGCCATAGAAAACCTTCTGCGTGCCACAGCCTCCGCTTTCCTGTCAGCCGGGTCATTAAAGGACGAGGATTCCTCTACTGGGATCATGGTAGCTTTATTTAACTTGGAAAGAGGAGGGTCCACCTCTGGTGGACTAGTCCACTTTTTAAAAAGTGACTCCTCAAAAGTGTAATGTACAGCAAAACATTAAGGGACCACAAAGGGTAATTATGGCTATTCCCATTCCTTACAGGAAAACCTGTCAAAAACAGTTTTTTGTAAGAACTTACCATAAAAATCCTTTTCTCTGAAATCCATTGACAGACGCAGCTCTCATGTTTCTTCACTATTGGGTTATGCGCCATCTGCAGGAGTAGACTAGGCAGTGAAAAGTTTTCACTCAACACGCCTATAGTGGCTGCCCCTCACGACATAACCCCAGACACACTGTGCTCTCATATCAGTTTCATAGCAAGCAGTGAAAAGAAGACACAACCATCCCCACAAAAGAGGGGCGGGTGCTGCGTCTGTCAATGGACTTCAGAGAAAAGGATTTTACGGTAAGTTCTTACAAAAATCCAGTTTTCTCTATCGTCCATTGACAGACACAGCTCTTATGCTTCTTCACTATTGGGACATCCCAAAGCAGTATAGGCACGAGGGGTGGGAAGAATGCAACCAGAACTGTTAACGTATTTCCAAGGCTAAAAAATTAGCCAACTGGGAAACAAAAAGCTCAACCCGTACCAACAGGAGCTTACCCCAAAACAAAAATTCAACCCCGTAAAGAGAAAAACCAAGTCTCTTTGAAACAGCAGCCTGCAAAACCTTGCGGCCAAAGGAGGCATCCGAGGATGACAATAAGTCTACTTTGTAGAATTTTGTAAAAGTATGTACGGACGACCAGGTCGCCCTTTTTACACACTTGAGTAACAGATGCCTGATAGCAAAAAGCCCAAGAGGCACTCGGCGCTCTAGTAGAATGTGCCTTCACAGGGAAAGGAGGAACCTGACCCTTCAATGAATAGGCCTGAACAACTGTCTGCCTGATCCATTTTGACATGGTCGCAGCAGACGCAGCCGAACCCTTACAAGATCCCTCAGTAAGGACTTACAGAGAATCAGATGTCTTAAAGGCTCTGTGGCCGACAGGTAAACCCTGATCGCCCAAACCACATCCAGAGAATGCAAGGCAAATTCCTTAGGATGCTTAGGCTTAGGACAGAGTGAAGGTAAAACAATATCTTCGTTGAGGTGGAAAGCAGACACCACCTTAGGAAGGAAAGATTAATTAGGTTGGAGAACAACCTTATCTCTATGAATGACCAAATAAGGCGGACAGGAAAGCGCCGCCAACTCAGACACTCTGCGGGCAGAAGTGATAGCAACCAGAAAGGAGACCTTCTGAGAAAACAAAGGCAGAGATATGTCCCTAATATTTTCAAAAGGAGGCTGTTGAAGAACAGACAAAACCAAATACAGATCCCACTGAGGCAAAGGGGATCTTCTTGGAGGAGCCAGATGATGCACCCCTTGAATAAAGGTGCGTTGGAAGTAAATGGCTAAGACCGACACTTGTCCTTCAATCGTGCCTACAAGCCAAACATTGCTCAACTCCTATCTGCAAGAAAGCAAAGACCCTCGTCACCGAAAACAAGCGAGGATGCCATTTTTGCGATTTACACCAGGTAATATACATCTGCCAAGTACGATGATAAATTTACCTGGAAGTCGCTTTTCTAGCCCTCAACAGGGTAGGAATCACAGATTCAGAGAGACCTCTGTCTCTCAACACCTGCCCTTCAACAGCCATGCCGTTAAAGCCAGTGACCGTATAGCAGGATGGAAGATCGGCCCTTGAGACAGCAGATCCTCTCTCAAAGGCAGCCGCCAAGGAGGCTCAACAACCATCTTTACCAGGTCTGTGTACCACAACCGGCGAGGCCAGCCCGGGGCCACCAGAATTACTGGTACCTTTTCCACCCCCAACCTGCAGAGGAACCTCGACAACAGCTGTATTGGAGGAAAGGCATAAATCAGCCGATATTGGCTCCAAGGAACCACCAAAGCATCTGCGGCGTCGGCCAGAGGGTGTCACGGTTCTAGTCGTACCCTCCAGACGGCTAGGCTTGGCCACCCCACTGGTGCCTTTCAGAGGTATTCAACCTGCGTCCTTCTGGCTTCCCAGTCTGCAAACTAGCCTCTGAGCCACTTCAGGACTTTGGAGAACTCCCGTTTATTCCTGTATTGCCTGCAGCACTAGGGGGCTGGACTTCACCAGAGGCTCAGACCTGTCAGTAACTCTCCAGCTGTATTTGATACCTAATTAACAAGGTATAAGACACTGCCCCTCCCTAAGGGCAGTGTCAGTTCATTGACTCTGGTTTCCTGGTTTGGTTCCTGTTGTTTGAGTTCCTGCATTCCTGTTTGTTTCCGGCATCTGACCTCTGGCTTCACCTGACTGTTCTCCTGCTCTTGTCCTTGCCTGTATTTGGACCTGGTTATCCTAAACAGCCCCCGTGCACAAACTCACAGGCCAGGTGACTTCTTATCTGGTCACCCTGGTCTGTGTTTGTTTGCAAGGGTGAGCATAAATCTCTGCCTGAAGGACTCCCAACAAAGGTAAGCCTTGACAGAGGGTCTCGAGCCCTGGCCACGAACCTCTTTACCTTATTGTTCAGACAAGACACAAACAGATCCGCCTCCGGAGTTCCCCACCGGGCACACAGGAGATGAAAAATCTCTGGATGCAGGGACCATTCCCCCTGATCCAGAACCTGACGAATCAGGTAATCCGCCTGCCAGTTCTCCTCTCCTGGAATGTGAACTGCGGAGAGAGCCATAACATGTTCCCCGGCCCAAGTCAGAATCTCGGCCACCTCCCGGGCCGCCCGGGCACTCTTGGTGCCCCCTTGAGGAGTGATGCAAGCACAGCCGTGGCAGTGTCGGATTGTACCCGAACCGGAAAAACCGTGCAGACGAGTCGCCCAGTGGAGAAGGCAGAGCTTGATTGCCCTGAGCTCCAGGACATTTTTCGGCAAGGAGGATTCCTCCGTTCACCAGATTCCCTGGGCACAGAGACTGTTCAGCACTCCACCCCACCCCAACAGGCTGGCATTCGTGGTGACCAAGGTCCACAACAGTGGTAGAAAAGACTTGCCCTGGCTCAGAGCGGGCGACAGAAGCCACCACGAGAGCTCTAACCTCGTGGACCCGCTCAGACATACTATTCTGTCTAAGGACTGCGGGTCCTTGTTCCACTTGACAAGAATCTCTTTCCGTAGAGATCTTGTGTGAAATTGAGCAAATGGGACCACCTCGAAGGTCGACACAATCCGCCCCAAAGCCCGCATGCAAGTCCGCAGGGAGGAGAGAGCGTTGTCCATCAGCAACCTGATCTCGCTTTGCAACATCTGAAGTTTGCCCACGGGAGAAAGACATAGTCCAAAATCATACCTAGGTAATCAATCGCACCGACAGAGTCAGCACAGAATTCTTGGTACACCCGAACTCCTGAAGGGTCTGAACCGTGATTGACAGGTCGCACAACAGGGTTGGGTGAGAACTTGCTCTCAACAGGAGATTGTCCAGATATCCGAGGATCGCAATCCCTTTTTTGCGGAGCAAAGCCAACACCGGGGCCAAAACCTTTGTGAAGACTCTGGGAGCGGAAACTAGACCAAAGGGTAATGCCACAAATTTAAAGTGCTCCTCCGCCACTGCGAAACGGAGATACCGCTGATGACCCCCGTATATAAGGATGTGCAGATATGCAACTTTGATATCGATGGAGGCCAGAAAATCCCCTTGATTTAAAGACGCTACCACCAACCGAATGGATTCCATCCAAAACTTCTGCACCTGCACAAAGCGGTTCAGTGACTTGAGGTCCAAATTGGACGTACCTTGCCCTCCTTTCTGGGCACCGTGAACAGGTTTGAATAAAAACCTTGAATCCTTTCCTGCTGAGGAACCGGCATCATCACTCCCTGTGCAAGAAGATCCTGCACTGCCTCCCTGAGATCCTACGAGCGTTCTGGAGACAGACGCAGATTTGAGGGAAACAATCTGCCTGCTGGACGAGACCGAATTTCGATCTTGTACCCTGAACAAATTAGTTAGTGAACACATTTGTCCTGAATCAGACGTCCAGGGTTCCTGAAAGTAATGCAGATGTCCCCCCACCCCAGAGTCGGGTGAGGGCGCCCCTTCATGCAGAAGAGGATTTGTCCACCGAACCGGACCGGCTAGTCCTGGGCTTACCCAACCAAGCAGTCTTGTTTCCTCCAGAGGCTCTGAACGGTTTACCTTTTTCTTGCACCCTTGAGGCAGGAAAAAAACGCCTGTGAGCCGTGAAAGAATGGTCCCCTCTTACTGTGATGTGCCTTGTCTTTTGAGGATTGGGGTAGCAGAATACTCTTACCCCCCGTTAGCCACCGCTGACACTCTGGCAACCAGAGGAGCCGTGTCCAGGGCCGCAGCACACAGGTACACCAGGGTCTAGGCCATCTGGTCCGTGAGCTCAATCAGAGTTGGGGGAACTGTCTCAGTGTTAAAGTTACCCCTAAGCACTTTAACCCATTCTGTAACCGTCTGAGAAACCAGGACGGACGCAAATACAGGTTTAAGCCCGTCAGCAAATGTAGGTGGCGGGAAAGGGATTCCACCCATCTGTCCACCGGGTCCCTAAACACCGGGGAGTCTTCCACAGGTACCACAGTAGATTTGTTCAACATGGAAACAGGGTGATCCACCTTAGGCAACACTGTCCAGCGATTTGAGACTGAGTCAGCAAAGAGATAACGGCGTTTAAACCGCTTTGACACCAATAGCATGTGATTAATGTGCCACCATTGCTCATTCACAATATCGTGAATGTCTTTGGGACAAGGGAACACCTGATCCGACTTCTGGGCTTTGAGGGAGCCAAAAACTACCCGCTGTCCTGACTGTGTGGGCTCATCATCCATTTGCAATCTTTCCCTTACTGAACGAATCAGTGCTTCCACCCTAGCGCGTTCACCGCTCTGCAGCCGAGGAGGACATTTTCTTCTGACCAGCTGACTGCGAGGACAGGGATCCCTCAGGGATGGGATTGTCCGTGGTGACCATATCAGGCTCTGAATCAGAGGACTGAGAAGGCAGTGGCTGTTTCTGTGTAGCAACTTGTTACATCACAAAGTCCACCTTTGACGCCAGATTTTTCAAAGCTGCAGACAGACATGAGAGACTGCGATCCGGATGGTCCGGCATGCCCACTAATAAAGTCTGAGGGGGAATTTTCACCTTGGGACTCCATTTTGAAAGTTTTAGAAAAAAAAAAAGAGTGCACCGTCCCTTTAAATCGGTTTCCGCACCGCTATACCGTGCTCCCCCTTAAAGGCTGGCAGGAGAAAAAGTGTGCCCAAAGGAACAAAACCCCTACAAAAAAATGGTGCCAATAGTAAAGTATAGGAAGCTCAGGGAAAATGGCCACTGCCCTTACACAGAGAGAGCTTATGCCCACACATAAAATGGCAGCCGAAAACGCTGCCATGCGCTCAGGACCACGACATGAGGCCACTGCAGGGATCCACCTAAAGGGACCCTCTAGGACAAGGTAACATTATCAAAATCCCACCCCCAGGCATCAGACCCAGACTATAGCGCCCCCAATTGGGAGCAGGGAGGGCAGAGCCTGTCCTGATAGGCCTGGGGGATCTTTCAGAGAGTAAACAGCCCTGTTATCCCCAGGAGTGGGCCCACATGTCCCCCTCAGAGGTCTGCCAGGGACACGGGGGGCTCAGTATCACTCACCATACCATTGAACGCATGGGCTCCGCTCCGAACAGCTCACCTCCCACCCTGAGTAGGGGTGCTACCAGCCAAACGTGGTACGCTGTGACTCAGGGTGTTCTAGATCAATGTGTCCCGGCGAGGCATCCGCTCGAAGGCTCGTCCCCATCCACCAGGGCTCCGTCGTGGCGAGGCCTGGGCGGACCATAACCTGCTCACGCTCGTTGGCCAGGCTGGGAGATTGCAAGGATCTAGATTATCCAGTGCATAACCTCAGCCCGGCTGTCGCTTGTAGTTCACCAGGAGGATCCCCTTGACACTAGCTAGTGATAGTGAGTGCAGAAAAATAAATATTTTTAAAAGAATAAAAAACTGAGACCGAAGTCCCAGCAGGAAACTTAGGTCCTACTCCTTCACAAGGCAGCAAGAAACTGATTTGAGAGCACGATGTGTCTGGGGTTATGTCGTGAGGGGCAGCCCCTATAGGCGTGTCGAGTGAAAACTTTTCACTGCCTAGACTACTCCTGTAGATAGCGCATAACCCAATAGTGAAGAAGCATAAGAGCTGCGTCTGTCAATGGACGATAGAGAAATAAGGCACATAAGGAAACACCTTTGGCGTACGATGCGACTTATGCGTATAAAATAACACAGCCACGTTCGTGGCTACATCAGCCGCATCCTCCATTTTTAAAGTCTCACGCACTGCAGTGATAAGTGTGTCTACCATGGAGGAATCAACCTCACTGTCAGATGGATCTGGGGGTGTGATATTAGGTCCCCCTGGACGGGCCGTGTCCACGGTGGCATCAGGCTCAGATGAGACAGACTGAGCAGGGGATGGCGGGGGACGCTTTCTCCTGGGCCTTTGCCCACACGTCACTTCCACCAGGGACACTAAGGACTGCAGGACCAACGTCAGTGCAACCATGGGAAGCTTGGGATCCAAGGGATCTGCCACCTCCATGAGGGGGTCAGTGGGGGAGATGTGACCATGAGGCTCCATAAGGAAAGAAAGACCTTACAGTACAAAAACGATCTTTTGGCACCACGAAAGGATCCCCCCAAGGCTCAGGGTACCTATCAGCAGAGGGAGAGATCACAGGGACCCCCAAGGACTCACCCTACCGATCGGAGGAGCGCTGAGAGTTCGGACCCAGCATCCCCATTGTGCCCATTCCCTGTTCATATGTTCCGGCCACAGGAAGAGGAAACGGAGAAGGACGAGGAAGAATATTCAGCATCCCCACGAGGCTTCGGTCGTCTCCAGAGTCTCCCACACTAAGGGAAAATGGCCCCTGTGACATCATAGGGCTACACAAACATGGCCGCATAGCGGAGACCAGCCAGACTAAGGGAAAATGGCCCTCGTGCCATCATAGGGCTACACAAACATGGCCGCATAGCGGAGACCAGCCAGACTAAGGGAAAATGGCCCTCGTGCCATCATAGGGCTACACAAACATGGCCGCATAGCGGAGACCAGCCAGACTAAGGGAAAATGACGCCCGTGACATCATCGAGCTACACAAACATGACCCTGCGAGACCTTTAGCTTGCGCTCGCTGGCTGGTCTGGGGGGACCACTGGATCTAGATTATTTAGCCAGTTGCCAGGCCCGGCAGTTGATTGTAGATCTCCCGAGAGAAAGAACAAAAAAGATGTAAGGAAGGAGAAAAAATTGCTAAGACCAGAGATCCCACTAGATCCTTATTCCTGACTAGACAGATTACAACTGATTACCTAGAGCAGAGAGGTGGGTTATATACAAGCTGAGGACAGCCCATGGGCGTAGCCAGGTGTTTATTGTTCTGCCTAGTCCTACTCCTGGAGAAGGCAATATAACCCAGTAGTTATGATTTATGGAGTGCACAATATTATTTTGTCAATCATCCTAAGATTTGTGTGCAGCACTTCTGTCTTTCTTGGCTGGGTGAGAATGCCCCCCCCCCCACCCCCCAACTATGGGCCCGCAGATGTGCCGCAGGGCTTCAGCCTCAGTCTTGTGGCACATCTGCGCACACGCAGGTTATGGAAATCCTAAACCTTGCTGTGTCTCCGCATGCGTGGAAACCTCCTGTGCACAGATGTGCCACAATGCTCTGCTGGGACCCAATGGCTGGACAGGGACCTTCTGACCATCTGAGTAGGGACCATCCAAACAAAGATGGTGGTGCCAGTGGGGGGCGGGGCCAAAGGCAAAGGGGGACGGAAGTTCGTTCTGTATTCTCACTGAAAACAACACAATTTTTACCAAAACACTCACCGGGCCAACGAGCGGCTCACCCCCTCCTCCGCTCTGTCCTCCAGAAGCTCCAGACTGACATTCACCATATCAATGAGGAAAGACACTGAGGTGTACACATCCCCGCTCAGCACCGTCTGCAGGAGGAGAGATCACACATAGATCACACAGAGAGATCACACAGAGATCACACACACAGAGAGATCACACACACAGAGATCACACACACAGAGATCACACACACAGAGAGATCACACACACAGAGAGATCACACACACAGAGAGATCACACACACACAGAGATCACACACACAGAGAGATCACACACACAGAGAGATCACACACACAGAGATCACACACAAAGAGAGATCACACACACAGAGATCACACACAAAGAGAGATCACACACACAGAGATCACACACAAAGAGAGATCACACACACAGAGATCACACACACACAGAGATCACACACACAGAGATCACACACACAGAGAGATCACACAGAGATCACACACAAAGAGAGATCACACACACAGAGATCACACACAAAGAGAGATCACACACACAGAGATCACACACACACAGAGATCACACACACACAGAGATCACACACACACAGAGATCACACACACAGATCACACACACAGATCACACACAGAGATCACACACACAGATCACACACAGAGATCACACACACAGATCACACACAGAGATCACACACACAGATCACACACACACAGAGATCACACACACAGATCACACACACACAGATCACACACACACAGATCACACACAGAGATCACACACACAGATCACACACAGAGATCACACACACAGATCACACACAGAGATCACACACACACAGAGATCACACAGAGATCACACACACACACAGAGATCACACACACACACAGAGATCACACACACAGAGATCACACACACAGAGATCACACACACAGAGATCACACACACAGAGAGATCACACAGAGATCACACACAAAGAGAGATCACACACACAGAGATCACACACACACAGATCACACACACAGAGATCACACACACAGAGATCACACACACAGATCACACACACACAGAGAGATCACACACAGAGAGATCACACAGAGATCACACACAAAGAGAGATCACACACACAGAGATCACACACACAGAGATCACACACACAGAGAGATCACACACACAGAGATCACACACACAGATCACACACACAGAGAGATCACACACACACAGATCACACACACAGAGATCACACACACAGAGATCACACACACAGAGATCACACAGAGATCACACAGAGAGCTCAGAGCTTCCGATCCTTCCAGGTCTGATCCTCGTTTCTCGAGGAGAGGAGAAAGAAAGGGGGATATGATCTCCATACATACAGTATCTGACAAAAGTAAGTACACCCCTCCCATGTGACAACACTGAAGAAATGAGACTTTGCTACAATGTAAAGTAGTGAGTGTACAGCTTGTATAACAGTGTAAATTTACTGTCCCCTCAAAATAACTCAACACACAGCCATTAATGTCTAAACCGCTGGCAACAAAAGTCAGTACACCCCTAAGTGACAATCTCCAAATTGGGCCCAAAGGGTCAATATTTTCTGTGGCCGCCATTATTTTCCAGCACTGCCTTAACCCTCTTGGGCATGGAGGTCACCAGAGCTTCACAGGTTGTCACTGGAGTCCTCTTCCCCTCCCCCATGATGACATCACAGAGCTGGTGGATGTTAGAGACCTTCCCCTCCTCCACCTTCTGTTTGAGGATCCCCCACAGATGCTCAATAGGGTTTAGGTCTGGAGACGCTTGGCCAGTCCATCACCTTTACCCTCAGCTTCTCTAGCAAGGCAGTGGTCATCTTGGAGGTGTTTGGGGTCGTTATGTTGGAATACTGCCCTGCCCCCCAGTCTCTGAAGGGAGGGGATCATGCTCTGCTTCAGTATGTCACAGTACATGTTGGCATTCATGGTTCCCTCAATGATCTGTAGCTCCCCAGTGCCGGCAGCACTCATGCAGCCCCAGACCATGACACTCCCACCACCATGCCTGACTGTAGGAAGACACACTTGTCTTTGTACTCCTCACCTGGTTGCCCCCACACACGCCTGACACCATCTGACACCAAATAAGTTTATCTTGGTCTCATCAGAGCACAGGAGATGGTTCCAGTAATCCATGTCCTTAGTCTGCTTGTCTTCAGCAAACTGTTTGTGGGCTTTCTTGTCCATCATCTTTAGAAGAGGCTTCCTTCTGGGATGACAGCCATGCAGACCAATTTGATGCAGTGTGCGGCGTATGGTCTGAGCACTGACAGGCTGACCCCTCCCCCACCCCTTCAACCTCTGCAGCAATGCTGGCAGCACTCATACGTCTATTTCCCAAAGACAACCTCTGGATATGACGCTGAGCACGGCACTCAACTTTTTTGGTCGACCATGGCGAGGCCTGTTCTGAGTGGAACCTGTCCTGTTACACCGCTGTATGGTCTTGGCCACCGTGCTGCAGCTCAGTTTCAGGGTATTGGCAATCTTCTTATAGCCTAGGCCATCTTTATGTAGAGCAACAATTCTTTTTTTCAGATCCTCAGAGAGTTCTTTGCCATGAGGTGCCATGTTGAACTTCCAGTGACCAGTATGAGAGAGTGAGAGCGATAACACCAAATTTACCACACCTGCTCCCCATTCACACCTGAGACCTTGTAACACTAACGAGTCACATGACACCGGGGAGGGGAAATGGCTAATTGGGCGCAATTTGGACATTGTCCCTTAGGGGTGTACTGACTTTTGTTGCCAGTGGTTTAGACATTAATGGCTGTGTGTTGAGTTATTTTGAGGGGACAGTAAATTTACACTGTTATACAAGCTGTACACTCACTACTTTACATTGTAGCAAAGTCTCATTTCTTCAGTGTTGTCACATGGGAGGGGTGTACTTACTTTTGTCAGATACTCTAAATACATAGGGGGGGGGGGAGATATGATCTCCATGTATAAATACATAAGGGGGGACATGATCTCCATGTATAAATACATAAGGGGGGATATGATCTCCATGTATAAATACATAAGGGGGGATATGATCTCCATGTATAAATACATAAGGGGGGGATATGATCTCCATGTATAAATACATAAGGGGGGATATGATCTCCATGTATAAATACATAAGGGGGGGATATGATCACCATGTATAAATACATAAGGGGGGATATGATCTCCATGTATAAATACATAAGGGGGGGATATGATCTCCATGTATAAATACATAAGGGGGGGATATGATCTCCATGTATAAATACATAAGGGGTCCATATAGTGAACTTGGTGTTGAGTTCACTTTAAGGTCATCACAGAGGACAAGGGGGCGCTCTTTACGTCTAGAGGAAAACAGATTTAGTTTCCAAATACGGAAAGGTTTCTTCACAGTAAGAGCTGAGAAAATGTGGAATAGACTCCCTCCAGAGGTGGTTCTGGACAGCTCAGTAGATTGCTATAAAAAAGGCCTGGATTATTTCCTGGGTGTACATAATATAAATGGGTACGAATATTTATAGGTAAAGTTGATCCAGGGAATATCCGATTGCCTCTCGGGGGATCATGCTTTGCTGGGTTTCTTTGCCTTCCTCTGGATCAACTGCGGGTATAGGATTGTGTATATATGGGAGGTTTGGTTTTCTTTTTTATTCTTTGTTGGTTGAAGTGGATGGATTTGGGTCTTTTTTCTATCTATGTAACTGTGTGTGGACTGATGGGGATCGCTCAGTATGGTGGCCTCCATGTTCTCTGAGATCGCTCAGTACGACGGCCTCCATGTTCTCTGGGATCGCTCAGTATGGCGGCCTCCATGTTCTCTGGGATCGCTCAGTATGGCGGCCTCCATGTTCTCTGAGATCGCTCGGTATGGCGACCTCCATGTTCTCTGGGATCGCTCGGTATGGCGGCCTCCATGTTCTCTGACATTAGTAGGACATGGAATAGTCCCCCCCCCCCTCCCCCATCAGGACACAATGTTACTCTACAGCTTTCCAGGAATAGATTTTCCAGCAGCAGGAAAGTCTTCTCCTTACATGAATGCGCGGATCCTGCAGGTCATACGGACGCATGAAATCTTCCACCGGCTCCCCCAGATTATTCTCCAGCAGGCCTCTGATCAGTTTATATTTACTGAGATCCAGCGAGCAATGCACGGAGGAGAGACTTCCATGGATGGAAAGATCCGGAACCGAGTGACTGATTTCTCTGCAGAAAAAAAAAGAATACATCAATGAATGAATTCCAGGAGAAAAGACAAATCAGGCACCATAAATGACCGCACAGCAAATACCCTATATTGTGAAAAGTATTGGGACGCGGCCTTTGCACACACATCAACTTTAATGGAATCCCAGTTTTAGTCCGTAGGGTTCAATATTGAGTTGGCTCCGCCCTTTGCAGGGTGCATTTGCAGGATCTCCTGAGCCCAGCAATGAAAGGAAAAACAATTGGTCGCTATGAACCAACACCAACAAAGGCCCTCTTCTCACAGACTCTTTGATAAAGAAGCTATAGATGGGTTATCTAAAGCAACCATATAGAATCGGCCTTCTCTCATCTTCACAAGAAGCTGCAATACATCTGAGTAATAGACAAAATACAGACATTCCTCTCCCAAAATGAATAAAAGATGGGAGAGAAGGAAAACGAGAGATCAGAGAACTGCTAATCCTATTTAGAAGTCAGAAAAGTTCACCTTACAGACGGAGTTCCTAAAGGCTCAGGTGTTTAGGTATTGGACTCTGAGCTGCTTCTCCTCCACTATACAAATCAATGTGAATGTAAAAGGAACTGGAAGCAGGTCAAAGCAACTTATACCAAGTAATGGAGCAACTTCAAGGCAAATCACAGCAAACCAGAAGCTCCAAGGAGCAGACGAAAATTGTCTGCACTGACCATGAATTGCAGGAGAAGGGAAGGGTTCATGAATTGCAGGAGAAGGGAAGGGTTCAGGAATTGCAGGAGAAGGGAAGGGTTCAGGAATTGCAGGAGAAGGGAAGGGTTCAGGAACTGCAGGAGAAGGGAAGGGTTTATGAATTGCAGGAGAAGGGAAGGGTTCATGAATTGCAGGAGAAGGGAAGGGTTCATGAATAGCAGGAGAAGGGAAGGGTTCATGAATTGCAGGAGAAGGGAAGGGTTCAGGAATTGCAGGAGAAGGGAAGGGTTCATGAATTGCAGGAGAAGGGAAGGGTTCATGAATTGCAGGAGAAGGGAAGGGTTCATAAATAGCAGGAGAAGGGAAGGGTTCATCAATTGCAGGAGAAGGGAAGGGTCCATGAATTGCAGGAGAAGGGAAGGGTCCATGAATTGCAGGAGAAGGGAAGGGTTCAGGAATTGCAAGAGAAGGGAAGGGTTCATGAATTGCAGGAGAAGGGAAGGGTTCATGAATAGCAGGAGAAGGGAAGGGTTCATGAATTGCAGGAGAAGGGAAGGGTTCATCAATTGCAGGAGAAGGGAAGGGTCCATGAATTGCAGGAGAAGGGAAGGGTTCATGAATTGCAGGAGAAGGGAAGGGTCCATGAATTGCAGGAGAAGGGAAGGGTTCAGGAATTGCAAGAGAAGGGAAGGGTTCATGAATAGCAGGAGAAGGGAAGGGTTCATGAATTGCAGGAGAAGGGAAGGGTTCATCAATTGCAGGAGAAGGGAAGGGTCCATGAATTGCAGGAGAAGGGAAGGGTTCATGAATTGCAGGAGAAGGGAAGGGTCCATGAATTGCAGGAGAAGGGAAGGGTTCAGGAATTGCAAGAGAAGGGAAGGGTTCATGAATTGCAGGAGAAGGGAAGGGTTCATGAATTGCAGGAGAAGGGAAGGGTTCATAAATAGCAGGAGAAGGGAAGGGTTCAGGAATTGCAGGAGAAGGGAAGGGTTCAGGAATTGCAGGAGAAGGGAAGGGTTCAGGAACTGCAGGAGAAGGGAAGGGTTCAGGAACTGCAGGAGAAGGGAAGGGTTCAGGAATTGCAGGAGAAGGGAAGGGTTCATGAATTGCAGGAGAAGGGAAGGGTTCAGGAATTGCAGGAGAAGGGAAGGGTTCATGAATTGCAGGAGAAGGGAAGGGTTCAGGAATTGCAGGAGAAGGGAAGGGTTCATGAATTGCAGGAGAAGGGAAGGGTTCATGAATAGCAGGAGAAGGGAAGGGTTCATGAATTGCAGGAGAAGGGAAGGGTTCAGGAATTGCAGGAGAAGGGAAGGGTTCATGAATTGCAGGAGAAGGGAAGGGTCCATGAATTGCAGGAGAAGGGAAGGGTTCATGAATAGCAGGAGAAGGGAAGGGTTCATGAATTGCAGGAGAAGGGAAGGGTTCAGGAATTGCAGGAGAAGGGAAGGGTTCATGAATTGCAGGAGAAGGGAAGGGTTCATGAATAGCAGGAGAAGGGAAGGGTTCATGAATTGCAGGAGAAGGGAAGGGTTCAGGAATTGCAGGAGAAGGGAAGGGTTCATGAATTGCAGGAGAAGGGAAGGGTTCAGGAATTGCAGGAGAAGGGAAGGGTTCAGGAATTGCAGGAGAAGGGAAGGGTTCAGGAATTGCAGGAGAAGGGAAGGGTTCATGAATTGCAGGAGAAGGGAAGGGTTCATGAATTGCAGGAGAAGGGAAGGGTCCATGAATTGCAGGAGAAGGGAAGGGTTGTACCTCAGCTCTATTGAACCCTCCAAAGTCGATATTAATATATCACAGTGCCTAGGGGGGCAATGATTGGGCAGACTGTTGAAGACCTGCGCTGGTACCTGTATGTGCTTTAAATGTAGAAAGCAGCACAGATTGCAACATTCGTTTCTATTCAAAATCCTCCATCAGCCATTAAATGACGCCGATACTCACCTATCCAGATTCCTCTCCAGCTGAAGCCTCAGTTGGCATCTTTCAGTTAAAAGGCTCCCGCCTGTCTGTCTGACAATGTATGACGGGAAGAAGAGGACAGACTGGGATCTCTCCAGGCCTTCAGCAGAGTCTGGGGGATATCTCTGCGCAGCAAATATGTCCATGTCTTGTAGATCAACCACAATGCAGTCCAATAGGCAGATGTGGTCATCTGAAGAGAGAAAAAAACATTTTAGGCTTTCCTAAAAAAAATCCGAAAGTGGACCCATACTCTCAGGGGGTAAACCTGGTATACCAACCAGGGTCCCTATATGAGAGCCCTGTATATACCCACCAGGGTCTCTATATGTAAGCTCTGTATATACCCACCAGGGTCTCTATATGTGAGCTCTGTATATACCCACCAGGGTCTCTATGCGAGATCTCTGTATATACCCACCAGGGTCTCTATATGTGACCTCTGTATATACCCACCTGTAAGATTCTGGTACCTTTGGTACCCTTATTGCCCATTTTCCTTTTCATATTGCGTCCCACCTTTTTAGTTAGGTGGAACGCATATACCTTTAAGCCGGATGACATCATCGCTGAGCGCCGCTCCAAGCGGCTATTTCAATCGCCGGCTTTCTCTCTCACATTGTTCGTTCAATGTTACCGCATGCTCACAAGCCTTGTCTTATGCTGCCGGAGCCTCCAGCTATTCTCTTTACCTGGAACAGACCGGAACCTCGCTACTGATCCCGTATCTCGCTACCGGATCACTCCCTCACTACCGGACCCCTCTACTTACTAACCTTACTAGTGATAAGTACCCCACAGGGGATTCCTCCATAACTAACTTACACTATCTTCTGCACATTAAGGACTGTTACTATCTATGCATACTAATTCTATCATCTGCACTGTTACATAGATTGCTAGCTCTTGAGTCTACTACCATCTATCCTTGCACTGGGTTAGTCTATCCTGTCTATGTCATCTACTGTCCTCACCACCTGTTACCATACATGATTACTAACCTATCTGCATTTCTACCTATTACCATCTACTACTCTCCTGAACATTACTATCAAGTGCTTATCATTGCGGTCACTGTTCACACCTGTCCCTTCAGCACATCACCTCCATACTGTCATATACATCCTATTACTCCAGGAACATCTTATTGAGTGTGTGTATATATGTATGCTGAAGCAGAAAGGCCCACAGTGATGAGTCTGGAGAGTTGGATCTGGTATTTCAACACATCTCTACATGACTACTGAGTGGAGATTCTGCAGCTGTAAATCCAGCTTACTATAAAAACGCAGGAGCATTACAGATTGAACAAACCTAAAAAATGGATTCAGCAGAAATACCCACTCAAGTGACACAATTAACACAAAAAGTAAATGCATTAATACTTGCTCTTACTGAAGTAAAAGAAGAAAATCAGACTCTGACACAGCAGGTAACCCGTCTTTCACAGCTTACTGCTGCTCAGCCCCCTGAACCTAAAATAAACCCTCCCCTAGTGTTTACAGGTGATCGGAAAAAATTTTGTGAATTCAAAAACGCATGTCAATTGCTTTTTTTGCTAAAACCTCGTACATACCCTACTGATCAAATTAAAGTTTTTACCGTTATTTCATACTTAACGGGTGATCCCCGGGCCTGGGCAGACTCTCTCTTTGAGAAAGATGATCATCTTCTCAACTCCTATTCCTTATTCCCAGCGGAACTCGCTAGTTTATATGATGACCCCAACAGGCAGAGTACTGCTGATATCCAATTGAGGGCTTTAAAACAAGGAAGGAGACCTGTTGAAGACTTTGTAGCAGAGTTCAAAAGATGGACCCTTGATTCAGGGTGGAATGATACATCTCTGCGAACTCAGTTCAGACTCGGGTTGTCAGAAGCTGTTAAAGACGAGCTCGCCCGAGCGGATTTACCTGGCACTTTGGATGCCTTAATACAACTCAGTATCAACATTGACAGGCGACTGCGAGAAAGAAAGGCTGAGAGAATGGGAATGCCATTATCTAGTCCTTCTCGGATTTCGGCCGTTGACCCTACTCCCATGGAGGTAGGAACCATACGCCCACCTTTATCAACTACTGAACGAGCCAGGAGAAGATCCAGAAACCTCTGCATGTACTGCGCATCCCCGGATCATTTGATAAGCGTCTGTCCCCTTGTCCGCAAAAAAGAGGGTGAGTGTTCACATGTCTTGCTAGGGGGGATTAACGACTTCCTTTTCTAAATCCTATCTCTTTGTTCATTTAACATTACAGTGGGACCAGACTAGGATCACCACCAAGGCTATGATCGACACAGGATCTTGTGGGAACTATATCGATACACGTTTTGTTACTTTAAATAAAATATTTAAAAAAAATATTTCAAAACCTAAACCTGTCTCTGTTAGTTTCATTAACGGTATTCCATTATCTTCTGGTCCAATCACCAATCAGACACAAGCACTCCTTGTCACTGCTAACGAGTCTCATATGGAGACCACCACTTTTGATGTACTATCTTCACCCCATTTTCCCATTATTTTGGGACTTCCCTGGTTACACACACATCAACCAACCATAGATTGGAAAACACGGACTCTAACTTTCCCTTCTCACTATTGTGAGAATACGTGTAACCTCCCATCTTATGGAAAGATCCTGTCTGTGGTGTCAGATGAGATTGCAGCACTATGCTATCAGGATCTGTCCGAAGTATTCCTTGAGAAAAATGCTCAAGTGTTGCCTCCCCATAGGGATTATGATTGCACTATCGATCTACTCCCTAACAGCAAATTACCTTTCGGTCATGTTTATCCTCTTTCACAGGATGAACTCTCTCATCTCAAGGAATACTTGGATGAGAATTTGACAAAAGGGTTCATCAGACCCTCTACTTCTTCCACAGCTGCAGGACTTTTCTTTGTCCGCAATAAGGATTCAAGTCTCAGGCCTATTATCGATTATAGGCAATTAAATACCATTACGATAAAGGATCGCTATCCTTTACCGCTCATCCCTGAACTCATTGAACAAGTGCGTGGGGCTACCTACTTCTTTAAATTGGACCTAAAAGGGGCATACAACCTAATCCGAATCCGTGACGGAGATGAGTGGAAGACAGCATTCAGAACCAGATACGGATTATTCGAATATCTTGTGATGCCATTCGGGTTGTGTAATGCTCCCGCAGCTTTTCAACGGTTCATAAACGACATCTTTAGAGACTTACTTGATGTCTGTGTTGTAGTATATCTGGACGATATACTTATCTATTCTCGATCTTTGTCTGAACATATAAAACATGTAAGACTTGTGTTATCCAGATTACTCGCACACAATCTATACGTGAAATTAAAAAAATGCCTATTTCATAAAGAAGAAATATTATTCCTAGGATACATCATATCCAAAACCGGAATCAAGATGGATATGAGCAAGATATCCTGTATTCTGGATTGGCCCATACCAACAACTCGTAAGGCATTACAGCGATTCCTTGGATTTTCAAACTTCTATAGGAAGTTCATCAAGAACTTCTCTGCTATTGTGAGACCTCTCACACAACTTACAAGTATAAAGAAACCATTCAAATGGTCAGAAGAAGCGAATCAAGCTTTCCGCTTGTTAAAATCAAGCTTTACTTCTGCTCCCATACTACGCCATCCAGACCCATCCCTCCAATATATTCTAGAGGTAGATGCGTCAAACATGGCAGTAGGAGCAGTTCTCTCCCAACGACCAACAAATACTTCACCACTCCACCCAGTTGCTTTCTTCTCTAAATCACTAAGCAGCCCAGAGGTGAATTACCCAGTGGGTGAAAAGGAGTTGCTTGCCATAAAACTGGCACTGGAGAATTGGCGACATCTACTTGAAGGTACCCGATTACCAATACTCATATATACAGATCATAAAAACCTTCAATACCTCCAGACTAACAAAACTCTTTCCCACCGGCAGGTACGATGGTCATTATTCTTCCTAAGATTCAACTTCCTAGTGACCTACACGCCTGCAGACAAAAATAAAAAAGCGGATGCGCTATCACGATTAACCGAAGATAACTGCGCCGAAATCCCTTCTATTCCTATAATACCCTATGAACGTATTATTGGTGTTGTTCGTTCCCTGAAGGGAGAGATTTTGCACAGTATAGGATTGGATTCACCTCCACCACAACTAAGTACTGATGCAGAAGGCTTCCTCTATTACAACGACAAACTCTACATACCCCCTACTATGCGCACCAAGATCTTGGAATTATCACATGATGTGCCTATGGCAGGACATATGGGTATGACGAAAACCCTTAATTTGCTTACCAGGCAGTTTTGGTGGCCTGATATGAAGACGTCTGTACAAAAATTTGTTTCTTCATGTGACATCTGTGCAAGGTCCAAAATTGACACTACAAAACCATCTGGTCTACTCTGTAGTCTACCAATACCCCAGGTTCCATGGGAAGTTGTGTCCTTAGACTTTATAGTAGAACTACCACCTTCCAAAGGATTTAATACCATTCTAGTGTCAGTGGACCATCTGACAAAGATGGCACATTTCATTGCTATTCGCAGACTACCTTCATTTAAACAAACAGCGGAACTACTAATGAAACATGTGTTCAAGTTACATGGAATTCCAAAGACTCTTTTATCCGACCGTGGTTCACAGTTTATCTCCAAGTTTTGGCAAGCTCTATGTCAAATACTACGGATTGAGCGAAAGCTCACTTCTTCTTACCACCCTCAGACCAACGGACAGACTGAAAGAGTCAACCAGTGTATAGAACAATATCTGCGTTGCTACACATCATACCTACAGGATGATTGGGTGGACCTCCTCCCTCTGGCGGAATTTGCTTATAACAACGCAACCCACAGTACTACTAAGCAAAGTCCGTTCTACTTGAACTATGGGTTTCATCCCACACTTCTTCCACCACGCATTCTACCATCAAGTAACCCAGTAGCCTCGGATTATCTTACCCAAATAAAAGACTCTCTGGGTTTACTTAATACCACCATCTCACAAGCTCATAGTCAACAAAAAAGGTACTACGACCTTCGTAGAAGACCTTCTCCGCAATATGCTATTGGGGACCTCGTTTGGCTATCGACAAAAAATTTAAGGTTAAAGATCCCTAGCAAAAAGCTTGGACCTTTATTTCTGGGACCATTCCCAATTAAGAAACTCATTGGAAAAGCTGCAGTGCAACTCACCTTACCGGCAGATCTCAAAATACATCCCATCTTTCATGTGTCGCTACTAAAACCACATGTTCCTAACCAAGGAATAAGGCCTACCATCTTGCCTCCACCTCCAGTACAAGTTGAAGGCGGAGAAGAATATGAGATTAAGGAGATTTTGGATTCTCGTATCCACAGAGGAAGATTCCAATATCTCATAAGATGGAAGAACTATGGACCCCAAGACGACACCTGGTTGGATACTTCTGATGTTCACGCACCTAGGCTTATACGAAGATTTCACTCTAAATACCCGGAGAAACCAGTGCTATAGGCCTTCCGGAGTCGGCCTTAAGGGGGGGGTACTGTAAGATTCTGGTACCTTTGGTACCCTTATTGCCCATTTTTCATATTGCGTCCCACCTTTTTAGTTAGGTGGAACGCATATACCTTTAAGCCGGATGACATCATCGCTGAGCGCCGCTCCGAGCGGCTATTTCAATCGCCGGCTTTCTCGCTCACATTGTTCGTTCAATGTTACCGCATGCTCACAAGCCTTGTCTTATGCTGCCGGAGCCTCCAGCTATTCTCTTTACCTGGAACAGACCGGAACCTCGCTACTGATCCCGTATCTCGCTACCGGATCACTCCCTCACTACCGGACCCCTCTACTTACTAACCTTACTAGTGATAAGTACCCCACAGGGGATTCCTCCATAACTAACTTACACTATCTATCTTCTGCACATTAAGGACTGTTACTATCTATGCATACTAATTCTATCATCTGCACTGTTACATAGATTGCTAGCTCTTGAGTCTACTACCATCTATCCTTGCACTGGGTTAGTCTATCCTGTATATGTCATCTACTGTCCTCACCACCTGTTACCATACATGATTACTAACCTATGTGCATTTTACCTATTACCATCTACTACTCTCCTGAACATTACTATCAAGTGCTTACCATTACTGTCACTGCTCACACCTGTCCCTTCAGCACATCACCTCCATACTATCATATACATCCTATCACTCCAGGAACATCTTATTGAGTGTGTGTATATCTGTATGCTGAAGCAGACAGGCCCACAGTGATGAGTCTGGAGAGTTGGATTTGGTATTTCAACACATCTCTACATGACTACTGAGTGGAGATTCTGCAGCTGCAAATCCAGCTTAATATAAAAACGCAGGAGCGTTACACCACCAGGGTATCTATATGTGATCTCTGTGAATACTCACCAGCGGAATTCCCCTCCAGACTGGAGCGGGGGTCACTCCTGCTGCTGACGTTGCGATCCGGGGTGACGATGGGGGACGACATTATACCCAGATTCTGGTATAAAGAAAAGACACGGCCAGAAAAAACATCATCAGTGTGAGAAGAGAACACAGAAGTCATCAGCGGAGGAGGCAGGAATGATGGGTGAGGAGAAATGAAATGATGGTTGATGAGGAATGATGGGTGAGGAGGAATGATGGGCGAGGAGGAATGATGGGCGAGGAGGAATGATGGGCGAGGAGGATAGAAGATACGGCTGACTGTCCCGGGGGTGATCCCAGACTTACCTTCCTCATACAGTGATACCTCCGCTCCTCCAGAGATACAGTGAGGGAGGTTGTCACACTGGGACAGGAAGTGTGTTACTGGCAGGATCACCAGAGGAAGAAGGACAGACAGAAAAGCCAGCAGATCTAAGGGCTGTGAGCTGCAATATTACACATTGGTGTTGTGTGGGACTGTCAGCCAGTGACGGGAATTATAATGAGACACTCTGCATTTCACTCAGGACGGGTTTAATCAGAGGAAATTATGTATCAATGTATGAGCATGCAATCACTTCCAAACCACCACCACTCACACCCATGCAGAACGCAGAGCTCAGACATAACCACAATATATACAATGCCATGGAAAAACTGGATTTTTGCAATAACTTACCTTAAAATCCTTTTCTCTGAAGTCCACTGACAGACGCAGCTCCTATGCTTCTTAGACCATTGGGTTATGCTGCCCCCCCCTACAGGAGTAGTACTAGGCAGGAAAAAAACAGTTTACCACGCCTACGAGGGCTGTCCCTATAGACATAACCCCACACACCCCGCTCCAGCATACCAGTTTTGTTGCAAGCAGTGAGAAGAAGACACAAACCATCCCCATATCAGAGGGATGGGTGCTGCGTCTGTCAATGGACTTCAGAGAAAAGGATTTTACGGTAATTTCTTACAAAAATCCATTTTTCTCTATCGTCCATTGACAGACGCAGCTCCTATGCTTCTTATACCATTGGGACGTCCCGAAGCAGTGTAGGCATGAGGGGTGGGAAGAACGCAAACCAAATAGTTAACGTAAACTCCCTGGGTAACATGAAGCTCAACCAGGAACAACAGGAGCTCACCCATGAAAGCAAAAACACCCCCAAAAGAGAAAGAAACAAGTCTCTAAACAGCAGCCTGCAAAACCTTGCAGCCAAAGGAAGCATCCAAAAATGCCAACAAATCTACCTTTAAAAGTGCGCACAGACGACCAGGCTGCCACCTTACGAACTGTCACTACAGAGGCCTGATGGCGAAAAGCCCAAGAGGGACTCAACGCTCTAGTAGAATGAATGCGCCTTCACAGGGAAAGGAGGAACCTGACACTTCAATGAATAAGCCCGAAAAACCATCTGCCTAATCTATCTGGATAATATAGTCGCAGCAGGCGCAGCCAAACCTTTACGAGATCCCTCAGTAAGGACAAAAAGTGCATCTGATGTCCTAAAAGACTTAGTGAACATCAGGAAAACCCTGATCACCCGAACTACATCCAGAGAGTGCAAAGCAATTTCCTTGGGATGCTTAGGCTTAGGACAGAGTGAAGGTCTGCATTTAGATAGAAATCAGACACCACCTTAGGGAGAAAAGACGGATTAGGTCGGAGTACCACTTTAGCTCTGTAGACCACGATACAAATAAGGCAAACAACAAGACAGCGCCGCCAACTCAGACACTCTGTGGGCAGAAGTAATTGCCACCAGAAAAGCAACCTTGTGGGATAAGGAAAGCAGAGAAATCTCCCTCATGTTCTCAAAAGGAGGCTTTTGAAGAACAGACAAAACCAGATTGAGATCCCACGGAGGCAACGCAGACACTTGGCCCTTGATAGTGCCCAAAGCCAACCGCTGCTCAACCCCTTTTTGTAAGAAGGTCAAAACCCTAGCTATAGAAAACAAGCAAGGGTGCAGCTTCAGCGATTCCCACCATGAAATGTCCGATTTCCACGTATGATGCTAAATCTTTCTAGAAGTCACCTTCCTAGCCTTCAACAGAGTAGGAATCACAGATTCAGGAGAGAGCCTATCTCTCAACACCTGCCCTTCAACAGCCATGCCGTTAAAGCCAGTGACCGTAAAGCAAGATGGAAGATTGGTCCCTGGGACAGCAGATCCTCCCTCAGAGGAAGTCTCCACAGAGGATCGGCGATCATTTTTACTAAGTCTGTGTACCAAGACCGAAGAGGCCAGTCTGGGGCCATTTCCCTCCACCGCCACCCTGCGAAGAAGCCTTGGCAAGAGTTTTAATCAGAGGGAAGGCATAGATCAGCCGATACCGGCCCCAAGGAGCCACCAAGGCGCCTGTGGCGTCGGCCAGAGGATCCCGAGACCTGGCCACAAACCTCTGGACTTTTTTGTAGAGGAGAGACGCAAACAGGTCTACCTCCAGAGTTCCCTACCGGACACATAGGAGATGAAACGCCTCCGGAAGAAGGGACCAGTCCCCTTGATCCAGCAACTGACAACTCAGGTAATCCGCTTGCCAATTCTCCACACTCGGAACGTGGACTTGTGGAAAGAGCCGGAACATTGTCTTCTGCCCATACCAAAATCTCAGCCACCTCCTTGGCCGCCAGGACACTCTTGGTGCCCCCTGGATGATTGATGAAAGCCACAGCCCCCTGGATGATTGATGTAAGCCACAGAGATTGCTATGAGCTCCAGAAAATTGATCAATAAAGCTTCCCCAGCACTCCACCCCAGCCTGACAGGCTGGCATTCGTGGTAACCACAGTTCAAAACAGTGGTAGGAAGGACTTGCCCTGACAATGCTGGCGACTGGATCCACCAGGATAGAGCAGACCTCGTGAGTCGGCTCCAGCATACCATTTTGTCTAAAGACTGTGGATCCCTGTTCCATTTGGCAAGAATCTCTTTTTGCAGAGGACCCGAGTGAGACTGAGCAAACGGAACTGCCTCAAAGGTTGATACCATCAGACCCAGGGCTCTCATGCAAGTCCGTAGGGAGGACAGATTGGTTTCAAACAGCAACCTGATGGCTCCCTGCAACTTCTGAAGTTTTTCCATGGGAAGAAAGACCCTTCGCCAAGGCGGAATCTAGAGTCAGCCCTAGATAATCCAACCTCACTGAAGGCGTCAGAGCAGATTTTTTTAAATTAATAGTCCACCCAAATTCCTGAAGGGTCTGAACTGTAATTGACAGGTCGCCCAACAGAGCCGAGTGAGAGTCCGCTATCAATAAGAGATCATCCAGATATCCCAGGATCGCAATCCTTTTTGGCGCAACAAGGCCAATACCGGGGCCAGTACCTTGGTAAAGACTGTGGGAGTGGAGGCGAGACCAAAGAGTAACGCCAAAAATGTATAATGCTCCTCTGCCACCGCAAAGTGGAGAAATCGCTGGTGTACTCCGTAGATGGGGATGTGTATATACGCATCTTTGATATCGATGGAGGCCAGAAAGTCCCCCTGATATAAAAGACGCTACCACCGACCAAATGGATTCCATTAGAAACTTCTGCACCCGCACAAAACGGTTCAGAGCCTTGAGGTCCGGAATTGGACGTACCTTGCCCTCTTTCCTGGGCACCGTGAACAAGTTTGAATAGAAACCTTTAAAGCGCTTCTGTGGAGGAACTGGCACAATATTTACTTGAGATCCCTCACTGCGTCCTGGAGATCCTTCAAAACGATTCGGAGACAGGCCAAGATTTAACTGAAAGAACCTGTCCACCGGCCGGGACTCAAATTCGATCTTTTACCCAGAACAAATCAGTTCATGAACCCATTTGTCTTGAATGAAGGAAGTCCAGGGTTCCTGAAAGAAGCGCAGACGTCCCCCCACCCCAGAAACGGGTGAGGGCGCCCCTTCATGCTGAAGAGGACTTGTCCGCAGAACTGGACTGGCTGGTTTTGGTCTTGCCTGACCATGACTTTTTAGCCCCTTCAGAAGCCCTGAACGGCTTACCTTTTTCTTGCGCCCCCTAGACACGAAAAAATCGTCTATGAGTGGTGAAAGAAGGCCCCCGCTTACTACGGGGTGCCTTACCTTTGAAGGATTGAGGAATAAGAGTACTCTTCCCACCAGTCAGTCACCAAATAATCGCTCTCCCAGGAAAGGGAGATCTGTTAAGGCCTTCTTGGAAGCCTGGTCTACAGACCAGCTCTTCAGCCACAACATGCGTCTTATGGCAATCCCCACAGCCGACACTCTGGCCACCAGGGGAGCCGCATTCAAGGACGCACCACACAGGAACACCAGGGCCTGGGCCATCTGGTTCATAAGTTCCATCAGCTCTGGGGAAACTAAGTCAGCATCTAGGTTCCCCTTAAAAATCTTTGCCCATTACGTAACCGTCTGATACCAAAACAGACGCGAAAATCGGTTTCAGTATTAAACCCACCAACACATGAAGGTGGTGGGAAAGGGATTCCACCCGCCTGTCCACCGAGTCCGTAAACACCGGGGAATCTTCCACAGGCACTATAGTATATTTGTTCAACCTGGATACAGTATGATCCACCTTAGGCGGTACCGTCCAACGGTTCGAGACCGTCTCAGCAAAGGGATAACAGCGTTTAAAGCACTTAGGCACTACTAGCACGTGCTTAATGCGCCACCATTGTTCATTAACAATATCATAAAAATTCTCGCGACAAGGGAAAACGTTGCCTGATTTTTGTGTTTTGCGGGAGCCAAAAGATACCCGTGTCCCTGTCAGTGTGGGCTCATCTGCCATTTTTAAAATTTTCCTTACTGAAACAGTCAGGGCTTCCACCAAAGCACGTTCCCTCGCTGCAGCTGAAGAGGACAGGTCCTCTTCACCATCCGATTGTGAGGACAGCAAACCCTCAAGGAGGGGGGCGTCCGTGGCGACCATATCAGTCTCTGAATAAGAGGACCCCACCGATGATGGTGAAGGCAGCGGCGGTTTTCAGCTATTAACCTTTTTTATCACAAAAACGACCTTGGTCGCCTGGCTTTCCAGTGCTGATGAAATTGCGGCCAGCGACTGCGATCCGGAAGGTCCGGTAGTCGCACTAAGGGAGTCTGAGGGTGAAACCACTGCCTGGGACTCCATAATTAGTTCAAAAGAAAATAGGTGTACAGTACTGTCTCTTTAAGAGCGCTGAGCGCAGTCCCCTCGCCGATCACCGCGGCATGCAGAGTCCCTCTTAAATATATGCAGATAGCAGAGTGTGCAGGGATATGTCCACAGAGACCCCCCAATACTTTACCACCTCTCTGAGAAACCTCCACAGCCAATCTGTGCAGCAGGAGAGTGAAAGTCACAGGATAGGACATCAGGCCAGGCTGGGAGACCTTAAGGATCTAGGTTATCCAGGCTATCACTTGTAGTTCACCAGGAGGAATACCCCTGACACGAACTAGCAGAAGTGAGTAAAGAAAATAAAAAAAAATATTCTTTAAAAAAAAATTAAAAACTGAGACCGAAGTCCCAGCAAGAAACCTCGGTCCTACTCCTTCACTAGGCAGAAACAAACTGGTATGCTGGAGCGGGGTGTGTGGGGTTATGCCTATAGGGACAGCCCCGGTAGGCGTGTTTTTTTTCCTGCCTAGTACTACTCCTGTAGGGGGCAGCATAACCCAATGGTATAAGAAGCATATGAGCTGCGTTTCTCAATGGACAATACAGAAAGTATTCACACCCCCTGAAATTCCCCACATTTTCTCATGTTACAACCAAAACCACAAATGTATTTTATTGGGATTTTATGTGATAGACCGACACAAAGTGGCCATAATTGTGAAGTGGAAGGAAAATGATAAATGATACAAATAAATCTGTGAAGTGTGGCTGCATTTGTCAATACTTTGTAGAACCGCCTTTCCCTGCAATTACAGCTGGGAGTCTTTTTGGGGATGTCTCTGCCAGCTTTGCACATCTAGAGAGGACATTTCTCTCCATTCTTCTCTGCAGAATATCTCATCTCTGTCAGATTGGCTGCTTCTCTGATGAATGCTCTACTTTCCCGGCCGGTCAGTTTAGGTGGACGGCCATGTCTTGGTAGAGGCCCGACCGGTCAGTTTAGGTGGACGGCCATGTCTTGGTAGGGGCCCGGCTGGTCAGTTTAGGTGGACGGCCATGTCTTGGTAGGGGCCCGGCTGGTCAGTTTAGGTGGACGGCCATGTCTTGGTAGGGTTGCAGTTGTGCCATACTCTTTCCATTTTCCCATGATGGATTGAACAGCGCTCCGTGAGATTGTCAAAGCTTGGGAGATTTTTTTATAGCCTAACCCTGCTTTACACTTCTCCACAACTTTATCCCTGACCTGTCTGGGGGTTCCTTGGCCTTCACTAAGGTTCTCTAATAAACCTCTGAGGGCTTCACAAAAAAACTGTATTTATACTGAGATTACATTACACACAGGTGCACTCTATTAATTAGGGGACTTCTGAAGGCAATTGGTTCCACTAGATTTTAGTTAGGGGTGTCAGAGTAAAGGGGGGTGAATACAAATGCAGCCACACTTTTCACAGATTTATTTGTATCATTTATCATTTTCCTTCCACTTCTCAATTATGGCCACTTTGTGTCGGTTTATCACAGAAAATCCCAATAAAATATATTTGAGATAATGTGGAACATTTTTAAAGGGGTGTGAATACTTTTTCAGGGCTCTGTATATATTATAGGGAAGGACTTAAAATACAAAAAATCCGGAAAATCTTTCCATGCAATAGAATAGACACTCCGCTTCCAGAAAATACAAAGAATCACACCTGGCCAATGAGGAAACCGATTTACCTTTTCCGGGATCTTTCCTGACGGTTGGAGACACCTGGCCTGATTTTTGGCATCTTTTAATTAGAAAATGTCTGCAAGTTCTACTCTATGGAGAGTCAGAGAAGTCCCCTCCCCCAGTCTGTGTCGGCAGGAGGAGGAGGGTCATCAGTGATGCAATCAGACAGGTTGTGGGTTCTGTACACCAACTGACCCTCGCACTGACAAGCTTTACACTGACCCTCACACTGACAAGCTTCGCACTGACCCTCGCACTGACAAGCTTCGCACTGACCCTCGCACTGACAAGCTTCGCACTGACCCTCGCACTGACAAGCTTTGCAAGTAATGTAATTGTATCCAAGCTATACCCTGAAAATTGTTCCCATTTTCTAGAATTCCCCCAGAAAAGGAGCAGATTACTTGCTGGTATGGGATTGTGCCTCGGCTCTCCTGTTCTGTATCCTCATAGCTGTATACATAGCTCCAAACTGTCCCGGATTTCCAGGGACTGTCCCAGATTAGGAACAAAGTCCCTCTGTCCCTCTTTCCTCCTCATTTATCTCTCATTTTGGTCCGATTTATATTATTGTATATAAAATGCACTTTTATCTTTCAAATAGTGTTTCCCAGTGCTAAACCTCTCATCCAATTTCTAAATTGTAGTATTTGCAAGTTTCACAATCCAATATAAAGGAATGGTAAAAGGTAAAAAAAAAAGAAACACTTGTAGGTTTAACTAATCATTTTTCTTTGTATGATTCTCTTTTATGGAGGGCATGGCAGTGGGTGTGCCCTATGCGTACATACTTTTGCTAATCAGTGTCCCTCGTTCCCATCTCTGAAGGTTGGGAGGTACGATATATGTCTGCCATGTGAGATCATCTAAGGCACTGCTGGCTCTGACTGATGGTCCCAGGAGGTTGGGTGATGTCACCGTGCACTGTTCTCTTTGCTGGAGGCTCTGACATAAGGAAGTAAAGCCCCGCCTCTGACATAGGGAAGTAAAGCCCCACCTCTGACATAAAGTAAAGCCACGCCTCTCACATATGGAAGTAAAGCCCCGCCTCTGACATAAAGTAAAGCCACGCCTCTCACATAGGGAAGTAAAACCCCGCCTCTGACATAGGGAAGTACAGTTGTGTTCAAAATTATTCAACCCCCACTGAAATTGATTGTTTTGGCCAGTTTGACATTGATTTTGATCATTCAGTCATCCTGCTTACAATGAAATGAAAGAGGCCGGTGTAGGTCAGACAAATATAACATTTATAATGAAATAACCACAAATGTCTTTTCTGTGCTCACATCATTATCAGTTTTATTCAACCCCCAAGTGACATTCAATCTTAGTACTTAGTACAACATCCTTTTACAGTTATAACAGCTTTTAAACGTGAAGCATAGCTTGACACAAGTGTCTTGCAGCGATCTACGGGTATCTTCGCCCATTCCTCATGGGCAAAAGCCTCCAGTTCAGTCACATTCTTAGGCTTGTGCACTGCAACTGCTTTCTATAAGTCCCTCCAGAGGTTCTCAATCAGATTTAAGTCTGGTGACTGTGATGGCCACTCCAAAATATTCCAGCCTTCAATCTGCAACCATGCTCTAGTGGACTTGGAGGTATGCTTGGGATCATTGTCCAACGTCTCCCAAGCCTCAGGTTTGTGACGGACTGCATCACATTGTCATCCAATCTCTCCTGGTACTGAAGAGAATTCATGGTACCTTGCACACGCTGAAGCTTCCCTGTACCTGCAGAAGCAAAACAGCCCCAAAGCATGATTGACCCCCCGCCATGCTTCACAGTAGGCAAGGTGTTCTTTTCTTCATAGGCCTTGTTCTTCCTCCTCCAAACATAGCGTTGATCCATGGGCCCAAACAGTTCTAATTTTGTTTCATCAGTCCACAGAACACTATCCCAAAACTTCTGTGGTTTGTCCACATGACTTTTGGCATACTGCAGTCGACTCTTCTTATTCTTTGGAGACAGCAAGGGGGTGCGCCTGGCAGTTCTGGCATGGAGGCCTTCATTACGCAGTGTGCGCCGTATTGTCTGAGCAGAAACTTCAGTACCCACATCTGACAAATCTTTTCTCAGTTCCTCAGCGGTCACACGGGGACTTTTCTCCACTCTACGCTTCAGGTAGCGCACAGCAGTCGAAGTCAGCATCTTCTTTCTGCCACGACCAGGTAGTGTTTCAACAGTGCCCTTTGCCTTGAATTTGTGAATGATGCTTCCTATGGTGTCTCTTGGTATGTTTAACATCTTTGCAATCTTCTTATAGCCATTGCCCTTCCTGTGAAGAGTAATCACCTCTTCTCTTGTCTTCCTGGACCATTCTCTTGACTTCACCATGTTTGTAACCACACCAGTAAATGTCTAGAAGGAGCTGAGTATCACAGTCATTTTAAAGCTGCCTAATTGGTGCTTATTAGGCTTTATTGCTGCTCCCTGACATCCACAGCTGTTTTCAATACCTGATTGAAAACACTTCAATGAACCTCTGTTCTTCAGAGTGGTAGTCTTTAAGGGGTTGAATAATTGTGTCAATGAAGAATTCACAAAAGAAACATTTACTACTGTATTACAAAACCAATTGATGTCATTTTAGTTGCATATGGTTCTTTAAAAAGTCCTTGTAGGATTTCATTCTGAATACAATTACAAATGTGCACTAAATTCCCTAAAACCCTTTACAGCATTGGGGGGTTGAATCATTTTGAACACAACTGTAAAGCCCTGCCTCTGACAAAGGGAAGTAAAGCCCATCCTCTGACATAGGGAAGTAAAGCCTTGCCTCTGACATAGGGAAGTAAAGCCCATCCTCTGACATAGGGAAGTAAAACCTATCCTCTGACATAGGGAAGTAAAGCCTATCCTCTGACATAGGGAAGTAAAGCCCCGCCTCTGACATAGGGAAGTAAAGCCCCGCCTCTGACATAGGGAAGTAAAGCCCCGCCTCTGACATAGGGAAGTAAAGCCCCGCCTCAGACATAGGGAAGTAAAGCCCCGCCTCAGACATAGGGAAGTAAAGCCCCGCCTCAGACATAGGGAAGTAAAGCCCCGCCTCAGACATAGGGAAGTAAAGCCCTGCCTCAGACATAGGGAAGTAAAGCCCTGCCTCTGACAAATGGAAGTAAAGCCCTGCCTCTGACAAATGGAAGTAAAGTCCCGCCTCCGACAGGGAAGTAAAGCCCATCCTCTGACAAAGGGAAGTAAAGCCCTGCCTCTGACAAAGGGAAGTAAAGCCCTGCCTCTGACAAAGGGAAGTAAAGCCCTGCCTCTGACAAAGGGAAGTAAAGCCCTGCCTCTGACAAAGGGAAGTAAAGCCCTGCCTCTGACAAAGGGAAGTAAAGCCCCGCCTCTGACATAGGGAAGTAAAGCCCCGCCTCTGACATAGGGAAGTAAAGCCCATCCTCTGACATAGGGAAGTAAAGCCTATCCTCTGACATAGGGAAGTAAAGCCTATCCTCTGACATAGGGAAGTAAAGCCTATCCTCTGACATAGGGAAGTAAAGCCCTGCCTCTGACAAAGGGAAGTAAAGCCCTGCCTCTGACAAAGGGAAGTAAAGCCCTGCCTCTGACAAAGGGAAGTAAAGCCCCGCCTCTGACATAGGGAAGTAAAGCCCCGCCTCTGACATAGGGAAGTAAAGCCCATCCTCTGACATAGGGAAGTAAAGCCCTGCCTCTGACATAGGAAAGTAAAGCCTATCCTCTGACATAGGGAAGTAAAGCCCTGCCTCTGACATAGGGAAGTAAAGCCCTGCCTCTGACATAGGGAAGTAAAGCCCCGCCTCTGACATAGGGAAGTAAAGCCCCGCCTCTGACATAGGGAAGTAAAGCCCATCCTCTGACATAGGGAAGTAAAGCCCATCCTCTGACATAGGGAAGTAAAGCTCTGCTCTCTGACATAGGGAAGTAAAGCCCTGCTCTCTGACATAGGGAAGTTAAGCCCCGCCTCTACCAAGGTTACCGCCCCCACACAAAGACACAGTGCAGAAACAAGCGTTGCGAGTCAGTAAAGGATGACAGACAATAGTGGGGGATGGGTTCTTCCTTGGCTTATGTTGGGAACAGATTCCTGGCAGAGAATTGATCACCCGGCAGCAGTCATAGGTTTGCACAGAATGAGGATCTTTGTAGAGAGAACACTGCACTCGCTCTTATGGAATTTACGGAACCCAACATTGAAATGAATGGCACCACCTTATTTTCCGGTTGGGTGATTGGCCAGTAATTTGGTCCAACAACAGAACATTCTGCGGCCCACAAACCTTTATAAAACATAAATCAGCAAATGACAGAACTGAGCCGTAAATTCCATAAGAGAAGAGGGACACTCCGGAAACTTCCACCTGAATGCTATACCTTCCATGACACTGGATCCTTGTAGGAAGATCCGTGTAAAATTAGATCCTTCGGGGCAAATAAAAACAAAGTTTCATTTTATTGAACATAGATCAGTTACACGCCATTGATAACCAATATGTATGACCGGAAGCAGAAATACCCCATGGGGACAAGAGAAGATGTGGGCTTACCACCCCCGACGTCCATGGAGCCGGTCCAAGGGGGCGTATGGCGGTTTTGTACTTGGAGAATGCTGTGGTGTTGGAAGGATGACAGCCACCAATGAGAAGAGTTCAGGAACAAGCAAAGGTCAGTAATTTCCTGTACCCCTTCGGCAGGCCTAGGTGTATCGTGGGTTGCCAGCACCCAGGAATGGCAAGCATTGTGTCTCCCTCCATAGGTGCTAAACCTGTGGCCCTCCAGCTGTTGCGAAACTACAAGTCCCATCATGCCTCTGCCTTTGGGAGTTATGCACGTACTTGTCAGCTTTGCAATGCCTCATGGGACTTGTAGTTCTGCAACAGCTGGAGGGCCACAGGTTGAGCACCCATGCAGCCTAATCCATGGACAGTTAGCACTCTGAGCAGCGCACTGCCAAACGCTCAGCGGGAGAGTGCGGCTAACTCTCCTCAGCTCCACCCACTTTAACCTAGAACCGCCCAGTTGGACCTGCCCACACAGCCTAAAGGGGAGAGAAAGATAAGGGAACATGCCGCTGACAGAACCACCAAGGGAGCGTGCACAGACTGCGGTCCCAGTGCTTCTCACCCCAGAATCCTTACTAATTTTGCACCCAAAGATCTTTACATCTGGGGTAACCGCCCCTGTGGTGTATCGGGGATAGCCAGCGCCTGGGAAAGGCAAGCATTGTATCTCCCTAATCCATGGACAGTTAGTACTCTGAGAAGCGCACTGCCAAATGTTCAGCGGGAGAGAGTGCGGCTCACTCTCCTCAGCTCCACCCACTTTGACCTACAACCGCCCAGTTGGACCTGCCCACACAGCTTTAGAGGGAGAGAAAGATTAAGGGACATGCCGCTGACAGGACCACCATGGGAAGGTGCACAGATCGCTGTCCCACCACTTCTTACCCCGAATCCTTACTATTTTTGCACCTGAGGAAACAAGCCCTGTGGCCCAGCCCACACTATGTACGCCGTATATATATATATCGTATATAAATGTGTATATGAAGAAGCAATCATATACTGGAACTTTACCTTGTCCTTCAGGCAGAACGTCCCGTGGGATCCAGAAAACAAGAATCGGTTCTTGACTTTCAGTTTTCCAAGGTTGGCAACAATCAGATGATTGGATTGGGAGCTTTCCGGTATCAGAAGCACCGGGGCTCCGGCCTCAATGTCCAGCCGGATCCGAGAGGCCCGTTGTGCCTGGTCTCTGACCTAAACAAAGCAGAACGATATAGAAGAATAAGGACTACTACTCCCACCAGGCTCACAACCCCATAAATATGCATTTCTCATCCTCCCCCCGCCCCCCGCCTACCGTTTGCCCCTGAATAGCCGCCCTTTGCCGGCCCAGGACATCCTGTAGTTGGGTGAAGTGCTGGATAAAGGCCACCACCTCGGACTGGAAGCGCTGGGTGTGGACATACTGGACCGAGGCCATCCGCAGGTTTACACACACGTCATATTCTCTCTTCAACAAGGGGTCCGGGGGGCCGTACCTGGGGAGGGGAGATATCAAAATGATCAGCAACAGACTCACAGTATATGGGGGGGGGGTAGGATTTTTTATGAATATTTGTTATCAATGTGAATAATCATATCAATGTGCGTCTTACAACCCCCCCCCCCCCCCCACTCATCTGACACATTTCATTCTGAAAAAAATATAATTTTTGTAAGAACTTACTGTAAAATTCTTTTCTCTGAGTCCTCTGACAGTCACCGCCCGATGGTATTAGCCTTCACTAATGGGTAATAGCGCACTCTGTAGGAGCAGGCTAGGCAGATAAATATCAGGTTAATACAAAAAATCTTTTATACCTCGGCACGCCACTAGGGGGCCATTCCTCAGCCATTATCCTGAACCCAATCTGATATTACCTCAGTTTGTAGCAAACAGTACCAGAAGGCAACAACCCCCAGATCCAAAAAACAGAGGGGTGGGGGCGGCGGCTGTCAGAGGACTCAGAGAAAAGGGTTTTATGGTAAGTTCTTACAACAATTCTATTTTCTCTTACGTCCTCTGACAGTCGCCGTCCGATGGTATTAGCCTTCACTAATGGGACGTCCCAAAGCAGTGCAGGTATGAGGGGTGGGAAAGCAACACAACCAATTTAGAAGGGAATGCAGATAGCCGGGCAAGTAACAACCTGAGCCCACAGGAAAGAACTAGAACAAACCCAGAACACCCACCCCATAAGGAGGGACAGTAAAAATAATGTCCCCTTAAGCAATTGCCGCACTCAAAACTTTGCGGCCAAAGGAAGCATCCGAAGATGCCAAAACTTCCAGTTTGTAAAAATTTTGAAAACGTGCACGGACGACCAAGTCACAGCCTTGCACACCTGAGCCACAGACGCCCGATGGCGAAAAGCCCAAGAGGCACTAATGACTCGAGTAGAAAAAGCCTTTACCGGGAAAGGAGGAACCTGACCCGTGATGGAATAGGCCTGAACAATCGTCTGTCTGATCCACTTAGAAATGGTCGTCTCGGAGGCGGCAGTTCCCTTCCAAGGTCCCTCAGGAAGAACAAACAGAAAATCAGACTGCCAAATCGACTCCGTGGCGGACAGGTAGACCTTGACCGCCCAGACCACATCCAGAGAATGCAAGGAAAACTCCCTAGGATGCTTGGGTAGTGTACCCAGCGAAGGCAACACGATATCCTCATTGAGGTGGAATGAAGAAAACCACCTTGGGAAGAAAAGACTGACTCGGTGGCAGAACTACCTTATCTCTATGAAGTACCAGATAAGGAGAACTGCAGGAAAAGGCCGCCAATTCAGACACTCTGCGAGCCGACGTGATAGCCACCAGAAAGGCAACTTTCTGTGACAACACAGACAAAGGAATCTCTCTGATGTTCTCGAAGGGAGGTTTTTGCAACACTGACCAAACCAAATTCAGATCCAAGGGAAGCAAGAGAGCTCTCCTCGGGGGAGCCAAATGCCGCACCTCTTGAATTAGGGTGCGGACCAAAGAATGCGACGCCAAAGGTTGTTTAAAAAAGAAGGCCAAGGCCGACAACTGACCCTTGACCGTAGTCAGCGCCAGATGCTGATCCACGCCCTTCTGAAGGAAGGCCAAGACCTTCGCCACCGAGAAGGAACGAGGGTGAAAATCATGCGATATACGCTAGAGGCCCAGCCCTCGAGCCCAGACAAAAGGTGCCTATTGAAAGTCAATGACAAAAGTCACAGGGAAAATGGCCGCTTGCCCTTACTAGGCATGTTGCCCACATCCAAGATGGCGCCAGACCGGGAGCCTGTGCAGAATCCCAACATGGCTGCTGTCCTTACACAGGGCTTAGATTCTGCACACCATAAAACATGGCGGCCGCCCCAAGCGGCGGCAAAATAAGTGTACAAACACATTCTGGGTAACATCAGGGACCCAGTTAGACCCCTACAGCACCCCATACAGTGCCCCCAGCGGGAGCAGGGAGGGAGGGAGAGCCCACAAGGCCAGAAGGGGGATCCTACAGAGACCACCAGCCCTGCTATCCCCTAAGAATGGGCCCACAACCCCCCAAACGTCCCCAGGGACAAGGGGGTATCAGTACTCACCAGTCCAGAAGCGGGCACCACTCAGATACGGGAGACCTCCCACCTTCAGTGGGGGTGCCGTCAGCCAAGGAGGGATGAACACGCGGGCGATCCGGGTGGAGACACCCTCAGCGAAGACGCAGCTCTGCAGGCTCGTCCCCATATGGAGGGGCACTGTCGTTGCGAGGCCTGGGCGTACCAGTAGCCTGCAACACTTGTTGGCAGGCTGGGACTCCATAAGGATCTATTATACCCAATCCGAGGCCCAGCTCTGCAGTCACTTGTTGTCTCCAGGAAAGGAATCCCTGACTAACTAGTGATAGTGAGAGAAATAAAAAAATCTATTGTGTAAAGAAAAACACATAAATTCAGAAAAAAAACAAAGAAAACCGAGACCCTAGGTCTTAGCAGGAAAGACCTAGCTCTACTCCTGACGCTAGGCAGCATAAAACTTAGGTAATGTCAGATTGGGTTCAGGATATTGGCTGAGGGAAGGCCCCCTAGTGGCGTGCCGAGGTACAAACGTTTTTTTGTATTAACCTGATAATCAATTATCTGCCCTGCCTGCTCCTGCAGAGTGCGCCATTACCCATTAGTGAAGGCTAATACCATCGGGCGGCGACTGTCACAGGATGTAAGAGAAAGTAACATTGAGTTCCCCCAGCACTGGTTAAACTTACATTACCAGAGATCCCCTCCCCCGCCTATCAATGCACCTCGATAGTAGGAGATCCAGACCTGTGTTTAGACTCTTAAATCCCTTCCTTAACTGGACTGGTGACTGATTTTGCTAAGGCACCTATATAGTTTGTGAGGTTGAAAAAAGACATCAGTCCATCCAGTTCAACCTATGATGTGTGTGATTGCTGTTAACCGTACATTATATACCCCTGTATGTTGTACATTGTATACCCCTGTATGTTGTACATTGTATACCCCTGTGTGTTGTACATTGTATACCCCCTGTATGTTGTACATTGTATACCCCCTGTATGTTGTACATTGTATACCCTCTGTATGTTGTACATTGTATACCCCTGTATGTTGTACATTGTATACCCCCTGTATGTTGTACATTGTATACCCCTGTATGTTGTACATTGTATACCCTCTGTATGTTGTACATTGTATACCCCTGTATGTTGTACATTGTATACCCCCTGTATGTTGTACATTGTATACCCCCTGTATGTTGTACATTGTATACCCCCTGTATGTTGTACATTGTATACCCCTGTATGTTGTACATTGTATACCCCCTGTGTGTTGTACATTGTATACCCCCTGTATGTTGTACATTGTATACCCCTGTATGTTGTACATTGTATACCCTCTGTATGTTGTACATTGTATACCCCTGTATGTTGTACATTGTATACCCCCTGTGTGTTGTACATTGTATACCCCCTGTATGTTGTACATTGTATACCCCTGTATGTTGTACATTGTATACCCTCTGTATGTTGTACATTGTATACCCCCTGTATGTTGTACATTGTATACCCCCTGTATGTTGTTGCAAGCAGACCTGAACAAAATAACGGGGTGGGCAACTACATGGCAGATGAGGTTTAATGTTGATAAATGTAAAGTAATGCACTTGGGGGCCAGAAACCAGAAAGCAAGCTACTCACTAGGGGGGGAACCTCTGGGTGAGTCTAGGATGGAAAAGGACTTGGGGGTACTGGTAGACAACAAGCTTGGCAGTGGCATGCAATGCCAAGCCACCGCAAGCAAAGCCAACAGAATACTGGGATGTATAAAAAAGGGGATTGACTCCAGAAATAAAGAGATTATTCTCCCACTCTACAAGACTCTGGTCCGGCCACATCTGGAGTATGCTGTCCAGTTCTGGGCACCGGTCCTCAGGAAGGATGTGCTGGAATTGGAGAAAGTCCAGAGAAGGGCAACAAAAATAATTAGGGGAATGGAGGACATCAGCTATGAGGAAAGACTACAAGCACTGAACTTATTCTCTCTGGAGAAGAGACGATTGAGGGGGGATATGATATCAATGTACAAATACTGTACTGGTGACCCTAGCATAAGGAACAAACTATTCAGAGAAAGGAGATACAATAAGACACGTGGCCACTCACTAAAACTAGAGGAAAGACGGTTTAACCTTAAAGTGCGTAAGGGGTTCTTCACTGTAAGAACGGTAAGGATGTGGAATTCTCTTCCACAAGCAGTGGTATCAGCAGGGAGCATTGACAGTTTCAAAAAACTATTAGATGGACATCTTAAAGACCACAACATACAGGGGTATACAATGTACAACATACAGGGGTATACAATGTACAACATACAGGGGTATACAATGTACAACATACAGGGGTATACAATGTACGATTAAAAGCAAACACACGCATCATAGGTTGAACTGGATGGACTGATGTCTTTTTTCAACCTCACTAACTATGTAACATTGTATACCCCCTGTATGTTGTCCATTGTATACCCCTGTATGTTGTACATTGTATACCCCCTGTATGTTGTACATTGTATACCCCTGTATGTTGTACATTGTATACCCCCTGTATGTTGTACATTGTATACCCCCTGTATGTTGTACATTGTATACCCCCTGTATGTTGTACATTGTATACCCCCTGTATGTTGTACATTGTATACCCCTGTATGTTGTACATTGTATACCACCTGTATGTTGTACATTGTATACCCCCTGTATGTTGTACATTGTAAACCCCCTGTATGTTGTAAATTGTATACCCCCTGTATGATGTACATTGTATACCCCTGTATGATGTACATTGTATACCCCTGTATGATGTACATTGTATACCCCCTGTATGTTGTACATTGTATACCCCTGTATGATGTACATTGTATACCCCTGTATGATGTACATTGTATACCCCTGTATGTTGTACATTGTATACCCCTGTATGTTGTACATTGTATACCCCTGTATGTTGTACATTGTATACCCCCTGTATGTTGTGGTTTTTAAGGTGCCCATCTAATAGTTTTTTGAAACTATCAATGCTCCCCGCTGACACCATTGCCTGTGGAAGAGAATTCCACATCCTTACTGCTCTGACAGTGAAGAACCCTTTACGTAGTTTAAGGTTAAACCGCCTTTCCTCTAGTTTTAGTGAGTGGCCACGTGTCTTATTGTATCTCCTTTCTCTGAATAGTTTGTTCCCTATGCTAGGGTCGCCAGTACAGTATTTGTACATTGATATCATATCCCCCCTCAATCGTCTCTTCTCCAGAGAGAATAAGTTCAGTGCTTGTAGTCTTTCCTCATAGCTGATGTCCTCCATTCCCCTAATTATTTTTGTTGCCCTTCTCTGGACTCTCTCCAGTTCCAGCACATCCTTCCTGAGGACCGGTGCCCAGAACTGGACAGCATACTCCAGATGTGGCCGGACCAGAGTCTTGTAGAGTGGAAGAATAATCTCTTTATTTCTGGAGTGAATCCCCTTTTTTATACATCCCAGTATTCTGTTGGCTTTGCTTGCAGCAGCTTGGCATTGCATGCCACTGCCAAGCCTGTTGTCTACCAGTACCCCCAGGTCCCTTTCCATCCTAGACTCACCCAGAGGTTCCCCCCTAGTGAGTAGCTTGCTTTCTGGTTTCTGGCCCCCAAGTGCATTACTTTACATTTTCAACATTAAACCTCATCCGCCATGTAGTTGCCCCCCCCCCCCCATTATTTTGTTCAGATCTGCTTGTAGCTTGTAAGGTTTCCACATCCTGCATAGAAGATATTGGCATGCTTAGTTTAGTATCATCCGCAAGTACTGAGATTGTACTAGATATCCCCTCCTCTAGATCATTTATGAATAAATTAAACAGCATTGGTCCCAGGACAGAACCCTGGGGGACCCCGCTTTCCACACCCGCCCAATCCGAGTACTCCCCATTAATCACCACCCTCTGTACTCTCCCCTGGAGCCAGTTCTCTATCCAGGTACTCACCCTATGGTCCATACAGAAAGCGTTTGTGGGGAACGGTGTCAAAGGCCTTTGCAGAGTCCAGATACACCACATCCACAGACCTTCCTTTATCCAGATACACCACATCCACAGACCTCCCTTTATCCAGATACACCACATCCACAGACCTTCCTTTATCCAGATACACCACATCCACAGACCTTCCTTTATCCAGATACACCACATCCACAGGCCTTCCTTTATCCAGATACACCACATCCACAGGCCTTCCTTTATCTAGGTGGCAGCTCACTTCATCGTAGAAGGTTAATAGATTGGTTTGGCAAGAACGATTTTTCATGAATCCATGCTGATTACTACTTATAATACCGTTTTCATTACTAAAGTCTTGTATGTGGTCCCTTAACATCCCCTCCAAAATCTTGCAGACTACTGATAATAGGCTGACCGGCTTATAGTTACCCAGGATATATCTCGGCCCTTTTTTGAATATTGGTACCACGTTGGCTTTTTTCCAATCAGCTGGCACCATACCCGTCTGTAAACTATCCTTAAAGATCAAGAATAATGGTCTGGCAATCACCTGGCTGAGCTCTTTAAGAACCCTCGGGTGCAAGCCATCCGGTCCCGGTCTCCTTTGTCGTCTTTTATGGGGCCAATGTGTTCTGGCCTTGCTTTCTTACTGTTTATATACTTAAAGAATTTCTTGGGGTTTTTCTTACTCTCTTCCGCTATATGTCTCTCGTGTTCTATTTTAGACGCCTTGATTTCGCCTTTACATTTCTTATTACACTCTTTGTAATGCTTGAATGCTGCCAATGACCCCTCAGCCTTGTATTTTTTGAAGGCCTTTTCTTTAGCTCTAATATACATTTTTATGTTGGAGTTTAGCCACCCAGGGTTTAGTTTTGCTCTTTTAAATTTATTTCCCTTTGGAATGCACTGGCCAATACCTTTGTTTAGTATGCTCTTGAAGCACTCCCATGTTTCCTCCGTGTTCTTTGTTCCCAGGGTTCTATCCCATTTGATATTTTCTAGCAGCGAGCGCAGTTTTGGGAAATTGGCTCTTTTGAAATTCAGTGTCCTTATATTACCCCTCTGCTTCCTATAACTGTAATTAATACTGAAACTAATTGACCTATGGTCACTGTTTCCTAAGTTGTCCCGTATTTCTATATCCGTGAGCAGGTCAGTATTGTTGGTAATCAGTAGGTCAAGTACCGCATTGTTTCTTGTTGGTGCATTCACCATCTGACCCATGAAACTATCCTGCAAAACATTTAGGAACTGCCGAGCCTTGGCTGAGTGCGCGGTTCCTTCTGCCCAGTCTATATCTGGATAATTAAAGTCCCCCATTATAATGACATTTCCCATCCTTGCTGCCAATCCTATCTGTAACATGAGGTCCGCCTCACCCTCCTCCCTCTGGTTGGGGGGCCTATAGCATACGCCCAATATTACCTTCCCCTATAGTGCCTTCCCTTTGAAGCTCTTCCCATAGGGATTCTACCTTGTCCATAGCTCCATTATTAATATCATCCCTCATATTTACCTGTATACTGTTCTTAATATACAGACATACCCCTCCCCCTTTTTTACCCTCTCTATCTCTGCGATAAAGGGAATACCCCTGAATGGTCGCCATCCAGTCATGAGAGCTGTCAAACCAAGTCTCTGTTATCCCCACAAAATCTAAGTCCTCCTCAAACATCAGCAGCTCCAGCTCTCCCATCTTGTTGGCCAGGCTTCTGGCATTGGTATACAAACCTCGTAATTCTGACCGGTTACATATATCCTCGTTTGATGTTGTTTTTAGGATGCTCTTGTGATTTTTCCCCGAAGCGCGTCATGATGGAACCCTGCCCGTCCGTGGTGCAATCCTCGCTTTCTGATTGGTCACAACTCCCCCCAGCGCTCCTCTGATGTTACTTCTGGAGTGAGCCACTTTCCATACCCAGCAACCGGAACAATGGCGTCACTTCCCACCTCCTGGAGCTCCATGGGTTACAAGATCCCCCGCTGGTATGAGGAACACTTTCCACCTTTGCCACCGCAAATCGCACCACCCTGTGTCTGCTTTCCATTTATTTTATATGAATTTTATTCCGGCAATTCAATAAACTTTATCCGTCATCATCTGGATAGTTGGAGATTTGCCTTATGATAAAAATGGATTTTTGTAAAATCTTACCGTAAAATCCTTTTCTCTTAGCTCATTGACAGACGTAGTCCTCGGTGATACACCACCTTCGGGTTATGTTGCCTCCACAGGAGCAGGACTAGACAGGAAATTAAAATGCTCTGGCCACACCCTAGGGGCAGTCCCCGAGGGTATATCCTCTCTCTCTCTGCCCCAGCAAATCAGTTATGTCAAAAAGCGATCTTTAGAGATTTTAACCCAACCCAACGCAAAAACAGAGGGGCGGGGACTACGTCTGTCAATGAGCTAAGAGAAAAGGATTTTACAAAAATCCATTTTTCTCTATCGCTCATTGACAGACGTAGTCCTCGGTGATACAGCACCTTCGGGACGTCCCAGAGCAGTATCACAAATGAGGGGTGGGAAAATGGAAATCAAATCCCAATCTAGAAGGCCCAACCGGTGCCAACTAGAAGTTTACAATGCTCATCCTTAATGATGAGACTCAACAAAAAAAGAAATTTTTTCAAACAGAAAAAAAAAAACCCTTGAGGTAGACCACCGGTCTCCTCAAATTGCGGCCTGCAAAACCTTGCGGCCAAATGAGGCATCCGCCGATGCCATCACATCAATTTTATAGAATTTTGTAAAGGTATGTACCGACGACCAGGTGGCCGCCTTACATACCTGGACCACTGACGCCTGATGGCGAAAGGCCCAGGAAGTACTGAGCGCTCGAGTGGAGTGCGCCCTAACAGGGAACGGAGGACTCTGACCCTTAATAGAATAAGCCTGTACCACCGTCTGTCTAATCCATTTGGCAATGGTCGCGGCAGATGCAGGCAAACCCTTTCTGGGGCCATCCGTGATCACAAAAAGTGAATCCGTCTTACGGAATGATTCCGTAGCTTTCAGGTATACCATGATTGCCCGAACCACATCTAAGGAATGCAACGCATGTTCCCGATGATGCTTGGGCTGAGGACACGAGGAAGGTAGTACAATATCTTCATTCAGATGAAAATCTGAAACCACCTTAGGAAGAAAGTATGGCTTAGGATGAAGTACTACCTTATCCCTATGAATCACTAGGTATGGGGACTGGCATGATAATGCAGCCAGTTCTGACACCCTGCGAGCAGAAGTGATAGCCACCAAGAAGGCCACCTTCTGGGATAAAGTAAGCAAGGGAATCTCCCTGATGTTTTCAAAGGGAGGTTTCTGTAGAACCGACAAAACTAAATTAAGATCCCAGGGCGGTAAGGGCGCGCGGACTGGAGGAGCCAGGTGCCGCACCCCCTGGATGAAATTCCGCACCAAGGACTTGGTAGCTAAAGGTTTCTGAAAGAAGATTGCTAATGCTGAAACTTGACCCTTGATGGTGCTCAAGGCTAGCTTCTGCTCAACCCCTTGTTGCAAAAAAAACAATATTCGAGTCACCGAATAGGTACGTGGAGGAAATCCTAAAGATTCGCACCACGCAATATAAGTCTTCCATGTGTGATAATAGACATAGAAACATAGAATGTGTCGGCAGATAAGAACCATTTGGCCCATCTAGTCTGCCCAATATATCTGAATCCTATGAATAGTCCCTGGCCCTATCTTATATGAAGGATAGCCTTATGCCTATCCCATGCATGCTTAAACTCCTTCACTGTATTTGCAGCTACCACTTCTGCAGGAAGGTTATTCCATGCATCCACTACTCTCTCAGTAAAGTAATACTTCCTCATATTACTTTTAAACCTTTGCCCCTCTAATTTAAAACTGTGTCCTCTTGTGGTAGTTTTTCTTCTTTTAAATATGCTCTCCTCCTTTACCGAGTTGATTCCCTTTATGTATTTAAAAGTTTCTATCATATCCCCTCTGTCTCTTCTTTCTTCCAAGCTATACATGTTAAGGTCCTTTATCCTTTCCTGGTAAGTTTTTTCCTGCAATCCATGTACTAGTTTAGTAGCTCTTCTCTGAACTCTCTCTAGAGTATCTATATCCTTCTGGAGATATGGCCTCCAGTACTGCGCACAATACTCCAAGTGAGGTCTCACCAGTGTTCTGTACAGCGGCATAAGCACTTCTCTCTTTCTACTGCTTATACCTCTCCCTATACATCCAAGCATTCTGCTGGCATTTCGTGCTGCTCTATTACATTGTCTTCCCACCTTTAAGTCTTCTGAAATAATTACTCCTAAATCCCTTTCCTCAGATACTGAGGTCAGGACTGTGTCAAATATTCTATATTCTGCCCTTGGGTTTTTACTCCCCAGGAGCATTATCTTGCACTTATCCACATTAAATTTCAGTTGCCAGAGTTCTGACCATTCTTCTAGTTTTCCTAAATCCTTTTCCATTTGGCGTTTCCCTCCAGGAACATCAACCCTGTTACATATCTTTGTGTCATCAGCAAAAACAAACCTTACCATCGAGGCCTTTTGTAATATCACTTATGAAGATATTAAACAAAATTGGTCCCAGTACAGATCCCTGAGGTACCCCACTGGTAACATGACCTTGTTCTGAATGTTCTCCATTGACTACAACCCTCTGTTGTCTGTCACTCAGCCACTGCCTAATCCACTCAACAATATGGGAGTCCATGCTCAATGACTGCAGTTTATTGATAAGTCTTCTATGTGGGACAGTGTCAAAAGCCTTACTAAAATCTAGATATGCAATGCCTACTGCACCTCCACCGTCTATTATTTTAGTCACCCAGTCAAAAAAATCTATAAGATTTGTTTGACATGATCTCCCTGAAGTAAACCCATGTTGTTTTTCATCTTGCAATCCATGGGATTTAAGATGTTCCACAATTCTATCCTTTAATAGACCTTGCTGGAAGTCGCTTTCCTTGCTTTAATAAGGGTAGGAATGACTGAAGTAGACAAACCTCTGTCCTTCAGTACTTGGGTCTCAATGGCCAGGCCATTAAAACCAGCGACTGTAAAGCACGATGGTAAATTGGTCCTTGAGACCACAGACACTCCCTGAGACGAAGTTCCCACGGAACGTCTGCGACTAGCATGTCCAAGTCGGCCAGGCCGGCTTGACGAGGCCAGCCTAGAATTTCTAGGACCACTGGCGCTGACTGGATCTGAACCAGGCGTCCCTAGAGCTATCTGGCCCCGACCATCCGAGAAAGTCTGGTCGTTTTCTGTTCCCACACATTTATCAGATACCTGATTGTTATCAGGAAGGGTGATCTTTTCTGGTTGAACCTCAGGAACCGAAGTCACCCGACTAGAGGCTTCTTGGCCTGTCTGGTCAACCAGATCCGATTCCTGTGAGGTATAGGGACTAATCTTAGGAAAAGGTAAAGGAAAAGATCTATTCAGGGAACGGTGACTACCGCTCCCTGTAGTACTTAAATGTTGGAAGGGAAGAATCGCACCGGTAGTAGTAGTCGATGCTCGATCTAATGTCCTGAATACCGGTGAAAACGTCCCCCCACCCTCAAACCGGGTGGGGGCGCACCTTCAGGCTGTGTACTCCTTTGCTTCGGGTTTGGCTGGGTTGGTCCTCTGCTTGTCCGACCAGCCCTTCTTGAACCCTCCTGGAGGAGTCTTGCCTTTCCCGCTAGTACCAGCCGGGCGCCCTTTATGGGCGGTAAAGAAAGGTCCTCGCTTGTTGCGAGGTCCTTTAGCTTTTGCAGCCTGTGGCAAAAAAGTGCTCTTGCCCCCAGTGGCATCCTTAATGATTTCATCTAGGTTGGCCCCAAATAGACGATTCCCCTGAAAAGGGAGATTGGTCAAGGTCTTCTTGGAACCTAGGTCAGCTGACCAGCATTTTAACCACAGCACACGTCTGAGGATCACCGCTGACTTAGATGCATGCCCTAATAAGGGAGTAGTGTCCAAGGCTGCGTCACAGATAAACCGTAGCCCTTGTATAATCTGTTCCATCAAATCAGATGTCTCCTGGGGAATATCCTTTCCCCTAAGGTCTTGGCGTACCAATCTCGCCCATTCCGTAAGTGTCTGGGAAACTAGACCAATAACAATTACTGGTCTAAATGCTGACCCTATCAGAGAGAAGATGTTGCGGGACTCTGCTTCCATCTTTCGATCCACCGGATCCTTAAAGGACGAAGTGTCCTCCACTGGGATAACCGTGGCTTTATTCAGCCTGGAAATAGGCGGATCCACGACTGGTGGTACCGTCCATTTCTTAATGATGGATTCCTCAAACGGATAGCGTCTAGCAATACGCTTGGAAATAGTAAAGGTACGTTTAGAATGCTCCCATTCTCCCTTAATCTGATTACCAAAACACTTGGGTACAGGAAAAACCTTCGCCGTCTTGATGGGCTCATTAGTACCAAAGGGAATCTCTGTTTCAGTTGCCTCTGCCGGTAAAGCCTCAAGTTTTAAGGTTTCCTGCACTGCCACAACTAGTGCGTCCACCAATGCTTCTTCCTGAATTATAGCAGGAGAAGAAGCGTCCTCCTCACTGTCTGAGGGGGCTTTACCTGGGATAACAGCCTTTGCAGAGGAACCTGCAACTGCAGTGACCACCTCCGAATCTGAGTCAGAGGTGTCAGATAGTATAGGGGTAGGCGGGGGTCGCTTTCTTGACCCCCGTCCCTGACAGGCCGCCTCCACCCGAGCCACCATAGACTCCAAAATTGCTGTAAATGACTCTACACTCTGTGCACCGGCGGGTCCCGTGGCCCCCTCGAGGGAAACAGGTGGGGGAATATGTGTGGCAGGGTCCATGATAACTCCAGTTACTTCCTGGATAATATAATTCAAAAATAAAACTTTTTTTTTTTTTTTTTCAGACCCCCAGCGCCACAAAAGCCCCTTAGTGTTACCTGCTAGGGATCCCTATCGATCGAGAGAGAGAGAGAGATAGACCCCCAGGCTCACCACTTGATGCTCAGAGTTTAACTGCAACAGGTTACAGCGCTGTCTTAACAAACAGGAAGTCTTTTGGCTGGCTGCCCAGGAAGAAAGGAGGCGGCTCCGCCCCTCTGCACGCCTTCCGGCGCCTCCCCCAAGCTCCACGAGGTGTTTGGATCACCTCAAACATGGCCGCCCCCATGCTGGAGACACGAGGCTACGCCAAAATGGCGGCTCGTGCAATCCAGCAAAAAAAATGGCGGCGGCCTGTACCGAATAGCGGTGTGCTGCAGGGCACACAACACTCTCTCTGCATGGGGATTTTTGGCGTGGTTGGCGGTACCGGCCCTGGCGGACCGCATGGCCGTTCGGAAGGCCTGCTTATAGCTGGAGATCTGATTAGGAAGGCAGTCTACATGTCCGTGGCTTCTGACTGGTAGGTAGCTTATTCTTATCACCGTAAGATTCCCAGACTGCCACTGATTACAATCTTTTAAACATGTATACAATTAGATTGTTAGCTCCCAAACCAAGCCTCCTGGCTTTTTGCACATAAAATCACACTCAAAGTAGGGGGATCTGTGACATGTTATAGGATAGAGGGGAACCCATCCTTACCATACAGAGAGGGGCCCGCGTTCACCACAAGACCCGTCAGGGGGAAAGGGGGAACATACTACTCACCATACCGGAACCAGGCGGGCACCAACTCCTGACAGTACCCCTCTCCACCGGGGCGGGAGGGCTGTCGACCAATACGGACGCCGTGACTCATGGTCCTTGGCGTTTCAGCGAGACGTTTAACTCGCGGGGTCAGTCCTTTAATGGGACTTTGTCGCGGCCGACCCAGCGTGGAGCTATGGCCTGCACGCGCTCGTAGGCTGAACTGGGGTGACCACCGGATCTCAACATCCAGCCCGTCGCCCAGTTCAGCTTTCTTGCTTGAAGATCTCACAGGAACACTGGAGAAAAAAAGCTGTCTAAAAATCTTTTTAAGAAAAAAATCTTGCCAGGACCGAAGATCCCAGCAAGGTATCTAGGTCCTTACTCCTAACTAGACAGAAAATAACTGATTTGCTGAGGCAGAGAGAGAGAGGATATACCCTCTGGGACTGCCCCTAGGGTGTGGCCAGAGCTTTTTAATTTCCTGTCTAGTCCTGCTCCTGTGGAGGCAACATAACCCGAAGGTGCTGTATCACCGAGGACTACGTCTGTCAATGAGCGATAGAGAAATCTTTCTAATATTTTCCCAAAGTGGTGCATCAGACTAATGGATATAAACTAGCGCCACCTTGTGGACAATTATCCCAAGGAAAACCAGACCTCCACCCCACGCATGGCATGGTTGTGCGTCACTGCAGTGCGGGTCCTTCAGCACCTACTGTATGTGTGCACCGGGGTTCCAGCGGCCCCACAGAGTACCGGGGGTTTGAGTAAAATTAGTAATTTTATCCTGCATTACCTCAATACATATACACTGACTATACTGCCAAAAGTATTGGGACGCCGGCCTTTACACACACATGACCTTTAATGACCCCCCAGTCTTAGTCCGTAGGGTTCAATATTGAGTTGCCCACCTTTTGCAGCTAAAACAGCTTCAACTTTTCTGGGAAGGCCATCCACAAGGTTTAGGAGTGTGTCTATGGGAATGTTTCACCATTCTTCCAGAAGTGCATTTGTGAGGTCAGGCACTGATGTTGGACGAGAAGACCTGGCTCACAGCCCAAAGGTGTTGTATGGGGTTGAGGTCAGTCAAGCTCCTCTAACCCCAAACTCGCTCATCCATGTCTTTATGGTCCTTGCTTTGTACACTGGAGTGCAGTCATGTTGGAACAGGAAGGGGCCATCCCCAAACTCCTCCCACAAAGTTGGGAGCATGAAATTGTCCAAAATGTCTTGGTATGCTGACGCCTTAAAGTGGAAGTAAAATCATTTTTTTTTCTTTTTTGTTACCTGAAAAGTAGAGGCATAATGTGCTAGTATGCATCACATACCAGCACATTATGTGAAAGTTACCTGCAAACGAAGCCCTCGTTATCCCCGCTGGAGGCCACATCCATCTTCACTCGTCTTCCTTCCGGGTCCACGGACTCCAGCTGGGCTACATGCCGGAGCCGTGTGATGTCACTCCCATGCATGAGAGCCGCCAATCACGGCACAGGGCTCAGAAGAAACGGCACGGGTGGCCATTTTAGAGTGCATTCGTCGATGACATCATCAGCGCAGTATACAGTAAATATCTCCTAAACAGTGCAGGATTAGGAGATATCTACAGAACCTATAGGTCACCTTATCATAGGATCACCTAGGACTACAAGCCAGAGATGGGGGTGTACAACCACTCTAAGAGTTCCCTTCACTGGAACTAAGGGGCCAAACCCAACCCCTGGAAAAACATCCCCCCACCATAATCCCCCCTCCCCCACACCATAATCCCCCTCCACACCATAATCCCCCCTCCCCCACACCATAATCCCCCTCCACACGATAATCCCCCCCTCCCCCACACCATAATCCCCCCTCCACACCATAATCCCCCCTCCTCCACAACATAATCCCCCTCCCACACACCATAATTCCCCCCCCCACACACCATAATCTCCCCCCCCCACACACCATAATCCCCCCCCCACACCATAATCCCCCCCACACCATAATCCCCCCCCCCCACACACCATAATCCCCCCCCCACACCATAATCCCCCCCCCCCACACACCATAATCCCCCCCACACCATAATCCCCCTCCCTCCAAACCATAATCCCCCTCCAATAAATGATTTGGACCAGTAAATATAAAGAATTGTGGGGGTACACTTACTTGAAGATGTGGAATATGAGAGCCTCGCCCCCGCTTGTTGTGAATCGCTCGGTGTAGAGCTCACCATGGGTGGTCAGGTCACTCAGGGACAGGCTGCCAATACTCCCCTGTAACGCCAGGTCCCCCTCTGCAGAACATGAAAAGACACCGAGGATGATTTACTAAAGGCAAATATACGGAGCATTTCCAGATCTAAAGGGGAACTTTCCATTATACAATCACGTGCAAGCAAAAATGCTGTTTTTTTATTTCCTTGCATGTGATTGGTTATTCTTTGTAAAGTGAAGCTTTACCTCATTTACCAAGCTCTGCAAAGTGCACCGTCTATTTTTGCAAATCAACCTCAAAGTGTAGTTAAAGAGGACCTGTCAGAGCCCTGCAGCCCATGCATCCCTATGGGAAGACTGAGACTTACTGTGTGAATGTTTCTGGAGGAAATACAGTGACGCTGTGTGTGACAACCTCACTCAGGACAGGGACTTCTGGAGGGGACTGCAGGCTGGCCTCTTGCCTACTGACTATGTGAGGGAACACTGCTCTTTGTGGGGTGTATGCTGGGGGGGGGATCCTTGGAGTAATGTTACTTTGGAGTAAAGTCCACATCTCCCCAAGACACACAGACTCTGGGACTAGTAAAGGCCTAGCTGCCTATTGCCAATAGGGGACTCCTCTGCACAGTCAGACTCATGGCAGATGCTAATATCAGCCCAACCGCCTGTCTTCCACATATTGCTAATTTTGCTGATTAACTCACCTATTGTCTATTAGGGACACAGGGTGACCAAGAGAATGATGGACAATTACTTAATGGACACTGAGAATATGGTTTTGAGTACTTCAAATGGGACAGTAATATTTATCCACAATATCCCTGAAGAAATCTATGATGCATTAATTCCACTGTATGAGAATGATAGAACATTGGATGAGATTTGCCTCAGACTATTTCAGGTCGTTGCCATGAAGTCTGTGATTTCTGAATAATGAAAGCAATGCTTAGATGTGGATTCCATGTACTTCAATGTAGGAGACGGACATTCTGTCACTAGGGGTCTCTTCCTATTGTCTGTATAATGGGGTGTTCTGTGTTTATACTTAGGATAATGTGTACTGTACTTTGTTTTAGCCTTGTTGCAGTGCTGAGTTAATTAGCGTGTTAAGAATATATCTTCTAGATTGTAAGCTCTAATGAGCAGGGCCCTCTAATTTCTCCTGTATTGAATTGTATTGTCTTCCCTCATATTGTAAAGCGCTGTGCAAATAAGGCGCTATATAAATCCTGTATAATAATAATATTATAACATTGTCTGGGTCTGGATTCCCATTCACATATTGTTTCTGTCCAGATGGCTGATAATTAGCTCAGGTTAATTCTATTTCTGTATACAATTTCATCTGCTGAGTCACAGCATTCATTGCATTTTGGGGAGATTTTGTGGGTGTGTTTATGGGAGTGTCATGGGGGTGTTTACTGTGTCTCTGTATTGTATAAAAGTGGGCCTTGTGCCGGGATTAAAGAGATTTGTTTTACCCTTCATTAAGTCTAGGCTGATGTTTGGGGAACCGGGGGAGCTGTAATCCCTACATCACTCAGGATTGGGGAGACGTACGATGGATATACTCAGCTGGAGTATTGGGGATCCATTACACTCTGCTCATCACCAAATCCTGTGTATGAAAACATCATTCTCCTTGCACATCATTGGTTACACAAAGCCGACACAGATTATTTACTAAGCTTAGTGAACACTTAGTCTCGCCTCCTCAAAGTAAAACTAAAGGCAAAACATTTTTTTTATTTTGGACGGAGTAAGGGGAGGATTTAATCCCTCTCAGTTTATTTTTTGCCATCTGTGTTCTGTTGGGGAGATTTTCCTTCACTTCCTGTCCCATTGACAAACAGGAAGTGAGAAGAAATCCCTCCAAAGTGAGGGGATCCAGTTTTAGTAAATCTCCTCCATTGAATGACATGTCTATAGGTTATGTGTTGGAAATGAATCTGATTTTCTGTACTCCACTGGTCCTATACTCACCGATAATTTCCAGATGGGAAGTAAGTTTGGATACACTCGCTTTCGCCAATTCACCGGCGGTCTTCTTTAACACCAGCGATAAGGAGTGAACCTTTCAATGCAAAAAGAGATAGAAGTCACAGAGTGACCAACACACAAAGGGGTCCACATCAGAGTCCACCCACCCTACTGAGAGATAGCGGATATAAACCAACCAACACACACAGGGGTCCACATCAGAGTCCACAAACCCTACTGAGAGATAGAAGACATAAACCAACCAACACACACAAAGGGGTCCACATCAGAGTCCTCCCACCCTACTGAGAGATAGCGGATATAAACCAACCAACACACACAGGGGTCCACATCAGAGTCCTCCCACCCTACTGAGAGATAGAAGACATAAACCAACCAACACACACAGGGGTCCACATCAGAGTCCTCCCACCCTACTGAGAGACAGAAGACATAAACCAACCAACACACACAGGGGTCCACATCAGAGTCCTCCCACCCTACTGAGAGATAGAAGACATAAACCAACCAACACACACAGGGGTCCACATCAGAGTCCTCCCACCCTACTGAGAGATAGCGGATATAAACCAACCAACACACACAGGGGTCCACATCAGAGTCCTCCCACCCTACTGAGAGATAGAAGACATAAACCAACCAACACACACAGGGGTCCCCATCAGAGTCCTCCCACCCTACTGAGAGATAGAAGACATAAACCAACCAACACACACAGGGGTCCACATCAGAGTCCTCCCACCCTACTGAGAGATAGAAGACATAAACCAACCAACACACACAGGGGTCCACATCAGAGTCCTCCCACCCTACTGAGAGATAGAAGACATAAACCAACCAACACACACACAGGGGTCCACATCAGAGTCCTCCCACCCTACTGAGAGATAGAAGACATAAACCAACCAACACACACACAGGGGTCCACATCAGAGTCCTCCCACCCTACTGAGAGATAGAAGACATAAACCAACCAACACACACAGGGGTCCACATCAGAGTCCTCCCACCCTACTGAGAGATAGAAGACATAAACCAACCAACACACACAGGGGTCCACATCAGAGTCCTCCCACCCTACTGAGAGATAGAAGACATAAACCAACCAACACACACACAGGGGTCCACATCAGAGTCCTCCCACCCTACTGAGAGATAGAAGACATAAACCAACCAACACACACAGGGGTCCACATCAGAGTCCTCCCACCCTACTGAGAGATAGAAGACATAAACCAACCAACACACACACAGGGGTCCCCATCAGAGTCCTCCCACCCTACTGAGAGACAGAAGACAAACCAACCAACACACACAAAGGGGTCCACATCAGAGTCCTCCCACCCTACTGAGAGATAGAAGACATAAACCAACCAACACACACAGGGGTCCACATCAGAGTCCACCCACCCTACTGAGAGATGGAAGACATAAACCAACCAACACACACAGGGGTCCCCATCAGAGTCCTCCCACCCTACTGAGAGATAGAAGACATAAACCAACCAACACACACACACAGGGGTCCACATCAGAGTCCGCTCACTCTACCGAGAGATAGCGGATATAAACCAACCAACACACACAGGGGTCCCCATCAGAGTCCCCCCACCCTACTGAGAGATAGAAGACAAACCAACTAACACACACAGGGGTCTACATCAGAGTCCTCCCACCCTACTGAGAGATAGCGGATATAAACCAACCAACACACACACAGGGGTCCAAATCAGAGTCCACCCACCCTACTGCATTGTACATTGGTCCCCCACCCACACATCACATACTGGGTGTGAGAGGAGAGCCGGTTCTGGTCGGTTTTACATCTACATCCTAGAATATCCCCCTTGGGATGGATACATGTTGGGATCTACATTTGGAATGTGTGTAAATCTAGGTGTTGTACATCACAGTTATTAATCTCATGCGGCACGGCTGCTTCTGAAAATATAATCAGTGAAGTGACTCCATCATTACATTTTATATAGGGGGAGGGGCCTTTTGAATGGGACATTATTCGTTTACCTGCACATGTCAGCACACTGTCTTCTATAGGGGCTATGTGACATACATGTGGAATGAACGGTAGATGGGTTTATGAGCAGGGCCCTCCTATGGCGTCTATAATGAATTGTCCCTCCTCTACATTGTAAAGCGCTGCGTAAACTGTTGGCGCTGTATAAATCCTGTATAATAATAAGGTATAAGATGCTGGGCGGGTTGGAATGTGAACACCTTTTTGTTACCATGGTGTTATAAAATGTGTTTGGAACATAAACACCTGAAGAAGGGCGGGGCTCTGATCTGTGGACATACAATATACTGTACATGGAAGTCTTCTAAAGAGGAGTTTTGTTATTTATGAAGGATATTCTTCGCCGGCTGTCTTCAGATTTGAAGGTTAGAGACTATAAAAGGTGTAATTAGTTGTGTCACAGACAACCTATAGCAGCCAATCACAGAACAGCTCAGCTGACATTAGGCTCCAGTGCGTTGTGGAATGGTTCCGCTCACAATGTAACATGCAGGATATTGAACCTAAATGAAGACATCACTTCTAATGTGCTGCCTACTTACAAAAATACAAAACTTTGGCAGTACATTTTTGTTCACCAAACTGAAGCAGAACCGGCAGATCAGAACCCTCTGTACATGGTGGTGCTTTGTAATGCATTGGGCTGGGTTTGCAAGGTGTGTTGGTGTGATATTTAATATAAATGCTGAGCACGTGTTGCGGTAACACACGTTAGTGCACCATGCAGGTGTGAAGACATCCCAAAGGGTCCTTCCACCAGAAAGTGACATTTCAGTTATAGGCCAGAGCTACACGGGTGAAAGTAGCATTGACTGTGACTCAGTGAAACAGAAAAGAGATGGAACCCATGGCTCCCTATAGTGGAAAGTGGGCTTCCAGAATGTTCCTCTCTGGTTTATGATTACCTTCAGATCCATTTTGGTATTAGTTTGTTCCTGGACAGGAGTGCTGATGCTGGAGCTCATTTCTGATCTCATGGCCTGCCGGCTGTCCAATGTCTCAGGCTTCATAGCATGATTGTCAGCTGTTGAACCAATTCCAAAAAAGTCTAAAATGACGACCCAGGTCTGCAGGGTAATTAACACATCAAGGCAGTTGAAATCCACATTCACACTGCGATTGATCCGTTTGTACTTTGAGGAGAATTCTGGGTGCTGTTTGTCCACCAAAAACACATTAATGTGGACCAAGGAGTCATCAAAGTCGTCCTTCAGGCTGGATGGCTTGGACCTCTCTGACGTTGGGGAAGGTGGGGGAGTTGATGGGTACTCGGAATCAAGGTCTTCGCTCCGTTTCTTGCGAGAAGTGCTGGTTGGTCTTTGATATAACTGGAAGACGTTTGGTGCTTCTTCCATATGAGAAGGAAGAGACCGCGGCATGTCCGGATATTCAGCATGAGAAACCAATGGACACGACTGTGACAAATATTCCTTGTGGGCCAAACTTGATGTTTTCGGAGCCCCCCGTGACACCATCAGATTCTTGTACTTTGAGTCAGGATTCTTTTCCAGTAAGTCTTCCATCAGAAGGGAACGTAAGGCTATCTGTATGGCCAGGGTGTGGGGGTGCTCTTTATTAAATTCAATGTCAAAGTCTTGAAATCTGAGACTGACGAGACCTTGAGAACCGAGTGTGAGATCTCCGCTCAGCTGGATCTGGAGCTCAGAGATGCTGAAATTGGCCTGAATCTGAGTAAAGGGTTTGACCTCCTGAGTAGACACGGATTTGCTGGCTATGGGGCGAAGGTGAGGAGCTTTGAACAGATGGGTCTCTTTCTGCTCAATGAAAACCTCAGGAGCTTTAGGAGCGGATTTATCCGGGGTGGTTGGACCCGAGGTGCTGGTGGAGGACTGAGGCAACTTATTCACATCTCCACTGTAGACCAAGTTGTCCAGAGTCTGCAGGACCTGCTCATATACGAGCTTTGCCAGAACAACCTGCAGGGAGAAAAAACAAGATCATCATTTAAAATGACTACAACTCCTACAGTACAACACTCAATGCAAAAGCCGTACCGAAAATTCCTGCTGACCTGGAGAAACGGAAATTAGAGAGGATTTCCCCAAGGCGCAAAAAAAATGTAAATCTATAAATACATTCCATATAAACCAGCACACCTACGTCCACGCTGCTTTTCTAGTCTTGTGGACCCTTTTCCAGGCCGCCTCTGTGCAGCCGCTGTCCCTGCGCCATTTTGAAAATGATGTCGTCCTGCACATGTGTGAAATGGAACGCATGATTTTTTTAACAGCAAAGAACGCTAATGCCGTACGGGGCATGTGCAAAAAGAGGCGTGTGACATCATGGCCTTCCTGTCACACATGTGCAGTATATGAATTCCTCAGGATCTTGCAGCCTAAAGCAGTTTTAAAGCCGAAACATTTTTTACCCAAATGCATTCCTTGCATTAAAGTAGAACTATAGGCAAAACTTTTTCTTTCATTTTGGATAGAATTAGGATGGGTTATAACCCCTGTGAGATTTTATTTTTCCCATCTGTGCCCCATTGAGGAGATTTCACTTCACTTCCTGTCCCATAACTCAGTGGTCCTCAACTCCGGTCCTCAGGGCACACTAACAGGCCAGAATTTAAGTATTACCTTGGGGAGATGCAGACTAGAGTACTGCAATCACTGAGCAGCAAATGATATCACCTGGGATGGATTTCTGTTATCTTGCAAACCTGGCCTGTTAGTGGGCCCTGAGGACCGGAGTTGAGGACCGCTGTCATAACCAAACAGGAAGTGAGAGGAAATCCCTGCAAATTAAGGGAATTCCTTTGGGGCCCCCCAGGTCACCAGAACTAGTGTCCTCTTTGGAAGGTTTCCCTCTAAACTCTATCCAAAACTACAAAAAATTTTGCCTTTGGCTATACTTTAAGGTAAAAAATGTTTCAGCATCAAATTTGGCCCCTCACCCCCCCTTTTATTTACCTGAGCCCTCATTGGATCCAGTGCATGTTTGCTGCTCTCCTCACCCCTCACTTCTGGGTCTCACTGGCTTTGCTGAGGCATTTGTAGCCATTGGCTCCCAGTGCTCTCAATCAAAGCCAGTGATGCGGGAGCAGGGGGGGGGGGGGGGGGGGGGTCCCACTGTCTGTGTCAATGGACGCATCAGCACCGCTCGGGAGCGAGCACGCACAAGTGCATGGAGGAACTGGACAGAGAGGAGGAGCCAGGAGTGTCGCGAGGGCCTGAGAAGAGGAGGATGGGGGCTGCTCTGTGAAATTCCTATACACAGAGAGTATAGAGATGTTATTTTTTAATCTTCCCTTACAATCACTTCATTATCGGATCGCCTTGAAGGCACCACTTACAATGCCTTCCCAGAGTGCATCTGTGCAGCTTTCACAAACCATGTGTTAAGTGAGCGCTATAAGGCCTCAGCCGCCTGCACAACAATGAGAATATATAACCTTCTAAATGACGAATACAAAAAATGTGTGCAGTGCTAAACAATATCAATAAAACACGAAGTGCTGTGCTTGTGAAAAATAAAGAGTCCAAAGGTGCATAAAAAGTCCATAATCCAGAGATTATAATAAAGTGTCCATCGTGCATAGAGATTGTCCGAACACTCACCAGATGTATTATCATATAATGCAGTGGGAATTGATACACTCCGAATGAATAATACTTGGTAGAGATCACAGTGGAGGAAGCACTTTGTTTGGCCCAATCGCATTCACACAGCATATCCAGCGCTCGGCGACCCCTAAGGGGTGGTCCCACAGACCAGGCCAGCTTTCCTGCTTTCGTTTGGATTGTTGTTCAGGCCCATTTATTTGCGTTTTCGGGTGAGTGCATGCATATGGTGAAGGAGGAGCACCTTTTCAAGATTATTATTCATTCGGAATGTATCAATTCCCACTGCATTATATGATAATACATCTGGTGAGTGTTCGGACACTCTCTATGCACGATGGACACTTTATTATAATCTCTGGATTATGGACTTTTTATGCACCTTTGGACTCTTTCTTTTTCACAAGCACAGCACTTCGTGTTTTATTGATATTGTTTAGCGCTGCACACATTTTTTGTATTCATCTGTGCAGCTTTGTCACGAGTGCCTACAGGGGAACCAGGAAGTGGACCCAAAAAAGGTAAATGAACCAGGAACTGTATTTTTAATCAGAGTTGATGATTTTACATCAGGATGCAGCGATGTGAAATTCACTAAAAGGCGGAAAGGTCCACTTCAAGAGGAGATAAGTATGGAGCATAGGCAATGTCAATTTCTTCTGATCATGCCTTTATAGAAGGCCAGTTGCTACCAGAAGAAGGTAATACTAGAAAGCTGGGACATGCTGTAGAAGGGCAGTGGAGGTAAATTTATGTCATGCCTACGCGGCTACACAAATCTATTATAGCAAGTTGGTATAATACAAGGAAAGAAGAAAATGTGCACAGGAGCCCAAACATAATGTCATTCCTACACAGAACACAGCAATCAGCTGAAGGCATTCTAAATAAAGAAAACCTAATAAACATGGTGTTGGTCTCCTGATCGCACTCTATTGGCTGCCCTTTATGTGACGCACTTTTCTCTGCAGACTGCAATGTCTTTGATAAATATACCACCTTTTCCCTAAATGACTCCAGTACATGATCTATTGAAAACCCCCCAAATATCAACTATCAGGTTTGGGGAGCATATTATGGGGCTGGTCCTTGATGCAGGATACCTTAGCATGGGGAGTCAAGGACACACAAAACTGAGAATCCTTTACTGTGTGGTATGTCCTGATGGTGGAAGAGACTCCCCAGCATGTTCTCTTCTATGTTGTCTTCTGAGGATTCTATGGTAATGGAATGCCTTAATAATTTCAGCGATCGCTCCACAGATCCAGATGAAGAGGATCAACTGACCCTAGAGACTTCTTGAACGAATGCTCCAATTAAATGAAAGATTTGTAATACGATATCATGTGTATGTGTGATACATCTATGGAGAACCTGGAAAGTCCCAGTAGGTCCACAATCTATATCAAAATGCAATGGGGAAACCCTTTTTTTTGTAAGATATTGTTTAGGACCAAAATGAAGAATGTGAGGGTTCGGTCCAGTCATGAACCCATCTCCAGCAATGAAGAATGTAAAGGTCAAGTCCAACCATGAACCCATCTCCAGTATGTAAGAATGTGAAGGTCAGGTCCAACCATGAACCCATCTCCAACAATGAAGACAGTAAAAGTCAGGTCCAACTATGAACACACCTCCAGCAATGAAGAATGTGAAGGTCAGGTCCAATCACAAACCCATCTCCGGGAATGAAGAATGTGAAGATCAGTTCCAACCATGAACCCATCTCCAGCAATGAAGAATGCAATGGTCAGGTCCAGTCATGAACACACCTCAAGCAATGAAGAATGTGAAGGTTAGGTCCAATCATTTAGACACCTCCAGCAATGAAGAAGGTCAAGGTCAGGTCCAATCATGAACCCATCTCTGTACTGAAGAATGTGAAGGTCATGTCCAATCACAAACCCATCTATAGCAATGAAAAATGTGAAGGTCAGGTCCAATCATGAACCCATTCCCAGCAATAAAAAATGTGAAGGTCGGGTCCAATCATGAACCCATCTCCAGCAATGAAGAATTTGAAGGTCAGGTCCAATCACAAACCCATCTCCAGCAATGAAAAATGTGAAGGTCAGGTCCAATCATGAACCCATTCCCAGCAATAAAAAATGTGAAGGTCGGGTCCAATCATGAACCCATCTCCAGCAATGAAGAATTTGAAGGTCAGGTCCAATCACAAACCCATCTCCAGCAATGAAAAATGTGAAGGTCAGGTCCAATCATGAACCCATTCCCAGCAATAAAAAATGTGAAGGTCAGGTCCAATCACAAACCCATCTCCAGCAATGAAAAATTTGAAGGTCAGGTCCAATCACGAACCCATCTCCAGCAATGAAAAATGTGAAGGTCAGGTCCAATCATGAACCCATTCCCAGCAATAAAAAATGTGAAGGTCAGGTCCAATCACAAACCTATCTCCAACAATGAAGACGGTAAAGGTCAGGTCCAACCATGAACCCATCTCCAGCAATGAAGAACGCTAAGGTCAGGTCCAATCATGAACACACCTCAAGCAATGAAGAGTGTGAAGATCAGGTTCAATCATGAACCCATCCCCAGCAATGAAGAATGTGAAGGTCAGGTCCAATCACAAACCCATCTACAGCAATGAAAAATGTGAAGGTCAGGTCCAATCATGAACCCATTCCCAGCAATAAAAAATGTGAAGGTCAGGTCCAATCACAAACCCATCTCCAGCAATGAAAAATTTGAAGGTCAGGTCCAATCACGAACCCATCTCCAGCAATGAAAAATTTGAAGGTCAGGTCCAATCACGAACCCATCTCCAGCAATGAAAAATGTGAAGGTCAGGTCCAATCATGAACCCATTCCCAGCAATAAAAAATGTGAAGGTCAGGTCCAATCACAAACCTATCTCCAGCAATGAAGAATGTGAAGATCAGGTCCAACCATGAACCCATCTCCAACAATGAAGACGGTAAAGGTCAGGTCCAACCATGAACCCATCTCCAGCAATGAAGAACGCTAAGGTCAGGTCCAATCATGAACACACCTCAAGCAATGAAGAGTGTGAAGGTCAGGTCCAATCATGAACCCATCCCCAGCAATGAAGAATGTGAAGGTCAGGTCCAATCACAAACCCATCTACAGCAATGAAAAATTTGAAGGTCGGGTCCAATCATGAACACATCTTCAAAATTGAAAAATGTGAAGTGAAGATCCAATAACGAACCCATTCCCAGCAATAAAGAATGTGAAGGTCAGGTCCAATCACAAACCCATCTCCAGCAATTAGGAATGTGAAGTGAAAGTCCAACCATGAACCCATCCCCAGCAATGAAGAACGCAAAGGTCAGGTCCAATCATGAACCCATCTCCAGTATGTAAGAATGTAAAAGGTCAAGTCCAATCATGAACCCACTTCCAGTAATGAAGAATGCAAAGGTCAGGTCCAACCATGAACACACCTCCAGCAATGAAGAATGTGAAGGTCGGGTCCAATCATGAACACATCTCAACAATGAAGAATGTGAAGGTCAGGTCCAATCATGAACCCATCTCCAGCAATTAGGAATGTGAAGTGAAAGTCCAACCATGAACCCACCCCCAGCAATGAAGAATGTGAAGGTCAGGTCCAATCATGAACCCATCTCCAGCAATGAAGAATGTGAAGGTCAGGTCCAATCATGAACACATCTCAACAATGAAGAATGTGAAGGTCAGGTCCAATCATGAACACATCTCCAGCAATGGAGAATGCAAAGGTCAGGTCCAGTCATGAACACACCTCAAGCAATGAAGAATGTAAAGGTCCGGTCCAATCATTTAGACACCTCCAGCAATGAAGAATGTCAAGGTCAGGTCCAATCACAAACCCATCTCCAGCAATAAAAAAAGTGAAGGTCAGGTCCAATCATGAACCCATCTCCAGCAATGAAGAATGTGAAGGTCAGGTCCAATCACAAACCCATCTCCAGCAATGAAGAGTTTGAAGATCAGGTCCAATCATGAACCCATCTCCAGCAATGAAAAATGTGAAGGTCAGGTCCAATCATGAACCCATTCCCAGCAATAAAAAATGTGAAGGTCAGGTCCAATCACAAACCTATCTCCAGCAATGAAGAATGTGAAGATCAGGTCCAACCATGAACCCATCTCCAACAATGAAGACGGTAAAGGTCAGGTCCAACCATGAACCCATCTCCAGCAATGAAGAATCCAAAGGTCAGGTCCAATCATGAACACACCTCAAGCAATGAAGAATGTGAAGGTCAGGTTCAATCACAAACCCATCTACAGCAATGAAAAATTTGAAGGTCAGGTCCAATCATGAACACATCTTCAAAATTGAAAAATGTGAAGTAAAGATTCAATCACGAACCCATCCCCAGCAATAAAGAATGTGAAGGTCGGGTCCAATCATGAACACATCTCAACAATGAAGAATGTGAAGGTCAGGTCCAATCATGAACCCATCTCCAGCAATTAGGAATGTGAAGTGAAAGTCCAACCATGAACCCATCCCCAGCAATGAAGAGTGTGAAGGTCAGGTCCAATCATGAACACATCTCCAGCAATGAAGAGTGTGAAGGTCAGGTCCAATCATGAACATATCTCAACAATGAAGAATGTGAAGGTCAGGTCCAATCATGAACACATCTCCAGCAATAGTTCTAACTCTTAGCAATCCACTGAGAGCGCCTTCCTCGCTCACCTACACAACCCCATACATAACAGACTTACCTGAACATTATTGACCAGATTTCCCTGAATCTTTAAGATGCTTTCCACCTCTAAAGGGTCTTCGTTGAATGGAAAGGTCGTCTTGCAGTCTCTTTCTAGATTAAACTTCTCCATTTTGAACTGTATGGTCGTGTTGTGTAATATGTGGAAAGCTGGAGAATTAAAAAACAATATTTTACAACTGCGGGTCATGAATGGGAAAACCACAACAAAGCCTACAAAGATATCCAGGAATATGGAACATCCCTCTAAATGGAGCTCCCTGGGGCTCTGCTGGTTATAAATTACAGCCGCTGTGACAGCTATCTGACTGAGCGGCTCAGCCTGAACATCATCCATGTAAACCCCAACAAAGAGCTTCTCTTATCTGCTCTCTTTTAGCCCCGTAAATATCTCATTGGAAGTGTCTTGTTATATCTGATCAATAAGGGTAGAAACAAACATACAGATCGTGTCAGAAATTCAGAGCTGTCCCGTGTCCTCGACATGGGTCCCGTGTCCTCGACATGGGTCCTCTACATGGGTCCTGTGTTATCTCAAGGAGAGTAGTTAGCCCTCAAAGTTCTTGTAATGGGACTCTACAGTATGAATAGCCCTTGTGTGTTAGAGATGGGATAGTAGGTGGGTCTGAACAGTTTGGTAAAATACAGTTGAGCAGGGCTGACACCGCTCAGTCCACAAAAATTCTGTGTTGTCAGCTCACAGCAGGATTCGGGAGAGCATTTCTGACATTTTATCGGGTATTTTTCTATTCTTGGAGAATCTCTGAAGAGATAAAATATGGGGAAATGAGCGTGTACTGCAGAGATGTACTGTATATGTATTTATTTTCTGCTGATATGCACCCTGATAGAGAACAGGCCAGTCCTCTCCGCTTACCCCCACAAATGATATAAAATCATGAAAGCGCAACGAAGAAAAACCTTTCTACTCAGCAATTTATCAGCGAGGATGCTGACTGCGCTGTCTGACAGCAGATCTACCTTCTTGTTGCCACAACTCTTCATACAAAGACATGAAATGAAAATATGAAATTTATTTAAACTCACCTTGATTCTTCTGCAAAGACTCAAAGAAATCATGGCGGGTGAAATGCGCCTCCTCCTGGCTGCTCACACTGGCTGAGCCGGACCGCGAGGATTCAGATTCTGAACGCCGATATTCTTTATGAGAGAGAATATTGCTGTTCAATGAGTAGAGCTTTATATCTCTGATCTCAACATGTATCCGGTCACTACTTGAGTGGTCCTCATCGGACACAAAGTTCTGAATAGATATCTGACCGAGGTGTCCAACAAGAAGTTCTGTGCTCCCGGGAGTTCGGGGGATGGACACAACCGGAGACTCTATATTAATGTTAAGAATGAGTTTTACTGTATCCATCTTGGCAGTGACGGGACTGAACCCATCATAGTCGTCCTCGTACTGTACAGAGTCCCGATGTTTGCGCGGAGTTTCGAAGAGTGACACCATCTCGCTGTACTCGGCGGTTTTGGTGGCCAGCACAGAGGAGACTTTTGAAGCCGCAGTCTTTAGCATGTTCCGGAAGTTGTCTTCCAGCTCATCCATTGATAGGGTCAGCTCTTTCAGAAACTTGGCTGAGTGGTTATAATGCAAAGACGCCATTTTAAGGTTAAGTGCAAATTCTTCTTTGGACTTCTCAACAAAAGTAAAACTCAGCGCCTCCATCGGACTATATTGGGAGTCTCGTTTAACAAACATGGCCTCCAGAGCCTCGACATCGCATCCTTGGCCTTCATAGGCAGCCGTGTTCCCTATACTGATCACATATTGTTTTTTTGAGGAATCCTGGGCAAGGTCTATAAGCTGGAGACAGCCGAGAGATCCATTGACATCAAATCTACTCCCTAGAGCGACGTTCACCCTCGTACCACCAATGCTGGCCGTGGCAATCTTCTTTCCACTACTTCTTCCATCCGGGGTATTAATTGTCCGGAAGAGAAGGATGTTTAACCTGTGAATGTCAATTGCCACCCGAGTGTTCTGCTCATACGTTGACTGAAAGAATTCTTGCTCTGTAAAGTTGCTTTCATAATTGTCCTTTAAAGGTTGAGGACTGGCCTCATCGTTCTCTCTCGGAAAAGACTTCTGAAGAAAACCAATGAGCGCGACCATCGTCTCCGGATTAAGGATGATGTCCAAATTGTTGACCTGGACAGTCATGACTTGCAAGGAGCTGTCCAAGTTCATTGAAGGACATTCGGAGCTGACGAACTGATATTCCAGCCGGATGAGAGATTCCTGATCTTTTAGGCTCATGTTTTCAAAGGAAGCACATTTATTTTTAAATGTGAATGGACCAGAAGGTGAAAGGTCATTGTCCGATGCTGGAGACTGGGCTCTGCTGTCACGAAGACTCCCAGTTGGCGCATCCAAGCAAAGATTCTTGTGGGAAGCCATGAGAAGGTCAAAGTCAGGGCCGTAGGTTTGCATGGTGTCCACCATGAGTAGACCATGAACGGTCAGGGCCACCTCTACATCATACGGTCGTTTTACAAGATTGGCATTACAGCCAAACACTTTAAGAAGGGAAATGTACCGCCCGCAGCTTTCCACACCGAGCTGCATATAGTTGATTTTAAATTCAGCCAGAAGAAGCTTAGACTCTACAAGAACCTCGCGGGTGTGCTGCTCCAGGGTGACAATGCTTTGGGTCAGATTCATCACAGAATCCTTCATCCTTCCATTGCTTTCTGTATCAGAGAATATTTTCTCTTTCCTGAGAAGCAGATTATCAGACGTCTTGGTTTCAGCATTTGCCAAGCTGGTAAAACATTTCTTCAAAGCAAAGATCTTGTCTTCATTGATGTGAATTTTTAGATCTGGCAGTGTGCCGGAAAGCATTGCCCCAGGATACTGAGGATCCGACGTGTAAATCAATCGACGTTCCAACTGTAAGTGGACATTGAACTTCTCCACAACGTGAGTCGGGCCGACTTCATTGTCCTGGAGATGCTTCCAGTTGTCCTTCACATGCCCAACCATGATCTGCAAATCTTTGCATGACAGCGAGTATTTCTCATACATTTTATCGCTCAGCAGGTAAGCTTCCAGCTGCTCCTCGCTCAGCTCCGTCCCACTGTAGCTGGCGGTGTCAGACCCCGCTTTGGCCTCCGCTTCGGGGGGAGGGCTGCTTGTTGGGGTTGCTAGAGGAGTTTTGTATTCTTCGTCACTTAAATCATTTGTCTCTGCAGATAAATGATCTGTGGCCTTCCTTTTACCCTGATCTGATGAGAAAATAACAAAAATGAGGCATAAGATTAAATATTCTCCATAGTTAAAGTGGTTCTAAAGACAGAAAGTATTTTATCTTAATGCATTTTATGTATTACCCTTCAGTGTGCAGAAGCCCCCCTCAGCCCCCCCCTAATACTTACCTGAGCCCCATCTCCATCCAGCCATGTTGCACAAGTGCCTCAGCCGTCCGGGACTCCCCCTCCTCATTGGCTGAGACAGCAGCGGAGTGACATTGGCTCCCGCTGCTGTCAAAGTCAGTGAGCCAATGAGGGGAGAGAGAGAGAGAGCGAGAGACAGAGAGGGGGGGGGCGAGCCACAGCTCCATGTCTGAATGGGCACACAGAGCAGAGACTCGGCTCGGGTGCCCCCATAGCAAGCTGCTTTCAAAAAGGGAGGGGCCAGGAGTGCCGGAGGGGGACCCCAGAAGAGGAGGATCGGGGCTGCTCTGTGCAAAACCCTTAGACCCGGTCCACACTCGCGTGACTGGTCAGCCTGACATGTCGCGGTCCATTCTGTGCTACGGGAACTGTTCTAATAGGAGTGACACAAGTCGCTCAGAGTTAGAAAAAGGGTCCTGTACTACTTCGGGGCGACCTCGGAGTGACTCACATAGACTTCCATTATGTGAAGTCACTGAAGTCGTGGTGCATGGGACTGCACAAGTCGCCCCCGAAGTAGTAAGGAGTCGTGCCGCCCCGGTGTGAACCGAGCCTTACAGAGCCGGGAAGCAGAACAGGTTTGGTACTTTGAAACAAACAAAATACTCTAAATATCACTTTAAAAATGCCTTTAACCACTTGCTGTCTGGCCCAATTTATAAATTTGTCACATGTTAAAATCAGCATTTCAATCACAGGCAGTGAGCCAATGAGGAGAGAGTGGGGGGCGGGGCCGAGCTGCACTCTTTGTGTGAGCGAGCCTGCTTGAGTGCCCCTATAACAAGGGGCTTAGCTATTGGAGGCACTCGGCAGGGGGGAGGAGCCAGGACCACCAGCGGGGGACCCAAAAAAAGATAGAATTTGGGCTGCTCTGTGCAGAACTTTTAGTGCCAGTTCACACTAGGGCGACCTGGTCGCCTCACAGGTCGCCTCCCATAGAGAAGCTGTGGACCCGTTCTGATAGGAGGGACACAAGTTGCTCCGACCTAGAAAAAGGGTCCGGAGCTTCTTTGGGGCGACCAGGAGGCGACCGCCATAGACTTCAATGTTATGAAGTCCGTGGCGGCCGCTCCGAGGTCGCGGCGCGCTGCTCGCACCGCGACCTCGGAGGTCGCCACCTAAAGTAGCGTCGCGGTAGTGTGAACCGGCGCTTACAGAGCTGGTAACTAGAACATGTTTGTTTTTTTTGTTTTTTTCCAAACAGTGAGTTTATTAAACAAAAAAAAAAGAAAAACCAATAAGTTTTACAACAACATTTGGAAGGACTGTGCATATACAATACATTTGTGGCCAAAAAAAACATTGCATATAGGCAGTGGTATCAACCTGTCAAGACATTCAGTTAAGACAAATAGTGCAAAGAAACGGACATAAGAATTCTAAGTGGCAAAAGGCGGGGGGTCAACTGCAAGTGTCGGACCTCTGTATCCAATGACCCCCATATTTTATTACATTTAGTGGGGTTACCCCTGTGCTTATACATAAGTCTATGATAAGGAAAGATAACATGTTTGTGCGTTTGTAAATGGCTACGCAAACAAATCTTTTTTTAGGTCCCCGGCTGGTGGTCTTGGCTCCTCCCCCATGCTGAGTGCCTCCAACAGGTAAGCCTCTTGTTATTGGGGCACTCAAGCCAGTGTAGCTCGCCCCCCCCCCCTCGCTCTCTCCTCATTGGCTCACTGGCTGTAATTGACAGCAACAAGAGACAATGGCTCCCACTGCTGTGTGAGCCAGTAAAGAGAGAAAGACCTGGGAGAGCCACTGCTCTAATGCACAGTGCTGGATGAAGATGGGGCTCAGGTAAGTATAAGGGGGGGGGGGCTGCACACAAAATAATTTTTACCTTACTGCATAGAATGAAGAAAACCTTCTGCCTTTAGAACCACTTTCATGCATTTAAATGCCTACAAATACAATAAAATACCAAATTTTCTGGTAAATTATAAAAGATGATGTTGTGTAATTGATACCAAACATAAAAATGTAAATGGTCACCATTTTCCAGCCATGCACAAACTGCGGTACCTAAAACGGTCCCCTAATCCTAAGATAATGCAATAAGAGGCCTTTCCAGGTCATCAGTTTGGAGTGAATGGTGAATTATGGGTGTAAAATGATTGCGCTCTCCGACATTCACAGCCATCCCACATGTGTGCTTCACACTTTACATATCTGTCCCGGGACACACATGTGGGATTGCATTTGTGTGTATGTGCGAGGGGACGGGGTGCTTTTACGATCGTTGCCTGGTTTACAAAACAGACGACTGACAGGTGAAAACAAATGGTGCCAAGATTATGGCTGCAGCCACCACTTTGTGTTAACCACTTAAGCCCTGGAGGATTTGGCTGCTCAAAGACCAGGCCCTATTTACTGCGTGATTTTAACGGACAATTGCGCGGTCGTGCGACGCTGTACTCAAATGAAATTGTCGTCCTTTTTTTTCCCACAGAGATTTCTTTTGGTGGTATTTGATCTCCTGTACGATTTTTATTTTTTGCGCTATAAACAAAAAAAGAGCGATAATTCTGAAAAAATAACAATATTTTTCACATTTTTTATATGAAATTCCCCCCCCCCCCCCAAAAAAAAACATGTAAAAATCAAAATTTTTTAACATTTTGGGCTCTTTCACACACGGGCGATCCGATCAGATCCGGTTCCTGTCAGTTTTTTAGGTGGATCTGATCGGATCCTCCATGCAGCTCTATGGGGCAGCGGGTGTCAGCGGAGGTCACCTCCACTGACACCCGCTGCCATCCGCATCCGATCCTGTGCTGAAATCTGGACGGATGGAAACCCTATTTTTCCATCCGTTCAGTAATCGGAGCGGATCGGATCTGATGAGAGCGGACAAGCAGTCCGCTCTCATCAGATCCCCCATAGAGGGCAGCGGGGGCTGAGACACCTCCCTCTCTGCTCTGCAAGCGGAGACGGAGTTGTCATCTGCCTGGCTCAGCGGGGATTGCGGATCGATCCCTGCTGAGCAACACAGATCCGCCTACGGAGCGGACCGTGTGAAAGAGTCCTTTAGGTCAATTTGTTTTCTGCTACCTATGTTTGGTAAAAAAAAAAAAAAAAAAAAAATCAAAATAAGTGTATTTTGATTGGTTTGCGCAAAATGTATTGCGTTTACTAACTATGGGAAAGATTTCTGTAATTTTTATTGTTTTTTTTTTTAACGAGTAATGGCGGCGATCTGCGATTTTTTTTTTGCGGGACTGCGACATTGCGGCGGACAGATCGGACCCCGTACTGACATTTTTGACACTTTTGGGGGTACCAGTGACATTACTACAGTAATCAGGGCTATATATATATGCACTGTCACTGTATTAATGACACTGGCAGGGAAGGGGTTAACTTTATTAGAGATCAAGGGGTTAAGTGTGTCCCTAGGGGTGTGATTCCAACTGTGGGGGGGGGCGTGGCTTTTGATGTAACCACAGAGACATACGATCCTACATAGAAGGATTCCATAGTCTCTGCAGTTACACCAGGGAGCATGACAGGCGGCTTTGTTTACATCAGCCGCCTGCCTTTCTCCCTCTCCAGTGGGAGATCGCGAGTGACCGGCGGAGATCGGAGCCCCCGGTCACTCGCACTGGGACCTCAGTGAACGAGCAGGGGTGGGAGCGTGCCTCCGGCGGCGTGCGCTGGCCCTCTACAGGTTCCTGGGCGAGTGACGTAGTACTACGTCACTTTGCCCAGGAGGGGCTGACTGCCTCAGTAAATGTACTTGTGGCGGTCAGCAAGTGGTTAAAGTCATTGAAAAGCTGGATTTTTGTTTTATTATAATAAACATATTGTACTCACCGGCTCTGTAATGGTTTTGCACAGAGCAGCCCTGATTCTCCTATAACAAGCCACTTGCTATGGGGGCACCCGCGCATTCTTGCCCCTAGACTCACCCCCTGCTCTCTCCTTTCTGGCCAATGAGGAGGGAGAGAGCTGAGCGAGCCTCTGATGTTTCGGAAGGGAGCTGCAAGCAAGTTTTTTACCTTAAAGTGGCTGTAAACCCCCGGGTACTGTTTGTACCTATAGATACGTCTATGATAAGGTTACCTATAGGTACAGTAAAATATCTCCTAAACTTGCACCGTTTAGGAGATATTTACATTGCATGCAGCTGACGTCATCGGCGCATGCGCTCTGAAGTAACAGCCGCCTGCACCGTTCCTTCAGAGCCCTGTGCCTGCGCGCATGCAGCTCTACTCTGGTCCTCCTCCAGGTGTCAGGGTTCCTCTCATAGAAACCATTCTGTAGAGAATGTCGTTTTCTGCAATGACAATTTATAAGAGAAGCCGGAATCGGCTGATAAAAGGAAGACGTTCTCTCTGATGGCTTCCACACACAGAGTCCTTCTACCTACAGATCATCCGTACCGTGAGAATTGGTAAGCAGGATTCTTCCAAGATCCACCACCACCAATACCGGATCCTGGCACACAAAATCATCCGGAAAGATCACCTGGGGAGCCGAGATATCCAAACGTATCGTCCAGCGCCTGCTGTTCTCCTGTACAGAGGAAGAAACAAATCAATATATTTATTCATATATAAATCTGAATATAATCCTGAGCTCCGATCATCAATATAAACCTGAGCTCCGATCATCAATATAAACCTGAGCTCCGATCATCAATATAAACCTGAGCTCCGATCATCAATATAAACCTGAGCTCCAATCATCAATATAAACCTGAGCTCCGATCATCAATATAAACCTGAGCTCCGATCATCAATATAAACCTGAGCTCCGATCATCAATATAAACCTGAGCTCCGATCATGGATATAAACCTGAGCTCCGATCATAAATATATAACCCTGAGCTCCGATCATCAATATAAACCTGAGCTCCGATCATAAATATAAACCTGAGCTCCGATCATAAATATAAACCTGAGCTCCGATCATCAATATAAACCTGAGCTCCGATCATCAATATAAACCTGAGCTCCGATCATCAATATAAACCTGAGCTCCGATCATCAATATAAACCTGAGCTCCGATCATTAATATAAAGCTGAGCTCCGATCATCAATATAAACCTGAGCTCCGATCATCAATATAAACCTGAGCTCCGATCATCAATATAAACCTGAGCTCCGATCATCAATATAAAGCTGAGCTCCGATCATCAATATAAACCTGAGCTCCGATCATCAATATAAACCTGAGCTCCGATCATCAATATAAACCTGAGCTCCGATCATCAATATAACCCTGAGCTCCGATCATGGATATAAACCTGAGCTCCGATCAAATATAAACCTGAGCTCCGATCAAATATAAACCTGAGCTCCGATCATGAATATAAACCTGAGCTCCGATCATGAATATAAACCTGAGCTCCGATCATAAATATAAACCTGAGCTCCGATCATCAATATAAACCTGAGCTCCGATCATCAATATAAACCTGAGCTCCGATCATCAATATAAACCTGAGCTCCGATCATCAATATAAACCTGAGCTCCGATCATCAATATAAACCTGAGCTCCGATCATCAATATAAACCTGAGCTCCGATCATCAATATAAACCTGAGCTCCGATCATAAATATAAACCTGAGCTCCGATCATCAATATAAACCTGAGCTCCGATCATCAATATAAACCTGAGCTCCGATCATCAATATAAACCTGAGCTCCGATCATCAATATAAACCTGAGCTCCGATCATGAATATAAACCTGAGCTCCGATCATGAATATAACCCTGAGCTCCGATCATAAATATAACCCTGAGCTCCGATCATCAATATAAACCTGAGCTCCGATCATCAATATAAACCTGAGCTCCGATCATCAATATAAACCTGAGCTCCGATCATCAATATAAACCTGAGCTCCGATCATCAATATAAACCTGAGCTCCGATCATCAATATAAACCTGAGCTCCGATCATGGATATAAACCTGAGCTCCGATCAAATATAAACCTGAGCTCCGATCATAAATCTAATCCTGAGCTCCGATCATAAATATAAACCTGAGCTCCGATCATCAATATAAACCTGAGCTCCGATCATAAATCTAATCCTGAGCTCCGATCAAATATAAACCTGAGCTCCGATCATGAATATAAACCTGAGCTCCGATCATGGATATAAACCTGAGCTCCGATCATAAATATAAACCTGAGCTCCGATCATCAATATAAACCTGAGCTCCGATCATCAATATAAACCTGAGCTCCGATCATCAATATAAACCTGAGCTCCGATCATCAATATAAACCTGAGCTCCGATCATCAATATAAACCTGAGCTCCGATCATCAATATAAACCTGAGCTCCGATCATCAATATAAACCTGAGCTCCGATCATCAATATAAACCTGAGCTCCGATCATCAATATAAACCTGAGCTCCGATCATCAATATAAACCTGAGCTCCGATCATCAATATAAACCTGAGCTCCGATCATCAATATAAACCTGAGCTCCGATCATGAATATAAACCTGAGCTCCGATCATAAATATAAACCTGAGCTCCGATCATCAATATAAACCTGAGCTCCGATCATCAATATAAACCTGAGCTCCGATCATCAATATAAACCTGAGCTCCGATCATCAATATAAACCTGAGCTCCGATCATCAATATAAACCTGAGCTCCGATCATGGATATAAACCTGAGCTCCGATCAAATATAAACCTGAGCTCCGATCATAAATCTAATCCTGAGCTCCGATCATAAATATAAACCTGAGCTCCGATCATCAATATAAACCTGAGCTCCGATCATAAATATAAACCTGAGCTCCGATCATGGATATAAACCTGAGCTCCGATCATGGATATAAACCTGAGCTCCGATCATCAATATAAACCTGAGCTTCGATCATAAATATAACCCTGAGCTCCGATCATGAATACAACCCTGAGCTCCGATCATGAATATAACCCTGAGCTCCGATCATCAATATAACCCTGAGTTCCGATCATCAATATAAACCTGAGCTCCGATCATGGATATAAACCTGAGCTCCGATCAAATATAAACCTGAGCTCCGATCATAAATCTAATCCTGAGCTCCGATCATGGATATAAACCTGAGCTCCGATCATGGATATAAACCTGAGCTCCGATCATGGATATAAACCTGAGCTCCGATCATGAATATAAACCTGAGCTCCGATCATAAATATAAACCTGAGCTCCGATCATCAATATAAACCTGAGCTCCGATCATCAATATAAACCTGAGCTCCGATCATCAATATAAACCTGAGCTCCGATCATCAATATAAACCTGAGCTCCGATCATCAATATAAACCTGAGCTCCGATCATCAATATAAACCTGAGCTCCGATCATCAATATAAACCTGAGCTCCGATCATGAATATAAACCTGAGCTCCGATCATCAATATAAACCTGAGCTCCGATCATAAATATAACCCTGAGCTCCGATCATCAATATAAACCTGAGCTCCGATCATCAATATAAACCTGAGCTCCGATCATCAATATAAACCTGAGCTCCGATCAAATATAAACCTGAGCTCCGATCATAAATATAACCCTGAGCTCCGATCATCAATATAAACCTGAGCTCCGATCATCAATATAAACCTGAGCTCCGATCATCAATATAAACCTGAGCTCCGATCATCAATATAAACCTGAGCTCCGATCATCAATATAACCCTGAGCTCCGATCATCAATATAAACCTGAGCTCCGATCATCAATATAACCCTGAGCTCCGATCATCAATATAAACCTGAGCTCCGATCATAAATATAAACCTGAGCTCCGATCATCAATATAAACCTGAGCTCCGATCATCAATATAACCCTGAGCTCCGATCATGAATATAAACCTGAGCTCCGATCATAAATCTAATCCTGAGCTCCGATCATGGATATAAACCTGAGCTCCGATCATTAATATAAACCTGAGCTCCGATCATCAATATAAACCTGAGCTCCGATCATCAATATAACCCTGAGCTCCGATCATCAATATGAACCTGAGCTCCGATCATCAATATAAACCTGAGCTCCGATCATCAATATAAACCTGAGCTCCGATCATCAATATAAACCTGAGCTCCGATCATCAATATAAACCTGAGCTCCGATCAACAATATAAACCTGAGCTCCGATCATCAATATAAACCTGAGCTCCGATCAAATATAAACCTGAGCTCCGATCATCAATATAAACCTGAGCTCCGATCATCAATATAACCCTGAGCTCCGATCATGAATATAAACCTGAGCTCCGATCATAAATCTAATCCTGAGCTCCGATCATGAATATAAACCTGAGCTCCGATCATCAATATAAACCTGAGCTCCGATCATCAATATAAACCTGAGCTCCGATCATCAATATAACCCTGAGCTCCGATCATCAATATGAACCTGAGCTCCGATCATGAATATAAACCTGAGCTCCGATCATCAATATAAACCTGAGCTCCGATCATCAATATAAACCTGAGCTCCGATCATCAATATAAACCTGAGCTCCGATCATCAATATAAACCTGAGCTCCGATCATGGATATAAACCTGAGCTCCGATCAAATATAAACCTGAGCTCCGATCATAAATCTAATCCTGAGCTCCGATCATAAATATAAACCTGAGCTCCGATCATCAATATAAACCTGAGCTCCGATCATAAATCTAATCCTGAGCTCCGATCAAATATAAACCTGAGCTCCGATCATGAATATAAACCTGAGCTCCGATCATGGATATAAACCTGAGCTCCGATCATAAATATAAACCTGAGCTCCGATCATAAATATAAACCTGAGCTCCGATCATCAATATAAACCTGAGCTCCGATCATCAATATAAACCTGAGCTCCGATCATCAATATAAACCTGAGCTCTGATCATCAATATAAACCTGAGCTCCGATCATCAATATAAACCTGAGCTCCGATCATCAATATAAACCTGAGCTCCGATCATGGATATAAACCTGAGCTCCGATCATGGATATAAACCTGAGCTCCGATCATAAATCTAATCCTGAGCTCCGATCATAAATATAAACCTGAGCTCCGATCATCAATATAAACCTGAGCTCCGATCATCAATATAAACCTGAGCTCCGATCATGGATATAAACCTGAGCTCCGATCATGGATATAAACCTGAGCTCCGATCATCAATATAAACCTGAGCTCCGATCATAAATATAAACCTGAGCTCCAATCATAAATATAAACCTGAGCTCCGATCATAAATCTAATCCTGAGCTCCGATCATCAATATAAACCTGAGCTCCGATCATGGATATAAACCTGAGCTCCGATCATCAATATAAACCTGAGCTCCGATCATCAATATAAACCTGAGCTCCGATCATGGATATAAACCTGAGCTCCGATCATTAATATAAACCTGAGCTCCGATCATCAATATAAACCTGAGCTCCGATCATGGATATAAACCTGAGCTCCGATCATCAATATAAACCTGAGCTCCGATCATCAATATAAACCTGAGCTCCGATCATCAATATAACCCTGAGCTCCGATCATCAATATAACCCTGAGCTCCGATCATCAATATAAACCTGAGCTCCGATCATCAATATAAACCTGAGCTCCGATCATCAATATAAACCTGAGCTCCGATCATCAATATAAACCTGAGCTCCGATCATCAATATAACCCTGAGCTCCGATCATCAATATAAACCTGAGCTCCGATCATCAATATAAACCTGAGCTCCGATCATCAATATAAACCTGAGCTCCGATCATGGATATAAACCTGAGCTCCGATCATGGATATAAACCTGAGCTCCGATCATCAATATAAACCTGAGCTCCGATCATAAATATAAACCTGAGCTCCAATCATAAATATAAACCTGAGCTCCGATCATAAATCTAATCCTGAGCTCCGATCATCAATATAAACCTGAGCTCCGATCATGGATATAAACCTGAGCTCCGATCATCAATATAAACCTGAGCTCCGATCATCAATATAAACCTGAGCTCCGATCATGGATATAAACCTGAGCTCCGATCATTAATATAAACCTGAGCTCCGATCATTAATATAAACCTGAGCTCCGATCATCAATATAAACCTGAGCTCCGATCATCAATATAAACCTGAGCTCCGATCATGGATATAAACCTGAGCTCCGATCATCAATATAACCCTGAGCTCCGATCATCAATATAACCCTGAGCTCCGATCATCAATATAAACCTGAGCTCCGATCATCAATATAAACCTGAGCTCCGATCATCAATATAAACCTGAGCTCCGATCATCAATATAAACCTGAGCTCCGATCATCAATATAAACCTGAGCTCCGATCATCAATATAAACCTGAGCTCCGATCATGGATATAAACCTGAGCTCCGATCATGGATATAAACCTGAGCTCCGATCATCAATATAAACCTGAGCTCCGATCATAAATATAAACCTGAGCTCCAATCATAAATATAAACCTGAGCTCCGATCATAAATCTAATCCTGAGCTCCGATCATCAATATAAACCTGAGCTCCGATCATGGATATAAACCTGAGCTCCGATCATCAATATAAACCTGAGCTCCGATCATCAATATAAACCTGAGCTCCGATCATGGATATAAACCTGAGCTCCGATCATTAATATAAACCTGAGCTCCGATCATCAATATAAACCTGAGCTCCGATCATGGATATAAACCTGAGCTCCGATCATTAATATAAACCTGAGCTCCGATCATCAATATAAACCTGAGCTCCGATCATGGATATAAACCTGAGCTCCGATCATCAATATAACCCTGAGCTCCGATCATCAATATAACCCTGAGCTCCGATCATCAATATAAACCTGAGCTCCGATCATCAATATAAACCTGAGCTCCGATCATCAATATAAACCTGAGCTCCGATCATATTCACTAAAGTTTTAACCTATTCCCAACAAGCAGGAAAACTACTAAAAATGAGCCCCCCCACTCATCTCTGTATCTGTGAGCATTGTAGGAAATTCATTTTCAAAGTTCACAACACAGACAGTTTGTGTTTTCCTATGAGAGCAGAGGGTTGGCAGTCTGCTAGGCCCCCAATGTAGACACAAAGCATGGGATTCTAAAGCTGGATTTATACCTCTGCAATGCCCCGACGTGCTCTGCTGTGCAGTTTTACGCACATAGCCATCTGTAGCGGGATAGCAGCTCATTGTAAATCACGCCAAAGAAGGGCGTCAAATTTGTCAACCTCCTCAAAAAAATGTTTTAAACAAAGTAAAGTGCAAAAAAATGCAAAAAAAAAAAAGATCACAATGGGCTTCCTCAGTAGGCCTACTGAGGAAGCCCAATCACGGGGCGTAACATGTTCCAGGGGAGGAGCCGAGCCTGTGACATCACACCACGGCCATTTGGAGGTTATATGGGGAGCCGTGGCTACATAAACCTCAGACATGAAATCTGAGCAAAGAACATCCCTCTATAGTGTCTACTGTTCTGTCTGATGCCTCCTACCTCTGCTATCTGCATAAACCTCCTCCTCCCCCTCCCTATCCCCTTAGTCCTCCCTCCTCCCCCCTCTGCTATCTGTATGAGTCTCCTCCCCCCTCCTCTGCTATCTGCATAAACCTCCCCCTCCCCCTCCCTCTCCCCTTCTTCCTCCCTCTGCTATGTGTATAAACCTCCCTTCCCCCTCCCTCTCCCCTTATTCCTCCCTCCTCCCCCCCTCCTTCTTCCTCTGCTATCTGCATGAGTCCCCCCCCCCTCCTTCTCCCCTTCTTCCTCCCTCCTCTGCTATGTGTATAAACCTCCCCCTCCCCCTCCCTCTCCCCCTCCCCTTCTTCCTCCCTCCTCCTTCCTCTGCTATGTGTATAAACCTCCCCCTCCCCCTCCCTCTCCCCTTCTTCCTCCCTCCTCCTTCCTCTGCTATGTGTATAAACCTCCCTTCCCCCTCCCTCTCCCCTTATTCCTCCCTCCTCCCCCCCCCCTCCTTCTTCCTCTGCTATCTGCATGAGTCCCCCCCCCCTCTGCATGAGTCTCCTCCCCTCCTCCTTCCTCCCTCCTTCTTCCTCTGCTATCTGCATGAGTCTCCTCCCCCTTCCTCCGCTATCTGCATGAGTCTCCTCCCCCTTCCTCTGCTATCTGCATGAGTCTCCTCCCCCTTCCTCTGCTATCTGCATGAGTCACCTCCCCCTTCCTCTGCTATCTGCATGAGTCACCTCTCCCCTCTGCCTTCCTCCGCTATCTGCATGAGTCTCCTCCCCCTTCCTCCGCTATCTGCATGAGTCTCCTCCCCCTTCCTCCGCTATCTGCATGAGTCTCCTCCCCCTTCCTCCGCTATCTGCATGAGTCTCCTCCCCCTTCCTCCGCTATCTGCATGAGTCTCCTCCCCCTTCCTCCGCTATCTGCATGAGTCTCCTCCCCCTTCCTCCGCTATCTGCATGAGTCTCCTCCCCCTTCCTCCGCTATCTGCATGAGTCTCCTCCCCCTCCTCTCTCTGCTATCTGCATGAGTCTCCTCCCCCTCCTCTCTCCTTCTTTCTCTGCTATCTGCATGAGTCTCCTCCCCCTTCCTCCGCTATCTGCATGAGTCTCCTCCCCCTTCCTCCGCTATCTGCATGAGTCTCCTCCCCCTTCCTCCGCTATCTGCATGAGTCTCCTCCCCCTTCCTCCGCTATCTGCATGAGTCCCCCCCCCCTCTCTGCATGAGTCTCCTCCCCCCTCCTCCTTCCTCTGTTATCTGCATGAGTCTTCTCCCCTCCTTCATCTCCCCTCCTCCTTCTTCCTCCCTCCTTCTTCCTCTATCTGCATAAGTCTCCTCCTCCCCTCCTACTTCCTCCCTTCTTCTTCCTGTGCTATCTGCATGAGTCTCCTCCCCTCCTCCCTGCATGAGTCTCCTCCCCTCCTCCTTCCTCCCTGCATGAGTCTCCTCCCCCTCCTCCATCCTCTGCATGAGTCTCCTCCCCCCTGCTCCCCCTGGAGTACCAGGCTGTGGAGGGGTGGGGGGGGGGGTCAGGCTCTCTGCGGATTGCTGATAGGCTGAGCTAGGTGCTGTTCCAGGCTTCTGGACCGGCTGAGTGATGTCAGCAGACAGTGAGCTTTAGCCCGTGGTCGGCTGAAAACGGGTCACAATAATACAGAACGGACTTCACTCCCATGATGCATAGAAGTACGGCTAAACTACCTTTGGCCGTACTTCTCCTTTAAGACGCATCGATCAGTTCTTTGATACTTTGGAGACCCGCGGATCAATCTTTAAATTCTCACAACTGCAACAGTCAACACTTCCAGAGAAACTCACAATGAACTCTCCAACCAATAAACGATCGATGGTTTGCCGGATTTCCGCCTTCGTCTGTATTTTCAGTTTGTTGTATTGTCTTCTTGCAGCTTCTGCCACTCTCAGCTCCAGCTCTGATTGGTACCCGAATCCTGGAGGAGGAGGGGGAAGGGATACCATTGGTATGGAGAACACAGAGAATGCAGAACAAAGACTTTTCATGTCGAACGTTTCTACAGGAAGTCCCAACCTGCTTCACATTTATCTGACACCAGAGATCGACTTCAATCTACAAAACACATCCATAAATGTGGAGGCAGGTTTACACCAAAGAGCGGATCTCACCCCCTCCCCCCCCCCCCCCCCGCTACACTTTGCAGTGTTACTCCATGCTGAGGCCGGAATTTTCAGGCTCTAAAATGATGACCCCACCTGGGGAGGAGATGAGGAAAGTGGAAAACTGGCGCTGGACCTGCGGGGTCATCTCACTGGATTCACTCATTTCAAGTATTGATGTTGAGGGAGGTGATTGGGTTCTGCACCCCTCAGGACCTCCGAGGTCTCCATGGCTTGTAGTGAATGGGAACTGAAGCTCCAGACTTCTGCTAAGAGGTCCAAATACAACTTTATTCCAATAAAAATCAGAGGGAGAACCCAAAAAGTGCAAAAGAACACACAGGGGGTGCAAACGCCTAGCGCAGTGATGGTGAACCCATGGCATGCGTGCCACAGCTGGCACAAAGTCATCTCTGTGGGCACCCGAGAGAGTTTGGTGTCAGCAGGAACGCGGCAGCACACAGCGGCGAGGTCGAGGTGCGGGAATATATCTGCACACGGCACGCTAGTGAGTGGGCGACCCCCAGCCTCTGTGGGGAAGGTTAACAGGCCTGAGAGCCCAAGAGGGAGAGAAGAGCTGGACTGCCAAAGAGGAGAACAGCGGGCGCAGAATCCCCGGAACCTTCCAGAGCCTGGACTCCTCAAACCTCCTTAACGTCCATAGTGAGGCCCGGAGAAATGTCTGACTGGGGGCCCAGAAGATGAGGACAGCTGGGAGGGAGCGGCTGGAAGGAACAGAGCAGAGAGCACCCCCAGGTCAAGGACAGAGACTGGCATGGAAGGTCCCGGGCACAATCATTACCAGACTACCTGCAGACAAAGACTGGGGGGGGGGGATTGGGGGTGGGGGTTAGAGCAGGGACTGCAGATAAGGACAGAGCTAGGAGGTCTCTCTCTCATCTCCCCCCTCACTCTCCTCTCCGCTTACTCTCTCCCTCCCTTCTCAAGCCCCCTCTCTTTTACCCTCCTCCCTCTCCCTCTGTTCCCCCCTCTCACCCCTCCTCTCAACTTCAGTCTCTTTCTCTCTCTCACCCCCTTTTTCTCTCACCCCTCTCTTTCTCTCCCTCACCCCCCCCCCTCTTTTTCTCTCTCTCACCCCCTTTCACCCCCCCCCTCTTTCTCACCCCCTCTCTTTCTCTCTCTCACCCCCTCTTTCTCTCACCCCCCCTCTTTCTCACCCCCTTTCACCCCCCCCTCTTTCTCACTCCCTCTCACACCCCCCTCTCTCTCACCCCCTCTTTCTCGCTCTCACCCCCTTTCACCCCCCCCTCTTTCTCACCCCCTCTCTCTCTCTCACCCCCTCTTTCTCTCTCTCTCACCCCCTTTCACCCCCCCCTCTTTCTCATCCCTCTCTTTCTCTCCCTCACCCCCTCTCTCTCACCCCCTCTTTCTCTCTCTCTCACCCCCTCTTTCTCACCCCCCCTCTTTCTCACCCCCTCTTTCTCTCTCTCTCACCCCCTCTTTCCCTCACCCCCTCTCTTTTGCTCTCTTGCTCTCTCTCTCCCCCTTTCACCCCCCCTTTCTCTCCCACCCCCCCTCTCTTTCTCTCTCGCCCCCTTTTACCCCCCCCTTTCTCACCCCCTCTCTTTCTCTCTCTCACCCCCTTCTCTCACCCTTCTATGTCTCTCTCCCTCCCTCCCTCTCTTTCTCTCACTCCTCTCTCTCCAACCCCCCCCCCCCTCTCACCCCTCTCTCTCAGCCCCCTCTCTCACGATAACTGAAGTGTTGGCACTTAGAAAAAATAAAGTTGGTTTTGTGTTGCAATTTGTGCACTTGGGCTTAAAAAGGTTCGCCATCACTGGCCTAGTGCATTACCCAAGTTTAACTAAAAACAAAAATCAAACAGGCGAGTGAAAACTCACAAAGGACAGAAGCAACATGGATAACAACAATCTCCGATGGTCAACGAGTGACCAGACTGTTGGCAATGTCGGCAAGCTGACGCGTTTCGGGGATGCATCCCCTTCCTCAGAGGTTGGTTGACCATTGAAGATTGTTCTGTATGATGCTTCTGTCCTTTGGGAGTATTCAGTTGACTATTTGGTTTTGTTTTTTCTTAATATTCCTTAGGTAGTGCACTAGGCCATCAATTCCCCCCCCCCGTGTGTTCTTCTGCAGTATATGGTTGGATTCCCCCGTCTGAGGAGGGTTGCACCGCTGAAGCATTGTTCCAGAGCTAACTTACACCACACACATTGTCCTGGGCTGGGGACTATCCTGTGGAGCGCTGGAGTGTTGGTTGTTCTTTTGTATGGGACAATACCAAAAGTATCCAATGTGTTTTAGGGGTCCAATAGTGCCCCCCTCATGAAAAGGACATCTGTATCTCAATCCAACATCAATACAATATCCCTTTCTGAGGGTCAAACTGAAAAACAAATACCCAACAGCCAATAGTATTGGAAGTATAAGGAAAGGCGGATCACATGACTTTGGCCGGTCACATGACTGGGCACCCCTCTCACTTCATTCATTCTAAAAGCGCTGCACTGGCTTTGGGGTCCTGAAGCCCCTTTGTTTAGCACATCATTGTGCCTTAGGAGGGGGTTGGGTTGTATGTAGCCGTATGGCCGCAGTCCGGGGATAATTTCCCATTTACCAGCGAGAAGAAATGTCGGTGACCCCCAACCATTACCTGAACTGTGAACTTTGCCCTTGTAGAAGAAGTCGGCCACCTTGGTTATGGCCTGTGGATTGTAGATGATGTTCAGAGGTCGGGTGCTGACTTCCAGTCGCCTCTCAAACACGCTGTGAATGGGATTCTTCTCATACAGCATTTTGAATACGGGGTCATCCCCGGAGGAGGCTGCAATCCAATCAGAATCATATCAGAAAATACCGCAAACCATTCCACCAATCACTATACACCGTACCTGATTATCATTCCTTATATATGGCGCATATAAAAAGTCTACACCCCCCCCCCCAACCTTCTCATTCCTTATATACAGCAGATATAAAAAGTCTACACACCCCCCATCATTCCTTATATACAGCAGATATAAAAAGTCTACACCCCCCCCCCGTCATTCCTTATATACAGCAGATATAAAAAGTCTACACACCCCCCGTCATTCCTTATATACAGCAGATATAAAAAGTCTACACACCCCCCGTCATTCCTTATATACAGCAGATATAAAAAGTCTACACCCCCCGTCATTCCTTATATACAGCAGATATAAAAAGTCTACACACCCCCCGTCATTCCTTATATACAGCAGATATAAAAAGTCTACACCCCCCGTCATTCCTTATATACAGCAGATATAAAAAGTCTACACACCCCCCGTCATTCCTTATATACAGCAGATATAAAAAGTCTACACCCCCCCCCGTCATTCCTTATATACAGCAGATATAAAAAGTCTACACCCCCCCCCCCCCCTGTCATTCCTTATATACAGCAGATATAAAAAGTCTACACCCCCCCCCCCACCCTTCTCATTCCTTATATACAGCAGATATAAAAAGTCTACACCCCCCCGTCATTCCTTATATACAGCAGATATAAAAAGTCTACACCCCCCAGGTAAAATGTCAGCTTTCTGGGATTTAAAAAAAAACAAGAAAAAGATAAATCATTTCAGAACTTATTCCACCTTTAACCACTTCTGGACCAGAAGATTTACCCCCTCTTAATGACCAGGCCATTTTTTGCGATTCGGCACTGCGTTACTTTAACTGACAATCGCGCGGTCGTGCGATCACTGTACCCAAATAAAACTGATGTAATTTTTTTTCCCCACAAACAGCGCTTTCTTTTGGTGGCATTTGATCACCTGTGCGGGGGGGGGGGGGGGGTGCATAAGTGTGCACACCCTTAAACTAATACTGTACTTTGTTGCAGCACCTTTTGATGTTATTCCAGCACTCAGTGTTTTGGGGGAGGAGTCTATCAGCATGGCACATCTTGGTAATATTTGCTTGCTCTTCTATGCAAAAACACTCCAAATCTGTCAGATTGTGAGGACATCACCTGCGCGCAGCCCTCTTCACATCTCCTGCGCGCAGCCCTCTTCACATCACCTGCGAGCAGCCCTCTTCACATCTCCTGCGCGCAGCCCTCTTCACATCACCTGCGCGCAGCCCTCTTCACATCACCTGCGCGCAGCCCTCTTCACATCACCTGCGCGCAGCCCTCTTCACATCTCCTGCGCGCAGCCCTCTTCACATCACCTGCGCGCAGCCCTCTTCACATCACCTGCGCGCAGCCCTCTTCACATCACCTGCGCGCAGCCCTCTTCACATCTCCTGCGCGCAGCCCTCTTCACATCTCCTGCGCGCAGCCCTCTTCACATCTCCTGCGCGCAGCCCTCTTCACATCCCCCCACAGATATTCAATGGGATTCAGGTCTGGGCTCTGGCTGCATTCCAAAAATTGAATCTTCTTCTGGCTCGGCCATTTCTTTGGTGATATGGATGAATGATTTGGGTCGTTGTCATGCTGAAAGATGAAGTTCCTCTTCATGTTCAGCTTTCTAGCAGAAGTCTGAAGGTTTTGTGCCAATATTGACTGTTCACAACTCCCTCTACCATGACTAAGCCTGTTCCAGCTGAAGAAAAACAGCCTCAAAACATGACACTGCCACCACCATGCTTCACAATGGGTTTGGTGTTCTTTTGGTGATGTGCAGTGTTTTGTATCTTTTGGAATTATGGCCAAAAAGTTGAACCTTGGTGTCATCAGACCAGAACACATTTTCCCACATGCTTCTGGGGGACTTCAGATGTGATTTTGTAAAATGTAGCCGGGCTTGGATGTTTTTCTTGGTAAGAAAAGTCTTCCGTCTTCCCCCTCCCCCCATAGCCCAGACATATGAAGAATATGGGAGATTGCTGTCACATGGACCACACAGCCACTACTTCCCACATATTCCTGCAGATCCTGTAATGTTGCTGTAGGCCTCTTGGCCTTCCTGACCAGTTTTCTTCTCGTCTTTTCATCAGTTTTGGAGGGACGTCCAGTTCTTGGTGATGTCACCGTTGTGCCATATTTTCTCCACTGGATGATGATGGTCTTCACTACGTTCCATGGCATATCTAATGCCTTGTACCCTTCTCCTTACTGACACCTTCTAACAATGAGATCCCTCTGATGGAAGCTCTCTGAGGCTTTTACTGTAGGATGTGACTAAGAAAATGTCAGGAAAGACCTACTAGAACAGCTGAACTTTATATGGGGTTAATCAGAGGCACTTTAAATGATGGTAGGCGTGTACTGACTCCACTTAGTCCATTTAACATGAGTTTAAATGCGATTGCTTAATTCTGAACACAGCTACATCCCCAGTTATAAGAGGGTGTGCACACTTATGCAACCACATTATTTTATTTTACTCCCCCCCCCCCCTCCATAAAACATTTGTTTGTTTGTCAATTGAGTTGTACAGTTTACATGTAACATTAAAGGTGGAAAAAGTTCTGAAATTATTTATCTTTGTCTCATTATTTTACATCACAGAAAGCGGACATTTTACCCGGGGTGTGTAAACTTTTATATCTGCTGTAGCTGGGTACATTACTGAATAGCCCTCTAGTTCCTCCTGTTTTGAATTGTATGGTCACTGTTTTGTCTTCCCTCACACTGTAAAGCGCTGCGCAAACTGTTGGCGCTATATAAATCCTGTATAGTAATAATAAAATAATATGACATCTGGAGAATGTTGGTGTGACGGTATTCACCGTCACTGGAGGTGAGGAGCAGATAATTAATGGTTTGAATTGCTTCAGATGGGAAAGTAATATTTGTCAGCAATATCTTTATATAGAAATATGAAGATTTAATACCACCTTACACAGTGTATTCCATGTGCTGGTCTGTGAGAGAGACACACAGACTGTCATTGGCAGACTTCCCTATTGTTTGTGTATTGGGAGGGAATGTGGATTGTGCCTGTCCCATTGTTAAATGTTAATGACCTCACATTGTTCTGTCTGCATTAAGATAAGCCTATTATGGGATATATATGTATATGTGAATTGGCTGCTAAGGGGGAGGGGGGATTGTTCATACCTTGTGTGAGTGTATACCTTGTGTACACTGTATGGGAGTGTAAAACTGTTTTCATTGGATTGTGAATGTCAGGGCCTATTTTCAACAAGGTCCACCTGGGCAGTAACCTTGTGGGGGAAAACTGTATAAAAGTCTGTTTCTTGTTCCATAAAGTTGAGTTATACTTCACCCTCAATCTAGAATCCTGTCTCTCATTGGGGGAATCGGCTACAAGGGATTGCTATGGTCCTTCATACTCCCTTGGATAATCACTAAGCTCTTGTAAGAGCTTGTGTAAGAGCTTGTTCCCATTTCACTCTCTGGGGAAAGAGAGGTTCACCTACTGGAGCCTTGTCGTAGGACCAGGGTGGGTAGGAGATGGCGAGACCCCAACCAAGCTGCAGCGGTTTGTGGGGTCTGAGGTGGTTATGGTGTCTGGTGGAGTGCTTGGAGCCCTCGGGAAGAACAAGGAGCATCCGTCAATGGAGGTACCCAGGCGGTTGATCCAGTCGGCATTTAACGCACGCTATGTAATTAAAGCCAAACTCCAGCCACGGGTTTAACTTCATTTTGTGTAAATAGGGAGGGGCTAGAGCCTCTGTGAAGTGTTTATAGCCATCTGTGTCCCCATTGGGGGGGCTCTGCCCATACGTCCTGTCAGGAGAGGAAGTGATGGCAAATCACTCAAATGTGAACACATTTTTAGCAGAGCGGTTAAGGGTTAGAAAGTCTGAATAATTTTTATTGCCATCTCTGCCTTCCTATCCCAGTGATAAGTGTACCCCCCCCCCCTATTTCCTGTCCTGGTGTCACAGGAAGTGGGAGAAAATATCTTCAATGGGGTCACACAAATGAGTAAAATCTGACAATAATAATTCGGAACTCTTCCCCACCCCATCCAATTCTGAGAAATCTCTGGATTTGCCCATTATTAGGTAATCTTAGAAGACGTCTGCTTTGGAAGCAGCACATTAGGAGGAAATACAAACTACAAATCATGAAATAATCAGAAATGGGGACACTCACAGCTGCTGGGACTGAGGAAGTCGGCTGATCCGGGGTGCACGCCAGACGGCTGCGATAAACGCGACACTTCCTTCTGCTGAAACAAAAGAGGAAATGAGAATCAAAAATAAGAAAGAATGAAGAAAAGTTCCAAAAACATGTCTGGGCAACATGGAGACAACATGGCGGGAGAGGTCAGCATTTCAATTATCGCATTACAAAACACAGACGCATTTTCCTAACATCGCATCATCAACTTTCTTTTTTTAACAGTGTAAGTTTTTATTAAAGTCTTTTCTAATGTGAATTGTTACGTTGTAATGCGTATTGTTACGTTGTAATGCATATTGTTACATTGTAATGCATCATAAGATCTCCAATTTGTGGGCTGTGTCATTGACTATAATGTAACGCACATTTTTACCACAATGCACAAAGTATGAGGAAAATGTGAAAAAGAAATACCGCGCTACTGCTAAATACAAAAAGTGAGCTGAGTGAGATCTGCACAACACAACAATACAATAGATATAAAAGTTGCGCTAATAATGAATCTCCATAAAAGATTATTAACAAAAACAGTCCATAAATGAAAGAACAAGGAATCCTTCATGTATTAAACATCGCCATCCGATAACAACACCCACCACCACCCCCACCCCTCCCCCCACCATCACCCCCACCCACCACCATCACCACCACCCCCACCCCCCCCAACCATCACCACCATCACCCCCACCCACCACCATCACCACCACCCCCACCCCCCCCAACCATCACCACCATCACCCCCACAACCACCACCACCACCATCACCACCATAAAAAAATATTTCTATATATTTTGGATATCATAGGGAAGGGTTAGCACCCCGGTAACATTTGTTTTGCTGTCTGTACCCCTGTTGAGATGTCACCTCACTTTCTGTCCCTATGATAACTGGATTTTGAACATTTTGTGTTGTTGTGGAAACCAGGATTAGTGATAAGGCTTCAGTTGAGACTCTTTCTTCCCATGAGAACTCTTCCAGGAGTGAATTTCCCTCCCTAGGGGGAGATTTCTCCTCACTTCCTGTTATCTCCCTCCGTTTGTCACCCGGGGACCGCCTGTAACTGAAAATATTTCTCAGGGGTTAGACCTATGAATGTTCTACAACTAAAGGGGAAAGCGTGTCTTCAGATACACTATAAGGTGTGTAACGGGTCACTTCCCAATGGTGCTCTGCCAACCAACCCTGAAATGTGGAACACACTCCCGCACTCCTCTGCCTGTAATGCAAGTATCATTCCTGCCATGTATATACCCGCATCCGGTGCGCTGTGCAATCCCTTCCTATGGGCAGAATTATGCAGCAGCTGGGGTTTCCAGCCAGCACAAATAAGGATGTACGTCCCACAAATACAAACCCAATTCCAGAAAAGTTGGGACACTGTACAAATTGTCAGTAAAAAAGGAATGGACTAATTTACAAATCTCATAATCTTCTATTTTATTCACAATATAATATAGATAACATATCAAATGATGAAAGTGAGACATTGTGAAATGTCAGCCAAATATTGGCTCATTTTGGATTTCATGAGAGCTACACATTCCAAAAAAGTTGGGACAGGTAGCAATAAGAGGCCGGAAAAGTTAAATGTACATATAAGGAACAGCTGGAGGACCAATTTGCAACTTATTTGGTCAATTGGCAACTTGATTGGGTATAAGAAGAGCCTCTCAGAGTGGGTGTGTCTCTCAGAGTGGGCGTGTCTCTCAGAGTGGGCGTGTCTCTCAGAAGTCAGGATGGGCCGAGGATCACCAATTCCCCCAATGCTGGGGGGAAATAGTGGAGCAATATCAGAAAGGAGTTTCTCAGAGAAAAATTGCAAAGAGTTTGAAGTTCTCATCATCTACAGTGCATAATATCATCCAAAGATTCAGAGAATCTGGAACAATCTGTGTGTAAGGGTCAAGGCCGGAAAATCATACTGGATGGCGGTGATCTTCGGGCCCTTAGACGGCACTGCATCACATACAGGAATGTTACTGTAATGGAAATCACAACATGGGCTCAGGAATACTTCCAGAAAACATTGTCGGTGAACACAATCCACCGTGCCATTCGCCGTTGCCGGCTAAAACTCTATAGGCCAAAAAAGAAGCCAAATCTAAACATGATCCAGAAGCGCAGGCGTTTTCTCTGGGCCAAGGCTCATTTATAATGGTCTGTAGCAAAGTGGAAAACTCTTCTGTGGTCAGACGAATCAAAATTTGAAGTTCTTTTGGGAAAACTGGGACGCCATGTCATCCGGACTAAAGAGGACAATGACAGCCCAAGGTGTTATCAGCGCTCAGTTCAGAAGCCGGCATCTCTGATGGTATGGGGGTTACATGAGTGCGTGTGGCATGGGCAGCTTACACATCTGGAAAGGCACCATCAATGCTGAAAGGTTTATCCAAGTTCTAGAACAACATATGATCCATCCAGACGTCGTCTCTTTCAGGGAAGACCTTGCATTTTCCAACATGACAATGCCAGACCACATACTGCATCAATTACAACATCATGGCTGCGTAGAAGAAGGATCCGGGTACTGAAATGGCCAGCCTGCAGTCCAGATCTTTCACCCATAGAAAACAATTGGCGCATCATAAAGAGGAAGATGAGACAAAGAAGACCTAAGACAGTTGAGGAACTAGAAGCCTGTATTAGACAAGAATGGGACAACATTCCTATTCCTAAACTTCAGCAACTTCTCCTCAGTCCCCAGACGTTTGCAGACTGTTATAAACAGAAGAGGGGAGGCCACACAGTGGTAAACATGGCCGCCTTGTCCCAACTTTTCTGAGATGTGTTGATGCCGTGAAATTTAAAATCAACTTATTTTTCCCTTAAAATGATACATTTTCTCAGTTTAAACATTTGATGTCATCTATGTTGTATTCTGAATAAAATATTGAAATTTGAAACTTCCACATCATTGCATTCTGTTTTTATTCACAATTTGTACCGTGTCCCAACTTTTTTGGAATCGGGTTTGTACATCCGTGTGCATGAACCCTTTATAGAGAGATTTCTGCGGATCTTCCACCCACCAGGTCACAATTTTTTGGCTAGACATAATGGGCAAAAGTTACAGAGAAAGAGACAAACAAACACCAAATTACCTACAGCATTAGGGTAGACAAGATTAGGAAATATGGTCCCGTGTGTGGCCAAGTCTCGGAGGAACAATCCACCCAGCTGAACCAATAGAACAGAAGAATCTCTCCGGGGCAATGACTCCACCCTGACTGTCATCCCTGAAATTGTAATAAATACAGAAATTAAAAGAGAAGTTCAGGAATACAAAAAGATAAAACAATTCTACTCACCTGAATGGCCGCAGCGCCGATCCAAGCTGTCCCCCACATCCTCTACACCAAGAACTGAGCGATTAAACACCACTGATCTCTCGGTTCTCAGTCTTCAGTGAGCAGAGAGCGAGAACAGCCAGTCTCTGGTTCTCTCCTCTGCCCCTCCAGTGCTCACTGGAATGACAGGCTGTGGAGGGGGCGGGACCGACTTGCTCAGTCTCCCATATGGAAAGCAAGGAGAGGGGAGGAGCCACTAAGTGTAGTATTAGACTGTAAACATTTATTGTGCAAGTTTAGGAACACTTACAGGAGATAAAAACAAACTCAAGCCCGTCATAAAATATGTGGTCCCGATGGTTGTTGTCAAGGACTTACCTCGCCTTCCTGTTGGCAGCCATCTTGGCCATGTGCAGACTGCTGTCTTTTATAAAAATTCTGATTGCATCATCACTTGTCTGCTGCCTGGATGTCGCTCAGTGATGATGCTGCACACCTGACTATATCTATCACCTGATGGGTTTCAGTCCTTTGCCCTTGTGTTTGTGCTCCAAGGTGCATCACTGCTAGCAGTCTTCTGTTCTCCGTGTTCTTCTGTCTATGACCTGGCTTGGCTGACGACTTTCCTGGCTCTTGATCCCACATCAACCGATGACCCGGCATCAGCAGACTACCCGCTTCTGGACTTGACCCCATCTTGGATGACTACCTGCTTCTAGACTCGATCCCGGTTTGGATGACTACCTGCTTCTAGACTCGATCCCAGTTTGGATGACTACCCGCTTCTAGACTCGATCCCGGCTTGGATGACTACCCGCTTCTAGACTAGATCCTGGTTCGGATGACTACCCACTTCTAGACTTGATCCCGGTTTGGATGACTACCCGCTTCTAGACTCGAACCCGGTTTGGATGACTACCTGCTTCTAGACTCGATCCCGGTTTGGATGACTACCTGCTTCTAGACTCGATCCCGGTTTGGATGACTACCTGCTTCTAGACTCGATCCCGGTTTGGATGACTACCTGCTTCTAGACTCGATCCCGGTTTGGATGACTACCCGCTTCTAGACTCGATCCCGGTTTGGATGACTACCTGCTTCTAGACTCGATCCCGGTTTGGATGACTACCCGCTTCTAGACTCGATCCCGGTTTGGATGACTACCTGCTCTGGACTTGACCATGGCTGTTCCTGATTTCGGTCCTCACTCTTGCTGTGCGTTTATTGTTGTTGCTCTAATAAACTGCTTTATTTTACTTGCATCGTCGTGTGGTTGGGTTTCCTGGCACCCTGACAGAGGTCCTGTGAGTTTACAATCTCCCCGAATGCCAAGAGAAGCTTGTTTTTTTTTTTTTTTTTTTTTTAAATATTTTATTGGTTCATAAAAGATAAAGTTACAAACGTACAATCAGCCAATGTTGGCAAAAGAAACAATACAAAATTGCATATAACAAACATCATTGATAACCACAAGAGAAGCTTGTTGGTGTCTGGATGTCCAGTAGTGAACCTCCAGGCTAACCAGCGTGGAACGTGGAAGCTGAAAGGACGTCACCGGTGCGGGGTGGAAGTCTGGGTCATTGGCTATCACACAAGGAGGCGTAGACAGAGGCCATCCACTTGGAGCTCACAGCTCCTTCTCGTGGCCTCCAGAAGGACTGTCCAGTAGAAGGAGCTGTGAGCTCTGAGCGCGTAGCCTCCACCTCCTTCTGTGATCGCCCATGACCCAGACTTCCACCCCGCACCGGTGACCTCATTTACGTTTCCACGTTCCACGCCGGTTAGCATGGAGGTTCACTGCTGGACATCCAGACACCAACAAGCTTCTCTTGGGGTTCGGGGAGATTGTGAAGCTCACAGGACCTCTACAACCATCGGGACCACACATCTTATGATGGGCTTGAGTTTATTTTCATCTCCTGGAAGTGTTCCTAATCTTGCACAATAAATGTTTGCAGTCTAATACTACACTTAGTGGCGCCTCCCCCATCCTTGCTTCCCACGTCTTACAGAGCTTCTGGACACACTCAGAGGACGGCTGCCTCCTTCTCAGTGCACATTTCCATCTGCCTGGACAGAAGACTTTTATTATACTGATCTTAAACCGTCCGTTCGGCCAGAGACATTTGACTCTTGGAGCGCCAGAATCTTACGCTGTTATTTTTCAGTCTCCCATAGGCTCACTGACAGGCTGAGCCAGCGGCCGGTCCCGGTATCTAGGTGGATCCCGATATGAAATCCATGAACTCTCCAGAATCTGGACTGGCTGAGTGACGTCAGCTGACAGTGACGTTGGGCCTGAATACAGGTCACAGGAGTACAGAACAAAGCGCCCTCTTGTGATCCATAAGAGAAGTACAGCCAAAAGAGCTTTCCCCGTACTTCTCCTTTAAATTACACTTTGCACAAACATGGCACTGCACATTAGAAGGGCCGACCCCAGTAACCAATCAGAGGTTTGCTTACATTTCAAACCTGCACTGGAAATAAAACCAATAGAATCTGCTTGCTTGTTAAAGGTAACCCTTCCTTTACACGAGGCGATTGAAGCCTGGATGTGCAGGGATAGCATTTCACTACAACTCTCATTCTGCATTTCACTACAACTCTCATTCTGCATTTCACTACAACTCTCATTCTGCATTCCTCATTTTAAGGACATAGAAGGCTTTTGTACACTTAAAGTTCTACCTTTTTTGTTGTAGCACCGCCCCCTAGAGGACAGCTGGATTGTTCTCCTTGGGATCCCCCTGGGTTACCGATAGCAACTGCAGCATGCACAATTTACCTCTTCACTCTCTGGCTCAGTCAATGCACAGTCTAGGGGGATGAAGTTGTTTTTGTGGTTTTGTTTAAAATTAGGGATGGGGGGAAGGGAAGAGTGGGATATTCCAACTTGAACTATTCAGAGTAGATGAGGACTCCTGCCTGAAGAAGATGCAGCCAGGCTGCGGATTCACCTTGCTACTAGATGAATCTAGGAGTAAGTCTCTGTGTAGATGACTTGTTAGGATGAATTATCTTCGGGATACACACCTAGTACCCCCTTTCACTCCACCTGCTGACACCCGTCCTCTGACTATCCTATACCGAGGTGGCCCTCTTTAGGTCAGGCCCCTAGACACGATCCCCTGTACTCCCGATACTGTTTTTGAGGGTCTCCAGTGTCTCTACCCCCCTCAGTCAGCTCTCATGGACCTCTGGGTTCAGCTCCCTCCTTCTGGTCCCCAGGCCAACCGCCTGTAACCGCATGCCAGTGGTACAGAGGAGGAGACAGCCACCACCCTCCCTCCGGGACTCTGCTATCCAGCCAAAAGACCCCTCGGCACCTGGCTTTTATACCACACCCCACAATACCACTGGGGCTGTATCAAAGCCTGTGTACCCATTGGTCAGATTTCCTCCACTGTCCAATGTGCCTCCCTATTGGACCAGTGTGAAACACTCCCAGACCAGATGAATCACACACTGAGCACACCTAACTCACAGATCCTGCTCTCTGGTAGGTAGCAAGTAAAATAGATCTGCCTGCTGCTCCTCTGATAGGCAGACAGAGCCAAAAACTATACTCTCTCACTAGCACCTACCTAGGAGGGTGCTACACTCACCTCCCGCCAAACCGAGCCATGTCCTCACTGTCACCTACCTAGGAGGGTGCTTCACTCACCCCCCACCAAACCGAGCCATGTCCTCACTAGCACCTACCTAGGAGGGTGCTTCACTCACCCCCCACCAAACCGAGCCATGTCCTCACTAGCACCTACCTAGGAGGGTGCTACACTCACCCCCCACCAAACCGAGCCATGTCCTCACTAGCACCTACCTAGGAGGGTGCTACACTCACCTCCCGCCAAACCGAGCCATGTCCTCACTAGCACCTACCTAGGAGGGTGCTACACTCACCTCCCGCCAAACCGAGCCATGTCCTCACTAGCACCTACCTAGGAGGGTGCTACACTCACCCCCCACCAAACCGAGCCATGTCCTCACTAGCACCTACCTAGGAGGGTGCTACATTATCATAGGCTGACAAATGCTCAAATATATATTTATGTTCAGTTTAATTATTTTTATACTGTACTGTAATTGTATCTGACAATTCCAGTATTAAACAGACACATTGCCATCTCCCAGCTCCAGCACTGTCTACAGACTGAAGGCTTATCCTGTAAATAAAGCTCTGTGTAAACTGTTGGCACTATATCAATCCTGTAAAATATTAATAATAAATAATGCCTCCAGACTGCAGGTGATCAATAAGGCAATTTCGTTATTGGCCAGCAATTGTGGAAGAATGAAGCTGTCGGTGACAGCCGTGTATTGTCTGCTGTCAAAAAGGGAAAGTACAAGCCATTAATAAAAACTTCCAAACACGGGGCATCGTGCAGGAGCACGCGGGACATCGTGCAGGAGCACGCGGGACATCGCGCAGGAGCACGCGGGACATCGCGCAGGAGCACGCGGGACATTGCGCAGGAGCACGCGGGACATCGCGCAGGAGAACGTGGGACATCGCGCAGGAGAACGCGGGACATCGCGCAGGAGAACGCGGGACATCGCGCAGGAGAACGCGGGACATCGCGCAGGAGAACGCGGGACATCGCGCAGGAGAACGCGGGACATCGCGCAGGAGAACGCGGGACATCGCGCAGGAGAACGCGGGACATCGCGCAGGAGAACGCGGGACATCGCGCAGGAGCACGCGGGACATCGTGCAGGAGCACACGGGACATTGTGCAGGAGCACACGGGACATTGTGCAGGAGCACACGGGACATCGTGCAGGAGCACACGGGACATCGTGCAGGAGAACACGGGACATCGTGCAGGAGCACACGGGACATCGTGCAGGAGCACACGGGACATCGTGCAGGAGAACATTATTGAACAGTGTGGAAGGAAAGGGATGAAGAAATGCTGAGGAATGATTACCTGAGAATTCCAGCTGTATGAAGGCCGCCTCCCTCAGGGGGGCGCTGCTCTTCTCCTTGTGTAGTAGAGTAATGGTGCCGCCCTCTAGCTGAAAGTTGAGTTTTACAAACACGTGATCTCGCTTAGTAAATGTGTTGAGGTTTGCGGTGTCAGACGTGGGGTCAAATAAGTCATCAGCGCCTGTTAGAAGAAATGAAATATTAATGAGGTCATAGTGAACGTTATTCTATGGCACCGGACCTGGCTGGGTGACGTCATCTATGGGCGCAGCGCACACTCCCAGCCATTGGCTCTTGGGAAAGGTATGAAAACTTTGTCCAGTTAAAGTGGAAGTTCACTCCCCTCACCCACACTGACTATTATTAATCCTCCTCCTGCTAGGATTAGGAAATCGATAGGAAAGTCGGTCAGATTTGCTTGTTTTCAACTTTATTTTATACATTTCTTCAGTTACTTCCTGGTTTCCATGCCGAGGGAAATGAGGTCACACATCCCAGGGGTCTTCAGGAGGGGCTAAGGGGCACATCACCTCCTGTTTGCATGCCTGAGCTAAGGGCAGGTGGATTACAGGAAGTAAACGCTACATCAATCATCTTCCCTAACTGAAGATGGCCATAAATGCTATGGGGGGGGGGGGTTCAAAATGATTTCTCATCAAAATAAAAGAATTGAGACATGGATGGATGGAGGAATGGATGGATAGAGACATGGATGGATGGAGAGATGGATGGAGAGATGGATGTATGGGGACAGGATGGATGGAGACATGGATGGAGATATGGATGGATGGATGAAGACATGGATGGATAGATGGGGACATGGATGGATAGAAATATGGATGGATGGATGGAGACATGGATGGATGGATGGATGGATGGGATGGAGACATGGATGGATGGAGGCTAGATGGAGACATGGATGGATGGGGACATGGATGGATGGAGACATGGATGGATGGAGACATGGATGGATGGAGACATGAATGGGGACATGGATGGAGAGATGGATGGATGGCTGGAGACATGGATGGGGACATGGATGGATGTGACATGGATGGATGGAGACATGGATGGAGACATGGATGGATGGAGACATGGATGGAGACATGGATGGATGGAGACATGGATGGGTGGAGACATGGATGGATGGAGACATGGATGGATGGAGACATGGATGGATGGAGACATGAACGGATGGAGAGATGGATGGCTGGATGGGGACATGGATGGATGAAGACATGAATGGATGGATAGAGACATGAATGGATGGATGGAGGGAGACATTGATAGAAGAAGACATGGATGGATGGATGGAGACATTGATGGATGGGGAGATGGATGGAGACATGGATGGATGGATGGATGGATGGATGGATGGATGGAGACATGGATGGATGGATGGATGGAGACATGGATGGATGGATGGATGGATGGATGGATGGATGGATGGAGACATGGATGGATGGGGAGATGGATGGATGGATGGAGACATGGATAGATGGATGGATGGATGAGTTTGCTTTAAATAATAAAAAAGGAATAAATAAGATTTTTGGTTTGTTGAGCTGAGATGAAGTGAAGTTCCACTTTAATAAACTGACCCAAACATATGCCAGCCTGTAGGATGGTGTTACCCCCCTCCATGCACACACAGATGACCCCGCTGTCCATGTTTATACAATAATCTGACCACGGACCGTTACCAATGATTGGGTATTGCGCATGCACTGCCTTTTTTTTTTTTCCCCCTTTAGTTATCGGTGGTAATCCTGTATCCTGTCCATGGGTGGCTACACTCACACCTCCACAGTATCTATGGAGGGAGCCATGGTTACCATCCTGGTACTTCTGGCAGCCCAGCCGTCCTGAGGAGAGTACAGCGGCAGCCATGACAATGAATGATGTGGAGGAGGCCATGTGTACGACGAGGTACGAGGCCCAGTCAGGACTATTCATGCACAGACTGTGTGATGCTGGACAGAGCTGCATGGTGAAGGTAAGTATATTACGAGGGGGGGGGGGGTGTAGTGCAAGTATATTACTGGGGGAGATGAAGGTAAGTATATTACTGGGGGGGGTGTAGTGTAAGTATATTACTGGGGGGGGGGGGGGTGTAGTGTAAGGGGGGTGGAGCTTCCCTTACTGGACATTTGGAAGAAGATCAGACCCTAGAAGAGTAAATGAACCCACCGAGAATATTTTCGGGGTCCCAGGACTTCTCTTCCTGTTGTTGCTCCTGTGAAAGTCTCTCTATATCTTCTCTGGCTTCCTGTGGATTCCCATACCATCCCCCCCACCCTGGAAACCAGGACTGGAGGTATTGGAGCATTCCGCTGCTCTGGCTGCGAGTTGGAGTTGACGTCGGGGAACCTCCAGCTGAATCGGCCATCGGCTCTCTCACACTCTGTACAAAGACATGGAGGAAAAGTCACACAATCTCAGTGGTACGGTCCGCCTCCCTCCCTAAAACTCTGCATAGTACCTGTGGGGGTAATAAACTCTCCTTTCCCCAACTTTCTACAGAAGCATCTAACCGAGGGTGACGTCACCCCGCTTCCAGGCAGATCTCAGACAATTAAACAAACAAAGGCCCCTGATGACGACATATGTGATGAAACGCGTAGAGCTGAGCTATGCTACCAACAAGGCATTTTCCTCCACAACTGCCGCTCACTGGATATTTTCTTTTTTTCCCACCATTCTCTGTAATCCTGAGAGATCCCAGAAATACTCAGACCGGCCCGTCTGCCACCAACAACCATGCCACATTCAAAGTCACTGAAATCCCCTTTCTTCTCCATTCTGATGCTCAGGTTGAACTTAAACAAGTCGTCTTCACCACGTCTACATGTCTAAATGCACTGAGATGCTGCCATGTGATTGGCTGATTAGCACTTTGGATTACCAAGCAATTGTATGGGTGTACCTAATAAAGTGGCCGGTGTGTTCCAAGAGACTCTGTCATCACATTAAATAAAATGTACAAACACAAACGTACACGGAGTATACATAATATCATGTCATTTCCAGTCACATATCACACTCTCCAGTCACGTACGACACTCTCCAGTCACCTACGACACTCTCCAGTCACCTACGACACTCTCCAGTCACCTACGACACTCTCCAGTCACGTACGACACTCTCCAGTCACCTACGACACTCTCCAGTCACCTACGACACTCTCCAGTCACCTACGACACTCTCCAGTCACCTACGACACTCTCCAGTCACCTACGACACTCTCCAGTCACCTACGACACTCTCCAGTCACCTACGACACTCTCCAGTCACCTACGACACTCTCCAGTCACGTGTGACACTCTCCAGTCACGTGTGACACTCTCCAGTCACGTGTGACACTCTCCAGTCACGTGTGACACTCTCCAGTCACGTGTGACACTCTCCAGTCACCTACGACACTCTCCAGTCACCTACGACACTCTCCAGTCACCTACGACACTCTCCAGTCACCTACGACACTCTCCAGTCACCTACGACACTCTCCAGTCACGTGTGACACTCTCCAGTCACCTACGACACTCTCCAGTCACGTGTGACACTCTCCAGTCACGTGTGACACTCTCCAGTCACGTGTGACACTCTCCAGTCACGTGTGACACTCTCCAGTCACGTGTGACACTCTCCAGTCACCTACGACACTCTCCAGTCACCTACGACACTCTCCAGTCACCTACGACACTCTCCAGTCACCTACGACACTCTCCAGTCACCTACGACACTCTCCAGTCACCTACGACACTCTCCAGTCACCTACGACACTCTCCAGTCACGTGTGACACTCTCCAGTCACCTACGACACTCTCCAGTCACCTACGACACTCTCCAGTCACCTACGACACTCTCCAGTCACGTGTGACACTCTCCAGTCACGTGTGACACTCTCCAGTCACCTACGACACTCTCCAGTCACCTACGACACTCTCCAGTCACCTACGACACTCTCCAGTCACCTACGACACTCTCCAGTCACCTACGACACTCTCCAGTCACCTACGACACTCTCCAGTCACCTACGACACTCTCCAGTCACCTACGACACTCTCCAGTCACCTACGACACTCTCCAGTCACCTACGACACTCTCCAGTCACCTACGACACTCTCCAGTCACCTACGACACTCTCCAGTCACCTACGACACTCTCCAGTCACCTACGACACTCTCCAGTCACCTACGACACTCTCCAGTCACCTACGACACTCTCCAGTCACCTACGACACTCTCCAGTCACCTACGACACTCTCCAGTCACCTACGACACTCTCCAGTCACCTACGACACTCTCCAGTCACCTACGACACTCTCCAGTCACCTACGACACTCTCCAGTCACCTACGACACTCTCCAGTCACCTACGACACTCTCCAGTCACCTACGACACTCTCCAGTCACCTACGACACTCTCCAGTCACCTACGACACTCTCCAGTCACGTGTGACACTCTCCAGTCACGTGTGACACTCTCCAGTCACGTGTGACACTCTCCAGTCACCTACGACACTCTCCAGTCACCTACGACACTCTCCAGTCACCTACGACACTCTCCAGTCACCTACGACACTCTCCAGTCACCTACGACACTCTCCAGTCACCTACGACACTCTCCAGTCACCTACGACACTCTCCAGTCACCTACGACACTCTCCAGTCACGTGTGACACTCTCCAGTCACGTGTGACACTCTCCAGTCACGTGTGACACTCTCCAGTCACCTACGACACTCTCCAGTCACCTACGACACTCTCCAGTCACCTACGACACTCTCCAGTCACCTACGACACTCTCCAGTCACCTACGACACTCTCCAGTCACGTGTGACACTCTCCAGTCACGTGTGACACTCTCCAGTCACGTGTGACACTCTCCAGTCACGTGTGACACTCTCCAGTCACCTACGACACTCTCCAGTCACCTACGACACTCTCCAGTCACCTACGACACTCTCCAGTCACCTACGACACTCTCCAGTCACCTACGACACTCTCCAGTCACCTACGACACTCTCCAGTCACCTACGACACTCTCCAGTCACCTACGACACTCTCCAGTCACCTACGACACTCTCCAGTCACCTACGACACTCTCCAGTCACCTACGACACTCTCCAGTCACCTACGACACTCTCCAGTCACCTACGACACTCTCCAGTCACCTACGACACTCTCCAGTCACCTACGACACTCTCCAGTCACCTACGACACTCTCCAGTCACCTACGACACTCTCCAGTCACCTACGACACTCTCCAGTCACCTACGACACTCTCCAGTCACCTACGACACTCTCCAGTCACCTACGACACTCTCCAGTCACGTGTGACACTCTCCAGTCACGTGTGACACTCTCCAGTCACATGTGACACTCTCCAGTCACCTACGACACTCTCCAGTCACCTACGACACTCTCCAGTCACCTACGACACTCTCCAGTCACCTACGACACTCTCCAGTCACCTACGACACTCTCCAGTCACGTGTGACACTCTCCAGTCACCTACGACACTCTCCAGTCACGTGTGACACTCTCCAGTCACCTACGACACTCTCCAGTCACGTGTGACACTCTCCAGTCACGTGTGACACTCTCCAGTCACCTACGACACTCTCCAGTCACGTGTGACACTCTCCAGTCACGTGTGACACTCTCCAGTCACGTGTGACACTCTCCAGTCACGTGTGACACTCTCCAGTCACGTGTGACACTCTCCAGTCACGTGTGACACTCTCCAGTCTTGACTTTTGTGAATCCAGTCCTCACTCTCTATCAGTGCTAGAATTGTCAGTAGAATGTTCCGGTATCAGACACATCCAGTAGGTGGCAGTATAACCCAAAGACCTCCTGTGTGCCTCAATAGATAAGAAAGGAAATCCTATTTTCTATCCAATAATTATAATAGTGAATCTCGGATGTAAAGCTCTGGTGACAAATATACAGACGGAGGGCCAAGGACAAACAAAGATCTTCAGGCTGAAGGTTCAGATAAGAATACAAGGAGGCATCATAAAGTTTAGAGACAAATTTTGGAACACGCCAACAGATGGCAGCACAGGGCGGCATGCGCAGTCACAGGGAGTAGCGACCTTTATAAGACATTGTATAATAATGTGATGGGGGAGGGGCGTTATTCTAAATATAATGAGGAATGTAATGAAAGGTGGGTCAGATATCTGATCAACAACAAAACTAGTGAAAGGATGAGGGCAAATAAAAAAACATATAAATATCATGAATGACACAACATGGACATCTTCATACATAGGCTGGAATACCGGTAATCCGTATCAATCTAATAATGAGAATTGGAAAGTCCATGAATATTTTGTGACATTTGGGGACTCTAATAATTCTTCTGTGCTGTAATGGGCTCAGAGAAGCCCCTCCCCCGCGTACCCACCTGTGAGTGCAATGTGCACCCACCATAGGCACATAGATAGATATGGGCAGAATGAAAACCACACGAGGGGGGGGAGGGGAGGACGATGTCCTAGAATCTCCCTGAATTGCTCTCTCAGGCCTTACAGGGAAGCCGTCACTTCACAGAGAAGGGGGTCCGCCTGGGGTCCCCCTCTCAATAGATTAGGGGGTGTTCCTCGCTTAGATAGAAGTAGACAAAATCCATCTCATAGTGTGATATGTTTAAAAAAAATGTATTAACCACTTCTGGACTGGAAGGATTTACCCCCCTTAATGACCAGGCCTTATTTTGCGATTCGGCACTGCGTTACTTTAAAGAATAATTGTGTGGCCGTGCGACGCTGTACCCAAATAAAATTGATGTCCTTTTTCCCCACAAACAGAGATTTCTTTTGGTGGTATTTGATCACCTCTGCGATTTTTATTTTTTGCGCTATAAACAAAAAAAAGAGCGACAATTTTGTAAAAAAAAAAAAAAATATTTTTCACTTTCTGCTATAAAACATTCCAAAAAATAAAATGTAAAAATTAAATTTTTTCATCCTTTTAGGCCAATTTGTATTCTGCTACATATTTTTGGTAAGAAACCCCCCAACAAGCGGATTTTAATTGGTTTGCACAAAGGTTATCGCGTCTACAAACTAGGGGAAAGATTTATGTAATCTGTATTTTTTTACTAGGAATGGCGGCGATCTGCGATTTTTTGTGGGACTGCGACAGATCGGACCCCTGACTGATATTTTTGACACTTTTGGGGGTACCAGTGACATTACTACAGTAATCAGTGCTATACATATGCACTGTTACTGTAAAAATGACACTGGCAGGGAAGGGGTTAACACTGTGGGTGATCAAAGGGTAAAATGTGAGCCTAGGGGAGTGATTCTAACTGTGGGGGGCGTGGCTTGTGAAATGACCATAGAGACCTGTGTTCCTATATAGAAGGAGCTCTGTGATTACAACATCCGACCGTCCTCTCTCAGCGGGGAGCGATTGCGCGGCAGCAATTGCGGCTGCCAGACCCGTGGATCGGCATCCCTGCTGCCTAGTGGGGGTGGAAGCGTTCCGTTGGCGGCACATGCTCGCCCCCGAGCACCACTCCCGCGACTGACATACGCCCTACGTTGTTTTGCGCAGCCAAGCCAGCCTGCCGCAGTAAAATTATGGCGGGTGGTCGGCAAGTGGTTAAGGATAAAAGACTTTGCTCTGACATTACGGCAGTAACATGTATATGGCATGTATGTAACATCCTGGGCTTCACTGTGCAGCTGACAAATTCCCAGCCACCCAGCAAGGCTCCTCCTACGCGTTACGTCACTGGTCACGTGAAGGGTAAGCTTACCCTGAAGAAGTCACATGACCAGTGAGATGACGCGTGCTTAACGTGGGTGCGCATTGCACTCACAGGGGGATACTTGGGGGCTTTTTTGAGCACACTACAGCACAGAAGATATATTATTATTAGAATCACCAAATGTCACCAACTATTCACTGACTTTTTCCAATCATTATTAGATTGATACGGATTACCGGTATTCCAGCTTATGTATGAAGATGTCCATGTTGTGTCATTCATGATATTTATAGGTTTTTTATATTTGCCCTCATCCTTTCACTAGTTTTGTTGTTGATCAGATATCTTACCCACCTTTCATTACATTCCTCATATTTAGAATAGCACCCCTCCCCCATCACATTATTATATGTGTTTATTTAGGTTTGAGGTTTAGCCTACTGGTGGACGCAGGAATTCCACTCATCTGGATCACTACCCCCATCATCTCTCATCTTTTGGCTCCGTTACCATCAGCCGGTCTCAGCAGCACACCACCATACACAATACTTTATACATTTCTTCTCTTTATATACATTTATAATTCTACACTATCTTGTTGAGCAAGAATTTCTCTGCTGCAATCCGGACTCCGTCATGTGATCTGATCTTCCTAGTCAGAGGTGTGACTGTGTATTCCGGATCCACCAATTACTGCTTTACTATTCACTAATATATTCATCCTTTAGTTGTGATTTCTTATTATTCATTCTTTATTTACAGCCAGGCGTGCCCCTTAGGCCTCCTGCGATTGCTTAGCTTTCCGGTCCGCTTCCTCCGCCCTGGCAGGGTGTGGCCTTTGGCACATTGAAGTGTTTTATGGACGCTACTTTGGCGTCCCTCATCCAACAGCATTAGGGTGAGTGTCTTGGACATGGGGGGTGAACACATTGGATGCCAATTAATCATTATTCTGTTACAATATTGCTACTAGAATGGGTTTTTCCGAAGTATGTCATTACTCTTAATGTTTGTATTTTTTATTCATTAGTCTTTGGACGATTGCTGCTTACATCGAAATCCCCTGAAGAAGCCGTTTCAGGCGAAACATGTTGGGATAAATCAGAGCACCGTGCATGGTTGTTTATCTTTACGTTTGTATATCTTCCTTCAATTATCCATTTTAGATAATTTTGCGGCAAGTGTTGCCTCGTCCCGTTGCTCTTGCACGGTATATATTTTAAGACTGATATCTATTAACCACTTGCCGACCGCCGCAAGTACATATACTGCGGCGGTCAGCCCCTCACAGGCAAAGTGACGTACCGGTACGTCGCTAGCCTGTGAGGCTCTGATGTCCGCCGCTCACTCACGATCGTCCGTGACAGCGGGAGAAAGGCAGGCGGCTGATGTAAATAATGCCGCCTGTCATTCTCCCCTGTGTAGAAACAGTGATCATACGGTTCTACTATGAAGGACCATTGATCAGTGTTCCTACACTTCAAGCCACAGCCAATCACAGTTAGAATCACGCCCCTAGGGACACACACAGCCCCTCCCTCTCAAATAAAGTTAACCCCTTCACTACCAGTGTGTTTTTACAGTAACAGTGCATATGTATAGCACTGATTACTGTAGAAATGTCACTGGTACCCCCAAAAATGTCAGTCAAGGGTCCGATCTGTCCGCCGCAATGTCGCAGTACTGCAAAAAAAAAAAAAAAAAAAAAAAAAAAAAAAATCGCAGATCGCCGCCATTATGCACTAAAAAAAAACAACAACAAAAAATGACAGAAATCTTTCCCTTAGTTAGTAAACTCAATAACTTTTGTGCAAACCAATCAAAATACGCTTATTGTGATTTTTTTTACCAAACATATGTAGCAGAAAACAAATTGGACGAAAATGTTAAAAAATTTTGATTTTTACATTTTTTTTTTTTGGGGGGGGGGCGGGGGATTTCATATAAAAAAATGTGAAAAATATTTTTGCAAAATTGTCGCTCTTTTTTTGTTTATAGCGCATGATCAAAAAAATCGCACAGGTGATCAATTACCACCAAAAGAAAGCTCTGTTTGTGGGAAAAAAGGACGTCAAATTCGTTTGGGTACAGCATCGCACGACCGCGCAATTGTCCGTTAAAGTCACGCAGTGCCGAATCGCAAAATACCCCCTGGTCAGGAAGGGGGTAAAATCTACCGGGGCTTAAGTGGTTGAATGTTTTATATTTTAATCAATGGAAATCTTGCTGTGGATCTCTTTGCACTGCAATAATCCCATTTCTCTTGCTCTTTCCCCTCTTTGAAATCAAGTATTTAGGGAAGAGGAGCTTATTCTAACAAAGCTACTATCTGCCTGCATAATATCCCTTACTCTATAAGACATCGTCCTGTGTACATCGGGAGCTGTGTAACTGGTGCTGTCCTGACCACGTGCGTTACCTCGTCTGTGATTTCATAATGAACAGAAAGTTAAAACAAAGAGCAAACATAAAAATTCTGCATGAAACAAATCTGCCACACAGACGTTTGACACAATTCAGCAATGAGTCCTTCGAGGTGTTCCGAGTGTCATTCGTGACTGTTCTCCGACGATCATCATGCACAAGTTGCTGAATGGTTTGGACATTTTCGGGGGTTGAGCTCATTGAAGGTCTTCCTGATCTCTCGTCATCTTCCAGCGATGTTCTTCCTCTCTTGAAGTGTGTGCCACTCATTGCAGCAATGCCATAAACTTACCGAATCGTGTCAAACGTCTGTGTGGCAGATTTTCCCAGTTTAACGCAGAATTTCACATTTTCTCTTTGTCCTAACTTGCGGTCCATGAAGAAATAGCAGATGTGGTAACACGCGTGGTCAGAATAGCACCAGTTGCACAGCTCCCAAAGTACTCAGGATGAGGTCTTATAAAGATCGGTGCTCCCTGTGACTGTGCGTACCGCCGCCTTGTGCTGCCATCTGTTGGCGCGTTACAAAACTTGTCTCTAAACTTTCTGATACCACCTCGTATGTGAAGACAAAATGCTGCTGATGTCCCCATCAGCTGATGGATCATGTGACTCAACAGGTTCAGACCTCTGCCAGTTCCTGCTGCCTCCTGAAGCGGTCATGGACTTGCTGTTGTAGAATCTTTAGTTCTTCAAACGATTGTTCCTCCTCAATCCGATCCAACTCAGCCTGAAAAGTGACATTTAGGATAATGTTAGAACAATGGACAAGCCCAACGCCTAGGCACACAATCCTGTGCTGTGTCAGTGTACTCACTGCAGCTGGAGGATATAATAGAGGCCTATTATTAGAATTCACACAATGGGAACTATGGGGGGATACATCAGAATTATAAAATTACATGATTTTGTAAGGTTATTAAAAAAGATAAAATAAAAAAAAAAAAATGGATTTTTGTACTTACCGTGAAATCATTTTATCTCTGAAGTTCATCGACAGACGCAGCTCCATATATTCTTTAGGCCATTGGGTTATGTTCCTCCCATCAGGAATAGGACACAAGGCAGGAAAAACCTTTAGCACGCCTATGTGTGCTGTCCCTGCAGGCATAACCACACCCACTCTGCTACGGCATCTAGTTCAGTTGCAAGCAGTGTTAAGAAGAAAAACCCCGTTTCACTCAGAAGTAGAGGGGGGGGGGGGGTGCTGCGTCTGTCAATGAACTTCAGAGAAAAGGATTTTACGCTAAGTACAAAAATCCAGTTTTCTCCATCGTTTGACAGACGCAGCTCCATATCTTCTTCAGACCATTGGGATGTCCAAAAGCAGTATTTTCATGAGGGGTGGGAAGACAACACAAAGAAGAACGTAACTCCCCAAAGGCTAAACCTAGCCAACCAGGTAACATGGAGCTCAACCAGGAACAACTGGAGCTCACCTACCAAACACATACACCCTCAAAGAGAACAAAAAAGATTCTCTTTAAACAGCAGCCTGCAAAACCTTGTGGCCAAAGCCGGCATCCGAAGATGCCAACACATCAACTTTGTAGAATTTTGTGAACGTGGGAACAGACGACCAAGTTGCAGCCTTGCAAACTTGAAGCACCGACGCCTGATGGAGAAAAGCCCAAGAGGCACTCAGCGCTCCAGTAGAATTCCCTTTCACTGGGAAAGGAGGAACCTGATCCTTCAGCGAATAAGCCTGAACAACTGTCTGCCTGATCCATCTGGATATGGTCACAGCAGATGCAGCCAATCCCTTACGAGGTTCCTAAGTAAGCACAAAAAGAGCAGCTGATTTTCTGAAAGATTCAGTAGCCGCCAGGTAAACCCTGATCATCCGAACCCCATCCAAAGAATGCAAGGCAATTTCCTTAGGATGCTTGGGACAGAGTGAAGGCAGCACAATGTCTTTATTCAAATGAAAATGAGAAACCATCTTAGGGAGAAAAGATTGATTTGGTCGAAGTACCACTTTATCTCTGTGGACCACCAAATAAGGTGAACGACAGGACAACGCCACCAGTTGAGACACTCTGCGGGCAGAAGTGATAGCCACCAAACAGGCAACCTTCTGAGACAAAGAAAGCAGAGAAATCTCCTGAATATTCTCAAAAGGAGGCTTTTCAAGAAGAGATAATACCAGATTTAGATCCCATGGAGGTAGCGGAGATCTCCTCGGAGGAGTCATATGGCGCACTCCCTGAATGAAGGTACAAATCAAGGCATGCATAGCCAATGGGCGTTGAAAATATATAGCCAAGGCTGACACTTGGCCTTTGATAGTGCCCAAAGCCAACCGCTGTTCAACCCCTTTCTGCAGAAAGGCCAAAACCCTAGAAACCGAAAACAAGCGAGGGTGATTCACACCATGAAATGTACGATTTCCACGTACGATGATAAATCTTCCTGGTAGTCGACATCCTAGCCTTCAATAGCGTAGGAATCACAGAATCAGAAATACCTCTATCCCTCAACACCTGGCTTTCAACAGCCACGCCGTTAAAGCAAGGCGACTGTAAAGCAGGATGGAAGATTGGACCTTGAGACAGCAGATCTTCCCTGAGAGGAAGTCTCCAAGGAGCATCGGTGACCAACCTTACCAGGTCTGCGTACCAAGACCGGCGAGGCCAGTCTGGGGCCACCAGAATGACTGGAATCCTTTCCATCTCTACCCTGCATAGAAGTCTCGGCAGAAGTTTCAGCGGAGGAAAGGCATAAATCAGCCGATACCGACCCCAAGAAGCCACCAGTGCGTCTGTGGCGTCGGCCAGAGGATCTCGAGATCTGGCAACGAAACTCTGCTCCTTCTTGTCGAGACGAGAAGCAAACAGATCGACCTCGGGTGTCCCCCATCGGGCACACAGGAGATGAAACACCTCCGGGTGTAGGGACCACTCTCTACACCTGGGATGTGCAGAGCAGAGATGGCTGGGCCAAACTGTTCTGCCCAGGCCAACATTTCGGCCACCTCCCTGGCCATCAAGACACTCTTGGTGCCCCCCTGGTGATTGATGTAAGCCACAACCTTGGCATTGTCTGATTGAATCCGAACCGGACAATCTTGTAGACGAGTTGTCCAGTGTCTCAGACAAAGCTTTATTGCTCCGAGCTCCAAAACATTTATCAGCAGTTTGGACTCTTCTACTCTCCAGGTTCCCTGAGCACAGAACTTCCCCAGCACCCTGCCCCAGCCTGACAGGCTGGCGTCCGTGGTTACCACCATACAAAACAACAGGAGAAAGGACTTGCCCTGGCATAATGCTGGAGAATGAAGCCACCATAACAGAGCAGATCTTGTGTTGTGACTCGACCGAATCAAAGTGTCTAACGACTTTGGATCCTTGTTCCATATGACCAGAATCTCTCTTTGCAAAAGTCTGGTATGGAACTAAGTAAACGGAACCATCAGACCCAAGGCCCGCATGCAAGTTCGCAGAGAGGACAGATTGTTTGCCAACAACAACCAAATCACCCCCTGCAACTTCTGCAGCTTGTCCGGGGGAAGAAAGACCCTCACCAAAGCGGGAATCCAGAGCCAGGCCCAGATAAACCAGTCTCAAGGAAGGTATCAGGGTGGATTTTTTTCAAATTGATGGCCCACCCAAACTCCTGCAGGGAGCTGACAGTGATTGTCAGGTCGCCCATCAGGGCTGAATGAGAGTCTGCTCTCAATAGGGGATTGTTCAGATACCCCAGTATTGCAATCCCCCGTTGGCGCAACAATGCCAACACCGGGGCCAGTACTTTGGTAAAACCCTGGGAGCGGAGGCGAGACCAAAGGGTAACAGCACAAATTTATAATGTTCTTCTGCTTCGGCAAAACGTAGAAACCGCTGGTGACCAGCGTAGATAGGCATGTGAAGATGTGCGTCCCTGATATCTATGGTGGCCAAAAAGTCTCCCTGGTATAGTGACGACACTACCATTCAAATGGATTCCATGCGAAGCCTCTGTACCCGCACGAAGCATTTCAGAGCCTTGAGATCCAGAACTGGACGGACTTTGTCCTCTTTTCTGGGCACAGTAAACGGGTTTGAATAAAACCATTGAAAGTGTTCCTGAGAGGGAACTGGTACAATCACCCCTTGCGACAGCAGATCTTGTATCGCCTCCCGAAGATCCCTTAACCGGTCTGAAGATAAATGAAGATTGGATGGGAAGAATCTGTCCAACGGACGAGAGTGGAATTCGATCTTATACCTTGATCGGATCAGTTTGTGAACCCATTTGTCCTGAATAAAGGAAGTCCAAGGTTACGGAAAGAAGCGAAGACGCCCCCCCACCCCAGAAGCGGATGAGGGCGCCCCATCATGCAGACGAGGATTTGTTCGCAGATCCGGACTGGCCGGGCTTTGATTTACCTGACCATGGCTTCTTGACACTCCCAGAAGACCTAAACGGCTTCCCTTTTTCTTGCGACCCAGAGGTACAAAAAAAACGCTCATGAGCAGTGAAGGAAGTCCCCCGTCTAGGACGTGGCACCTTGCCCTTAGAGGGCTGAGGAAGAAGAGTACTCTTCCCCACCGTAAGACCTTTGATCAACTCCTCCAGAGAGGATCCAAGCAACTCTCCCCCATATAGTAAAGATCTGTCGAGGCCTTTTTGGAAGCCTGGTCCGCAGACCAGCTTTTCAACCACACCATGCGTCTAATCGCAATCCCCTCTGCCGACACCTTGGCCACTAGGAGAGGCGCATCCAGAGAGGCATCACACATGAACACCAGGGCTTGAGCCATTAGCACAGCTGGGGGGAGCTGTTCAGCTTCCAAGTTACCTCTCAGTAACTTCACCCATTCAGTAACCGTCTGTGACACCATGACATTCACAAAATATTGGTTTTAAAATGGACCCCGCAGGCACGTGTAGATGGCGAGACAGAGACTCCACTCTTCTATCCACAGGGTCCGCAAAGGCCGGGGATTCTTCCACTGGAACCGCAGTAGACTTATTCATCCTGGAAACCGGGTGATCCACCTTTGGTGGCACGGTCCACCGAGTGGAAACTGCATCCCTATTATAGCTAAGACCGAAGTCCCAGCAGGAAACGAGGACCTATTCCTAAACTAGGCAGAAACAAATTGATGCTGTAGCAAAGTGGGTGGGGTTATGCCTGCAAGGACAGCCCCTATAGGCGTGGTAAAGCTTTTTCCTGCCTAGTGTCCCATTCCTGATGGGAGGAGCAAAACCCAATGGTCTAAGACCATATGAAGCTGCGCCTGTCAATGGACGATAGAGAAAACTCCTTTCCTATAAACAGAAAACTCCGGAGTACCTCATGAGACTTATAACCCGACTCCGGGTTTTGTGTTACTTTATATTGTTCATTGTCTTCCTGTTCCCAAAACAAAGTCCAATCAGACTGAGCGCTGCTCAGCCATTCAGAGAACGCCTTGTATCTTTATTCATGAATACAAAGCGTCCTCTGATTGGCTGAGGTGGAGATAATGGGGCCATCTGCCAGCCTCTCCACCTCAGCCAATCAGAGGAGGCCTTGTCTTCATTCATAAAAATACAAGGCTTTCTGTGAATGGCTGAGCAGCGATCTGTCCAATATGACTTTGTTTCCCGGAATTAGGATGAGAAAGGACTTCCTACTCCTGAAAAACAGCGCTGTATACTGCATGTAGCTGGGACTCCGTAACTTCATACAGCACTGAAACCTTTTATAATTATGCAAAAACAGAGGCGTAACTTGAACCTTCAGGGCTCCTGTGCATGCAATCATAAAGAACCCCCCAAGTGTGACCTCTGCAACCCTGATAGTTCCGCCACTGGTGTCTGGAGTATTTATTTTTGTTACTTTGATTTTTAAATTATTTTTTACCATTTATTTATTTTTTTTACAATTTTATTTTTTATTATTTTTACAATTTTTTAGTAGCCCCATTGGGGGGCTTTGATGAGATATCGGGGGGTCTAAACGGAACTCTGAAGTGTCACCTTTGAGAAAGAAGATTGAGGACACGGCCTCCAATCTCCATCTCTGCATCCTCAGCTGTACAGAATGAATGAACAGGAAGAGCTCTGTACAGAACTTCCCATTCATTCATAAACTGAAGCATAGAAACACAGTTATGAATGAATACAGTTTACTATGCCTCAGTTATGAATACAGTTTACTATGCCTCAGTTATTAATACAGTTTACTATGCCTCGGTTATGAATGAATACAGTTCACTGTCTCTAATCATTAGGACAAGGAAGGGGCCCGTAAATGTGTAATTTCCTTTCCCCGCTCTCCATTATAAAAGTATGAGGGGGCTGGGGCACACAGGAGCCCCATCACAGCAGGAGGTGGATAGGTGGGGTTGCGGAATTGATCCCCTTCGTTTTACTCCTGCAGCCACTAAAATGCTGCAGGAGTAAAATGGAGGGGATAGGTTCCTTTATATCCTGCCCCCGACTGGGTCACAATTGCCACCCTTGTGACCCCTGTACATACACCTCTGATGCAAGATATAGAAGCAAGGAATACCTCGTCCTCAGCTGCTAGTGGTGTTCCTTTCAGGCGAGTGTAGTGTTTATCACAATAGAAGACGGCGTCCCGCGCTCGCTGGAGGAGGAAATCCAGGTTCATTCGGCGTCTCTGTTCTCGGATCTCAGACAGGTTTGTGTTCAGTGCAAAGAGCCACCATTCCCTACAGCTGGAGGAGAAGACAAAGTGTCAGCTATTCTCAGACACAGCCGGAGGAGAAGACAAAGTGTCAGCTATTCTCAGACACAGCCGGAGGAGAAGACAAAGTGTCAGCTATTCTCAGACACAGCCAGAGGAGAAGACAAAGTGTCAGTTATTCTCAGACACAGCTGGAGGAGAAGACAAAGTGTCAGCTATTCTCAGACACAGCCGGACATATTCTAATGAAGAGAAGGAAGGAGGAATCTTACTGCTGTGACACCCCAACCTTCGGCCTCCACTTTCTGTACTTCATCTGTCGTTCCTTTCTGTCAAACTCGTCCACAAACTCCATAATTTGCTGATATTGTGCCTGAAGGACAAATATAGAGCAAGACTTGTTATACTGCAATTACCAACTTTCCTCTGTGCTATGCAGAAAACAAAGTATTACAGAGTGCTCCACTGAGAACGGAATCCTGGAGAGGGGGAGGGGAGTGTGTGAATGATATTCTATTCTGTGTTGCCTTCCAGAAGTTTGAGCCACTCTCCCCTCAATCTGCCCCAGTATTTGAGGATCCCCAGAGACTTCTACAGGTCCCGCGTCTACCGGGGAGAAATAATACTTCATACTGAGAGTAGTCATCATTAACCTCAGCACTGGATGGGCCTTTTCACACATTCATTTTGAAAAAAAAAAAAAAAAAAACGTTTTTCTAAGCTTCCATTATAAAATTTAGCAAATAAATAATTTTCTTCTTCACTGATGGGCACTGATGACTAGGCTGCACTGGCGGGCACTGATGAGGAGGCTGCACTGGCGGGCACTGATGAGGAGGCTGCACTGGCGGGCACTGATGAGGAGGCTGCACTGGCGGGCACTGATGAGGAGGCTGCACTGGCGGGCACTGATGAGGAGGCTGCACTGGCGGGCACTGATGAGGAGGCTGCACTGACGGGCACTGATGAGGAGGCTGCACTGACGGGCACTGATGAGGAGGCTGCACTGATGGGCACTGATGAGGCTTACTTAAAAATGTGCCCTGACCGGCAGCAGCTCTATAGGCAGAAATGTCTAGTACATAGTCACAATGCCCAGGAACCCATTCTCTGCGTCCGGCCAGACTCCTGCACACAGCGTCAGAATCCACTTAGATGCATGACTGGCAGCTGGCTCAGCCTTTTAGCACACTGCTGAAATCCTTAGCCAGCCGCTCCCTCCCCCTCCACTGCCAGGCACTCCAGTGAGCGCTGGAGGGGCAGGGCAGAGAGCCGGAGACTGACAGTCACTGCTCTGTGCTCATAGGGGACCCAAGAACTGAGCGATCAGCAGTCATGTGATCAGCTTCATACTGTACACTCACAGACCATACTCTCTGGTATTCCTTGGAAGTGGTGGCCATGATAACAGGACAGGAACATAGATTTCCCTACCTGAGACAAAGTGAGCGGTATGGTCTTCAGACAAATGTCGCACTCTATCCGTGGCTGGTGCCGCGATCTCAGAGGCTCCTTGGAGCAGTTTCTCTTTAGTAGTGCCGATGTGCATACTGGTTCCAAGATATACTGGTGCTGGCGGCTCTCCATGCTTTTATCCATGGCATCCTGAATAACACAGACACAGTGACAGGTTATAAAGAGTATTTAAAGGGGGACTCCATTAACAGTTCAAACTGGTTTAAGTGAAAGAGGTACTTCTAGTCTGTTGTGTTAGTATTACACCTCAGATCCAGTTAACCTGATCCGGGCTAGAAAGGCCGGTGTAGATGGGCTTTTTCTTTGCATCCAAACAGTTTTTCTTCCCATTTAAGTCAAACTGGAATGCAAAAGTGCAGAAGCAATTTGAAGTAGGTTGATGCTGCTGTGGTTTTATGTGGGCAGGCTTTGGCCTTATGTCAATAGAATCTGTATTAGACACTTCTGAGATCATTTCAAATTCATTAAATGGTGCATTTGACCTGCAGTGGACAATCCCCTGACCTGCAGCAGACAATCCCCTGACCTGCAGCAGACAATCCCCTGACCTGCAGCAGACAATCCCCTGACCTGCAGCAGACAATCCCCTGACCTGCAGCAGACAATCCCCTGACCTGCAGCAGACAATCCCCTGACCTGCAGCAGACAATCCCCTGACCTGCAGCAGACAATCCCCTGACCTGCAGCAGACAACCCCCTGACCTGCAGCAGACAACCCCCTGACCTGCAGCAGACAACCCCCTGACCTGCAGCAGACAACCCCCTGACCTGCAGCAGACAACCCCCTGACCTGCAGCAGACAATCCCCTGACCTGCAGCAGACAATCCACTAACCTGAAGCAGACAATCCCCTGACCTGAAGCTCACCAGCTTCAAGCAGGTTTTGGATTCCTGTAGACTAACGGGAATGCAAAACTCACCTAAAGCAAACAAAAGCCCTTAGGTCAAATGCAGGTCAGCAGGTGGTCACTGCACTCTTCAATGGACTCACAAGTATCTTAAAAGAGAAGTTTGGGGTTAAAAAAAAAAAAAAAATGGGATTTTTGACTTGCAGTAAAACCTATTTCTCTGATGTTCATTGACAGACACGGCTCCTGATCTTCTTGACCATTGGGACATCCCAAAGCAGTGTCAAACATGAGGAGTAGGAACAACAAGAAAAAATTCCCAAGGCTAAACCATAGCCAACCAGGTAACATGGAGCTCAACCATAAACTAGAGCTCACCTGAAAAAAAAAAAAAAAAAAAAAAAAAAAAAAAACAATACACCCTTAAAGAGGACCGGGTCCTCTAAACAGCAGCCTGCAAAACCTTGCGGCCGCAAGAAGCCTCCGCAGATGCCAACACATCCACTTTATAGAACTTGACGCCTGATTACGGGAGGGCCAGGAGGCACTAAGCATACGAGTGGAGTGCGCCTTGACAGGGAAAGGAGGAACCTGACCCTTAATAGAATAGGCCTGAATCACTATCTGTCTGATCCATCTGGAAATGGTCGCAGCAGAAGCAGCCAACCCTTTCCGAGGTCCATTCGTGGGGACAAATAGTGAGTCTGACTTCCTAAAAGACTCCGTAGCTGCCAGATACCCCCTGACTGCCCGAACCACATCCAGGGATTGCAAGGCAATTTCCTCAGGATGTTTAGGCCTGGGACATAGGGAAGGCAACACAATGTCGTCATTCAATTGGAAATCAGAGACGACATTTGGAAGGAACGATGGACAGGGGCGAAGAACCACCTCATCTCTGTGAACCACAAGACAACGCCGCCAGCTCCAATGCCCTGCGCGCAGAAGTAAAAGCCACAAAAAGACCACCTTCTGGGACAACATAAGCAGGGGAACCTCACAAATATTTTTGAAGGAAGGTTTCTGGCGAACTGACAAAACCAAATTGAGGTCCCAAGGCGGCAATGGAGACCGCACCGGAGGAGCCAAGTGTCGAACTCCCTGGATAAAAAGGTACACACCAAGGAATGTGTGGCCAATGGATGTTGAAAGAAAACCGCCAAGGCCAAAACTTGGCCCTTGATGGTACTCAAGGCCAGGCGCTGCTCAACCCCCTGTTGGAGGAAAGCAAAGATCCAAGCCACTGAAAAGGAGTGATGGAGAACCCTGAGAGACTCACACCACGGAATGTACGTCACTTCAAAGTACGAAGGTAGATTTTCCTAGAGGTGGATTTTCTAGCCTTTCACAGCATAGGAATCACCGATTCAGACAAACCTCTATCCTTCAGCACCTGGCTTTTAACAGCCAAGCCGTTAAAGCCAACAACTGTACAGTAAAGCAGGATGGAAGATTGGCCCTGGGGCAGCAGATCTTCCCTGAGAGGAAGTCTCCAAGGAGCATCGGCGACCAGCCATACCAGATTGGCGTACCAAGACCAGGGAGGCCAGTCTGGAGCCACTAGAATAACCGGAATTACTTCAGCCTCGATCCTGCACAGGAGTCTTGGCAGAAGTTTGAGAGGGGGGATGGGGGGGGACGGGACACGGTGTAAATCAGATGATAGTGACTCCAAGAAGCCACTAATGCATCTGTGGAGTCTGCCAGAGGATCCCGAGTCCGTGCAACAAATCTCTGTGCCTTCCTGTTGAGACGAGGGGCCAACAGGTTCACCTCAGGAGTACCCCACAGGAGAGACACAACTAATGAAACACTTCCGGATGAAGTGACCATTCCCCCTGGTCCAACGTCTGTAAACTGAGGTAATTGGCTTGCCAATTTTCCAACTCTGGAATGTGTACAGCAGAGAGGTCTGGAACGAATCGTTCTGCCCACCTTAGAACGCCGACTACTTCTCGAGCCCCCAGGACACTTCTTATACCCCCTTGGTGATTGATTTGGCAACAGCCATGGCACTATTTGATTGAATTCGTACTGGACACCCCTAAAGACAAATTGTCCAATGATCCAGACAAAGTCTGAACGCTCAGAGTTTCAGCACATTGATCGGCAGTCTGGATGCTTCCAGAGTCCAGACCCCCTGAGCACAATCTGTGCCGAGGACGCCTCCCCACCCGGACAGGCTGGCATCTGTTGTGACAACCGTCTAGTACAGGGGGGAGAAGGATTTTCCCTGTCGAAGTGCCGGAGAACAAAGCCACCAGATCAGGGACCCTCTTGTACCCTGGCTCAACAGGATCAGATTGCTAGAGACTGGATTCTTGCCTCATTTCACCAGAATCTCTTTTTGCAGAGATCTCGTGGGGAACTGTGCAAACAGAACCACCTCGAAGGTAGACACCATCAGGCCCAGCACCTGCATGCAAGTCCAGAGGGATGACCGTCTGCTGGACAACAGAAGCTGAAATGCCTTCTGCAATTTCTGGAGTTTTTCCAGAGAAAGAAATACTCTGGCTGAGGCCAAATCCAGAGTCAGACCCAGATAGTCCAGTTTTGTGGACAGAACCAGAGCAGACTTCTGAAGGTTCAGAATCCAACCGAACTTCCCCAGAGTTCGCAGAGTAATCTGCAAGTTGTCCATTAGAGCAGTCAGAGACTCCGCTCGCAAAAAAAAAGATTGTCCAGGTACCCCAGGACCATTTCCCCCCCGCTGATGCAACAATGCTAGCAACGGGGCCAACGCGTTTGTGAAGAGCCGAAGAGCAGAGGCGATAATGAGACTGATAATGCTCCTTGCCCATGGTAAAGGGGAGGAAGCGCTGGTGACCGACACATATTGGAATGTGAAGGTAGGCATCCTTGATGTCGATAAGAAGCTAGAAAATCCCAGAGGTAAGGACGTCACTACCGTGTGAATGGACTTCATTTGGAACTTCTGAACCCTCACAAAGCAGTTTAGTGCCTTGAGGTCCAAAATTGGACGTACCTTGCCTTCCTTCCTGGGAACTGTAAAGAGGCTTGAGTAAAACCCCTGAAAACGTTCCAAAATCGGAACCAGGACAATCACCTCTTGAAGTAACAAGTCTTGCACTACCCCAGAGACCCCCGTAAGTGATTTGGGGACAAGTACAGGTTGGAAGGGTAGAACATTTCCAGAGGTTAAGACCGAAACTCGATCTAGTAGCCGGACCGAATGACTGAGACCCTGAGGGACGAAAAGGCCTCTTATCAGCCGAGAAGAATGGCCCACGTCTACCACAGGGCCCCTTGCCCTTAGAAGCCTGCGGAAAAAGAGTACTCACCAGGAGGAAGTCATCCAAGTAAACTCCAAACAGGAGATCCCCTACAAAGGGGAGATTAGATAAGGCCTTCTTAGAAGTCTCGTCTGCAGACCAGCATTTCAGCCAGGTAATACCCCGTAGGACCACTGTGGGTACAGACAGCCTACAAATGAAAAGAGCCGCATCCAAAGAGGCATCACAGATAAACTGAAGCTCCTGAACCAACAGGTCCCCAGCTCCGCAAAGGTAGGGGGGAAGCGGTTTCCCATCCAGGTCCCGGCGTAAATGTTTAGCCCACTCGGTTAGAGTTTGACACCAGGGCAATATAAATACCGGTCTAAGTGCCAAACCAGCCACAGCGAACAGATGGCGGGCCGAAGCCTCCACCCACCTATCAGCAGGATCTTTAAAAGCCGGGGACTCCTCAACCGGAATTAAGGAAGCTTTATTTAACCTGGAAACCGGCGAATCCACTACAGGTGGGACCTCCACTTTTTAAGCAGGGAATCCTCATAAGGATACCGCATAGCAAAATGCATAGTGACCACAAGTTTGTTTTGGACAACCCCACTGTTTTGTGACAATGTTGTCAAAGTAAGTGGGAAAGGGGAACACCCTCTCCACTTTGGAGGGCCTGTGGATGCCAAAAGGGACCGGCGCCACTGACGCAGCATCAGCCGCATCCTTCAGTTTAAAATTTTCACGCACTGACACAATCAGTGCATCCACCTGTGCCTTTTCTTGCGCAACTAGAGGAGCAGAGGAATCATCCTCACTATCTGACACTCAGGGTGCGTGGACGCAGACCCAGTAAGGGGACTCGCGTCTGCAGCGGCTGAATCAGATTTAGGATCTGAGAAGATAGAGGAGGCAGGGAAAGGCGGGGAGGCGCTATATACTAAGCTCACCCAGAAAACAATCAGGGAAGGGCCGCTGACTGCAATCCCGCAAAGGGGACGCTGACCAAGGGCCCACAAATGAACCACCTACTGGACCCCGGTAAAAAACAAGTCGCCCTCCAAGCCCCTCCATAGAGGCCCGCATAATAGGAAATAGCCCACTAAAAAGGTGGCCCCCCGCCGTGATTCGGGTACCCTGATGATCCGGCAGTGCTAAAAATGGGGCAGGTGCCCTACACAATAATGGCAGCCACAGCGCCACCCCTTCCAAGGGAGGCGCCAGGCTAGCCGCATGGCCTAAGTAAATTTTTGTGGATGCCCACCCACAGGTGCACGTATGCCAGCCAGGCAGATGCCCATAAGGAGAGTGGGGGCTTCAGCTATGCCCACTGGGGCCTGGGGCCACCCCCCAATGGAGATGCCCGACTCGGCCGCAGCCTAAATTTTTGTGGACGCCCAGCCACTTGCCCACGAGCGGACCACCCAGGGGCAGCAGAGGGGAGGAGAGGATGCCCAAACGGAGGGTAGTCAGCCACCCTCACTGGGGAAGCCCCACATAGCTTTGGACCAGTAGGCTGCTATGTCTCTGCCTAAATTTCCAGCCACGTGAGGCGTGGATTGTAAACCATCCGCACCCCCAGCCCAACAACTGCAGCAGGGAGCCCAGAGTACATCCCTGCCCTAGGCACCAACCCCCAGGGTGGCTCAAAAAAGCCCCCCCTTAAGAGCATGTGGCAAAAGCCAGCCCATAACCTCACCTAGGGATGAGGGGGGGGGGGGGGACCGGAAGACCCACAGTGACCACCGAAAATTTAGAGGGGTTTGGGGGAAGGAGGGGAAACCGGGGGTCCCACTGTCTCAGGGAGGGGCCCACATCTAGGAACGCTGTGACTCAGGTCGAGGTCAGGTCCTATGCGGCCTTACAGGCCAGCCCCCGTCCAGTGGGGCTATGTCACAGCCGACCTAGCACAGGGCTGAGGCCTGCGTGCGCTTGCTGGTGACTGGGGGGTACCCTCTGGATCTAGATTATCCAGTTGATTGTAGATTCTCACAGGAACAAAGATGGGAAAAAGTTCCATTCAAAAAAGGGAAAAAATTGCCAGGACAAGAGAACCCAGAAAGGACATGGTCTTTACTCCTGACTAGGCAGTAGAAGGCCCATAGCTGAGAGTGGGGAGTATACCCCCCTGGGACTGCCACATAGGCGTAGGCAAGCTTTTTCCTGCCTAATGTCCTACACATGTAGGGGGCAGTATAACCCAATGGTCAAGAAGATAAGGAGCTGTGCCCATCAATGAATGAAAGAGAAACCCATTTATACTTACCTAGGTGAATGCAACGATCTGTCCTCCCCTGGCTCTGTAGTGAGAACTGAGCGATCAAACACCACTGATTGCTCAGTTCTCCCCCTCCGCTCTCAGCAAAAAGCCAGGACTGTCAGTCACCAGCTCTCTGCTCTCCCCTCCAGTGCTCACTGGTGTGCTGGGCTTTGGAGAGGGTGGGAGGGGCAATACAATAAAACCTGGAAGCTGGTTGGTTTCTATGCAAAGCTGCACCAGATTTTACACTCTCCAGTTTTAGTAAACCCCCCCCCCCCCAGGCAGAAGATTTTATACTGAAGCCCCCCCAGGCAGATTTTATACTGAAGCCCCCCCCCAGGCAGATTTTATACTGAAGCCCCCTCCAGCAGAAGATTTTATACTGAAGCCCCCCCAGCAGATTTTATACTGAAGCCCCCCCCAGCAGATTTTATATTGAAGCCCCCCCCCCCCCACGGCAGAAGATTTTATACTGAAGCTCCCCCCCCCCCCAGGCAGAAGATTTTATACTGAAGCTCCCCCCCCCCCCCCCCCCAAGGCAGAAGATTTTATACTGAAGCTTCCCCCCCCCCAGGCAGAAGATTTTATACTGATACTGAAGCTTCCCCCCCCCCAGGCAGATTTTATACTGAAGCTTCCCCCCCCCCAGGCAGAAGATTTTATACTGAAGCTTCCCCCCCCCCCCCCCCAGGCAGAAGATTTTATACTGAAGCTTCCCCCCCCCCAGGCAGAAAATGTTATACTGAAGCTTCCCCCCCCTCAGGCAGAAGATTTTATACTGAAGCTTCCCCCCCCCCCCCCCCAGGCAGAAGGTTTTATACTGAAGCTTCCCCCCCCCCTAGGCGGAAGATTTTATAGTGTAGTGTACAACAAGAGAAAAAGGAGAGCAGCGCCATCTAAGTACAGTATAACAGACTGGGATGGGCATGATAAACCGGCATGTAAAGGGTTCATCCACTCCAGTGAGAGGACAAGCAGTGGGGATCCGGGGATTGCCTGAGGAAGAAGCATACATGCTTCGAAGGCGCGCACCTCCCGCTCCACCTTCTACCCAGAAGTGAAGTCAGCGGCTCTTCTCTGAGGGACACCGCGTACCCGGAAGTGCTGGGAGCCACCAGTACAGCTGGAACCAGCGAAGATTCCCCGGATACCCGCTGCTCGTCCTCCCACTCGTCCCACTCCCAGTGGATGAACCCTTTACATGCCGGTTTATCATGCCCATCCCAGTCTGTTATTAAATGTATCTTTTATATTGCACTTAGATGGCGCTGCTCTTCTTTTTCTCTTCTTATACATTTCCACAGAGTTCCTCGTAGCTCTCTTGCAGCCTTCTACAGCCAGTATTTCTCCATTGTCCAGCAATCAGCCCATGCTTGAACTATATGGACATTTCAACCAGAACTTACCCCTGTATATTCCCACCTCTTCCCAGCCTATAGAGCGCTTATAGACAGAGCTGGGATAAAAATCACAAATCCTCAGCGGCTCCTCTGAGTACACGGCACATCATCTTCCTAATCAATGGATTCCCTATGAATGACATATTGACCTCTCCTCACCTGTAGCTCCGCCGGAGGAAGATCACCCAATAAAGTGCTGCTTACATCCCAATAGACACTGAAATCTTCAACTTCCAATTGTTTCTTCCTCATTAATTTCTCCACCTAGAAAGAAAAACAAATCACAGCGAGGACTGAGAACACTGCGCAAAATGCACCTTCATCAAAGTGGACAAAAATCCCTGCACCAGGCCCAGTGTGTGTATATATATATATATATACACACACACACACACTTACCAAAAGTATTGGGACGCCTCCTTTACACACACATGAAGTTTAATGGCATCCCAGTCTTATGCCCCATACACACGTGCAGATTGTCTGCAGACTTACCTTTTCTATGTAGTGCAAGGGCCTGCCGAATTGCATACAAATTGAAAGTGTTTAGGTTTGACCTCATATTATATGGTTTTGGTAAGTCTGCAGACAAAAGTCTGCAGATAATCTGCACGTGTGTACGGGGCATTAGTCCGTAGGATTCAATATTGGGTTGGCTCCACCCTTTGCAGCTATAACAGCTTCAACTCTTCTGGGAAGGCCGTCCACAAGGTTTAGGAGTGTCTATGGGAATGTTTGACTATTCTGCCAGAAGAGCATTTGTGAGGTCAGGCACTGATGTTGGATGAGAAGGCCTGGCTCGCAGTCTCCACTCTAATTCATCCCAAAGGTGTTGTATGGGGTTGAGGTCAGGACTCTGTGCAGGCCAGTCATGTTCCTCCACCCCAAACTCAGTCATCCATGTCTTTATGGACCTTGCTTTGTGCACTGGTCCAAATCATTTGGTGGAGGGGGGAATATGGTGTGGAGGGGGGATTATGGTGTGGGGATTATGGTGTGGGGGGATTATAGTGTGGGGGTTTGTTTTTCAGCAGTTGGGATTGGCCCCTTAGTTCCAGTGAAGGGAACTCTTAAGGCGTCAGCATACCAAGACATTTTGGCCAATTTCATGCTCCCAACTTTGTGGGAGGAGTTTGGGGATGGCCCCTCCCTGTTCCAACATGACTGCGCACCAGTGCACAAAGCAAGGTCCTTCACTGGAACTAAGGGGCCAAGCCCAACCCCTGAAAAACAACCCCACACCATAATCCCCCCTCCACCAAATGATATGGACCAGTGCACAAAGCAAGGTCCATAAAGACATGGATGAGTGAGTTTGGGGTGAAGGAATTCGGCTGGCCTGCACAGAGTCCTGACCTCAACCCGTTACACTTTGGATGAATTTGATCAAAGACTGCGAGCCAGGCCTTCTGAAGACTGGGATGCCATTTAATTTCATGTGCGTGTAAAGGTCAGTGCCCCAATACTGTAGGTAATATAGTGTATATACACACACAGAGCCTGCCCTGCCACAGTGAATGTACAGCAATGCAGCAACTTAACCAGTTACCTGCCACCCGACGCAGTTTGACTAGATTGCGCGAATCGACGTAACTGTACGTCAGTCGCGCATGGGGCTATGGAGCGCGCGCCCGCTGTCCCCACAATGATCTGATTTGGTTCAGAACTGATCAGTCATCAGGTCCAGGCCAATGATTTATGGACTGGACCTGGTGATCGGTTCTGACCAATTGCAGAACGTCCTGAGCCCCTGTAATGTAATCACAGGCACAGGGAATGATGCAATCTGCTCTCCTGGTGCCCTTTTCAGTTCCAGCGTGAGAGGAGAGAACATCAACTGTGAGTACACAAGCACTACACTGACACCAGTACACATAGGCACACATTTAACCCCCTGATCACCCCCCATTAACCCTTTCACTCCCTGTCACATTGTCACTGCATACAGTATACAGATAATTTACTGATCAGTGTATTAGTGTCTTGGGTGACGCCAGTTAGTGTTGGAGACAGTTAGTGGTAGTTTAGTGGCAGTCCCAGATAATTTTAGGGTCCCCGCCATATATCTCCTAATAAAGATTTAACCCCCTGATCACCCCCCAGTTAACCCCTTCATTGCCCTATCACAGTGTCACTATTATAGTGTACAGGTCTTTTCTTTGATCACTGTATTAGTGTCACCGGTGACATCAGTTACCGTTAACATTAGTTAGCGTCACTCCAGATTTCCCATCACATATTTAGTATTACATTTTAACCCTTTGATTGCCAGTGACTTAACACACTAAACACCTCCATTACTAGTATAGTGTCTGAATGGATCAATATCTTTGATCTGATCAGAACTATACTAGGGTCCCCAATAGTTTAGTGTTCCCAAAATGCAGCATTAGCAGGGTGAGCCCCGACACCTACCACCTAGCCCCTCTGTGCCCACCACCCCAAGAAGTGCAGTATCAATAGATTTCTGTCACTTCCAATACACAGTACACTAAACAGCAACGTTAGAGTCAGGTCTGATCTCTGCTAGCACTAGCAGTTACATTTTTTGGTAGCGGTTCAAACAGTCCTTGACAACCAGGTGCTTTATTACCTGTGAGTCCCACTAGGCACCTATAAATTTATTGGCCAAAATGTCCAAACAGAGGTACACTAATGAAGAGGCCTACACTATGCTGAGCATGTCAGATAAGAGCGAAGGGGAAGACTCACTGTCAGATTCAGGCTCAGTATTGGAACCTGTAGAGAGCAGCGGCACCCTGACTGATAGCTCTGATGACGTAGTAGTGGTCCCTGCTAAGGTCAGGTGTACCCAACCCCGTTCTTCTGTTGTTGATGTGCAGCAATTGCAGGGTTCTCGTATGCAGCAGAGTGTCGGTACTAGAACCGCTCAACCTTCTGGTGAACTGGCAAGCACCAGAGGCCTAGTACACACTGGTCATAGTCAAACCAGCACTGCAGTAACACTTGGTGAGGTGGCGAGTCCCATAAGTGCAGTTCAAGCTGGTGCGTTGGCTAGCACAAGTAGCCACCAAGAATTTGAAGACAAACCCGTAGAGCCCATAGTGTCCTTCCTGATGTGCTTGCAAATACTGATTGGGAGCCCACCACTTCTACAGAGCCCGTACTTCCCCCATTCACTGGCCAACCCGGAATTCAGATGGAAACAGCCAATTTTACGCCCACCAAAAGAAAGCTCTATTTGCGGGAAAAAAAGGGCATTCATTTTGATTGGTTACAGTGTTGCATGACTGCACAATTACCAGTTAAAGTCACGCAGTGCCAAATTGCAAAAAATGGCCTGGTCCTTAAGTGGTTAAAGAGGTTGTAAACCCTTTTTTTTTTTTTTTTTTTTTTCTTTTTGACCCTGCAAGAGAAACACAAAGAGCTAGTATGCATCGCATACTAGCTCATTATGAAATACTTACCTTAGAACGAGCCCTCGCCGTGCCGCCCGCTTAGCTGGATGATGGGCGACATGTCCAGTCGCCCGTCTTCTGGGATCGCGGCATCCGGACATCTGATTGGCCGGAGCCGCGGTGACGTCACTCCTGCGCACGCGAGCCGACAGTCGCGGCACGGGTCTCTGAAGAAACTGCACCAGCAGCCATTCCTTCAGAGCGCATGCCCCAGTGACGTCACTGGATGCATGTAAGGTAAATATCTCCTAAACGGTACATGTTTAGGAGATATTTACAGTACCTATAGGGAGGCCTTATCATAGGATCATCTATAGCTACAACTTGCAGAGGAGGGTTTACTTCCTCTTTAAATGGTTTCAAAAATCCCTTATATAAAGTGACCAGAATACGGCCCCGATTTTTGGCCAGGACATGGCCTCGATTTTTGGCCAGGACACGGCCTCGATTTTTGGCCAGGACACGGCCCTGATTTTTGGCCAGGACACGGCCCCGATTTTTGGCCAGGACACGGCCCCGATTTTTGGCCAGGACACGGCCCCGATTTTTGGCCAGGACACGGCCCCGATTTTTGGCCAGGACACGGCCCCGATTTTTGGCCAGGACACGGCCCCGATTTTTGGCCAGGACACGGCCCCGATTTTTGGCCAGGACACGGCCCCGATTTTTGGCCAGGACACGGCCCCGATTTTTGGCCAGGACACGGCCCCGATTTTTGGCCAGGACACGGCCCCGATTTTTGGCCAGGACACGGCCCCGATTTTTGGCCAGGACACGGCCCCGATTTTTGGCCAGGACACGGCCCCGATTTTTGGCCAGGACATGGCGCCAATTTTTGGCCAGGACATGGCGCCAATTTTTGGCCAGGACATGGTGCCGATTTTGCACTTACAGGCTCATGAGTGGCATTCTGGACAGACACATTTTTAATGCAGACTCCAAAGGCGAATGGGTGCGATGGATCCGTAACTCCATCTTCAAACCTCAGGTGGACGTCCTGGATTTTCAGCTGCAGTAAAGAAGAAGAATGGAAATAACTGAGTGATCACAAAGCGATTTCATTGCATATTGTGAGCGATCCATCATAGCCCAGACTGCAGAGGAATGATCTCCATAGTGTGCTGGGTATGAGGGTTGTGTTCATTATCTCAGAGCTTTTACTTACTTCAATATTGTCCACAATTCTGGTGACAATGGAGGCGGTGACGGTGTACCAGTACGACTCTCCTTTCTGCTCTTGCTCGCTCTGGGGGAAAATCACAGACATTTCACACAATGCAATTCCCGATTGTTCAGCACTTCTGCAGCATTAGAACTCTTCTAGAAAATATCATTTCCATAAAGCGACACTTCAGCCAAAACATTCAGAGCTCACTCACACTTTGCTTCAATATCTGGCATTGGACGCTTTTTTAAAGTGCTCGGATTGCCAATCAAAGCTCCACCCACTAAATAAAATGGTCACCTCACAGTCCCGGTCACACATCAAAAATTATCCCCCCCCCCCCCCCCCACGTCACTTTCTTGGTGCTTCAAAGCACTTCCAATCTCTCCACAGAAGTCTATGACAACGCTCGCTAACTCCTGCAGATTTTGAGGGGCTTTTATTCAGCGTTCGCTTCACATTGGAGGTATTGCAGGTATGAGAGATCCCAGGAGGCAACAAGTGAACCGGAAAGACGTCATCAGCAGTCACTCCCGGTTCATGTGTATATATCATGGGGGAAAGACGTCATCAGCAGTCACTCCCGGTTCATGTGTATATATCATGGGGGAAAGACGTCATCGGCAGTCACTCCCGGTTCATGTGTATATATCATGGGGGAAAGACGTCATCAGCAGTCACTCCCGGTTCATGTGTATATATCATGGGGGAAAGACGTCATCGGCAGTCACTCCCGGTTCATGTGTATATATCATGGGGGAAAGACGCCATCAGCAGTCACTCCCGGTTCATGTGTATATATCATGGGGGAAAGACGTCATCGGCAGTCACTCCCGGTTCATGTGTATATATTGTGGGGGAAAGACGTCATCGGCAGTCACTCCCGGTTCATGTGTATATATTGTGGGGGAAAGACGCCATCAGCAGTCACTCCCGGTTCATGTGTATATATTGTGGGGGAAAGACGTCATCAGCAGTCACTCCCGGTTCATGTGTATATATCATGGGGGAAAGACGTCATCGGCAGTCACTCCCGGTTCATGTGTATATATCATGGGGGAAAGACGGCATCAGCAGTCACTCCCGGTTCATGTGTATATATTGTGGGGGAAAGACGGCATCAGCAGTCACTCCCGGTTCATGTGTATATATTGTGGGGGAAAGACGGCATCAGCAGTCACTCCCGGTTCATGTGTATATATTGTGGGGGAAAGACGGCATCAGCAGTCACTCCCGGTTCATGTGTATATATTGTGGGGGAAAGACGGCATCAGCAGTCACTCCCGGTTCATGTGTATATATTGTGGGGGAAAGACGGCATCAGCAGTCACTCCCGGTTCATGTGTATATATTGTGGGGGAAAGACGGCATCAGCAGTCACTCCCGGTTCATGTGTATATATCATGGGGGAAAGACGTCATCGGCAGTCACTCCCGGTTCATGTGTATATATTGTGGGGGAAAGACGTCATCGGCAGTCACTCCCGGTTCATGTGTATATATTGTGGGGGAAAGACGTCATCGGCAGTCACTCCCGGTTCATGTGTATATATTGTGGGGGAAAGACGTCATCGGCAGTCACTCCCGGTTCATGTGTATATATTGTGGGGGAAAGACGTCATCAGCAGTCACTCCCGGGTTCATGTGTATATATTGTGGGAGTCCCGGGTGCAGACCTCACATCTGCTGCACAGCGTGGAGCAGCAGGAAGGTGGGCGGAGTCCAGACTGGAGAGGAGCAACTAGCAGACGACACACACAGTGTGCAACATGGGAATGCTATAGCAGAAGGCGAGCGGGGATCAGAGAGAGAGGACTGAGAGAAAGAGGATCAGCAGAGCTGGGGGACCAGAGCAGGAGAAACTAGCAGACGTCACACATAGTGAGCAGCATGGGAGTCATATAGTGGGAGGTGAGCAGGGACCAGAGAAAGAAGGGGATCAGCAAACCAGAGGATCAGCAGAGCTGGAGGTCACTACTGAGTGGGAAATCAGCAGAGCTGGGGTTTACTACAGAGCAGGGCATCAGCAGAGCTGGGGTTTACTACAGAGCGGGGAGGATCAGCAGAGCTACAGGTTACTACTGAGCGGGGAGGATCAGCAGAGCTACAGGTTACTACTGTGCGGGGGGATCAGCAGAGCTACAGGTTACTACTGAGCAGGGGGATCAGCAGAGCTACAGGTTACTACTGAGCGGAGGATCAGCAGAGCTACAGGTTACTACTGAGCAGGGGATCAGCAGAGCTACAGGTTACTACTGAGCGGAGGATCAGCAGAGCTACAGGTTACTACTGTGCGGGGGGATCAGCAGAGCTACAGGTTACTACTGAGCAGGGGATCAGCAGAGCTACAGGTTACTACTGAGCGGAGGATCAGCAGAGCTACAGGTTACTACTGAGCGGAGGATCAGCAGAGCTACAGGTTACTACTGAGCGGAGGATCAGCAGAGCTGGGAGTACTACTGAGCAGGGGATCTGCTGAAAAAGGGTACTAATAAACTGGGGATCTGATAAACAGAGGTACTAATAAACTGGGGATCTGCTGAGTGGGGGTACTATTGAGCTGGTGTTCTAATAGGCCCCTTTAAAACAAATAGAAAAAAGGGGGGGTTCCCTCTGGAGGGGGAGGGGTTTCCCCACTCATTGTTGGCCACAGTGACAATGGTGGAGGAAATTAGGGGAAGTCTAGGAATTTGTAGGTTGAATAGTAATGGAGAAGGTTGCCAGGGCAGGGGGGAGGGGTTCCCGCTCATTGTTGGTCACTGTGGCAACGGAGGAGGAAATCAGGGGACATCTTGGAATTTGTAGGTTGAATAGCAATAGAGAAGGTTCCCTGGGCAGGGGGGGGCTGGGGGTGCCCACTAGCTGTTGGTCATAGGAGGAAATGAGGGGAAATCTCTGAATATGTAGGTTGAATAGTAATGGAGAAGGTTCCCTGGGCGGGGGGGGGGGGGGGGATAGGTTGAATAGTAATGGAGAAGGTTCCCTGGGTGAGGGGGGGAGGAGTTTCCCTCTGGGGGGGGGGGGGGATAGGTTGAATAGTAATGGAGAAGGTTTCTTGGGCAGGGAGGAGGGTTTTCTCTTTGGAGGGGGAGGAGTTTCCCTCTGGAGGGGGAGGGGAGGGGGATAGGTTGAATAGTAATGGGGAAGGTTCCCTGGGTGAGGGGGGGAGGAGTTTCCCTCTGGGGGGGGGGGGGATAGGTTGAATAGTAATGGAGAAGGTCGGATACCTTCCATTTGTCCTCCAAGGCTTTCAGAAGAGTTTTTTTGCGAACTTTTTCCAACAACTTCTCCTTCAGCTCATCAAAGTCTTCCGGTTTTTCCGGAGATCCGATTAAATGAAGTTTGGAGATGGAGATCACCCATGGATCCAGGTGTGGCCGGTAAAAGGGGATCTGGATTCTTATTTTGCCGATAAAACCTACAAAAAAGGAAAGAATGGAAATGTATAGAAAGTGAGAGTCGTACCTGGGGACCCCAATCTCCAACAAACTCTCCATCTGGTTTAGTCATTCAGGGTTGGAAGGAATTCGGCAACAATTAAAGTTTTTCATATCTAACAACAAATCCCCTCTGCCCTCCTAAACACTTTGCCACCCCCCCCCCCACGCCCCCCTAAGCTTAACCCAAAATACTCAACACTAAACCCAATTCTATAACCTTTTAACCAATTTACCCCCCAGCCCAATACCGACATTTCTCTCCTACAAGTAAAAATCATTTTTTTTGCTAGAAAATTACTTAGAACCCCCAAACATTACACATTTTTAAAAACAGAGACCCTGGTGAATAAAAGGGGGTTGTACAGACCAGGCCCACTGGGTGCTTGGTCTGATCCGGCCCCTGGGTGCCTAGTCTGTGTGGGCCCCAAGGTGTCTGGCCTGTATAGGCCCAATGGTCTGTGTGGGCCCCTGGGTGTCTGGTCTGTGCAGGTGTGGGCCTCTGGGTGCTAGGTCTATGTAGGTGTGGGACCCTGGTCTGTGCGGGCCCCCTGGTGCCCGGACTGTGCAGGTGTGGGCCCCTGGGTGCCTGGTCTATGTAGGTGTGGGCCTCTGGGTGCCTGGTCTATGTAGGTGTGGGCCCCTGGGTGTCTGGTCTGTGCAGGTGTGGGCCTCTGGGTGCTAGGTCTATGTAGGTGTGGGACCCTGGTCTGTGCGGGCCCCTGGGTGCCCGGACTGTGCAGGTGTGGGCCCCTGGGTGCCTGGTCTATGTAGGTGTGGGACCCTGGTCTGTGCGGGCCCCTGGGTGCCCGGACTGTGCAGGTGTGGGCCCCTGGGTGCCTGGTCTATGTAGGTGTGGGCCCCTGGGTGCCTGGTCTATGTAGGTGTGGGCCTCTGGGTGCCTGGTCTATGTAGGTGTGGGCCCCTGGGTGTCTGGTCTGTGCAGGTGTGGGCCTCTGGGTGCTAGGTCTATGTAGGTGTGGGACCCTGGTCTGTGCGGGCCCCTGGGTGCCTGGTCTGGTCAGTTGTATTACTGGTCCTCAGTCACCGGCTCTCTTTTATAACTGACCTGCTTTCACTTCGAATGGCAGTTCCAGTTCTCTCAGAGCGTCCTTCTTCAATGGGAGATTTTCCAGTTCCACCGCACCTGAGAACACACAAAACAATCCCATCACCAATCCCATCACCAATCCCATCATCAATCCCATCATCAATCCCAATCCCATCAACAATCACCAATCCCATCACCAATCTCATCATCAATCCCAATCACCAATCCCAATCCCATCACCAATCCCATCATCAATCCCAATCCCATCAACAATCACCAATCCCATCACCAATCTCATCATCAATCCCAATCACCAATCCCAATCCCATCACCAATCCCATCATCAATCCCAATCCCAATCACCAATCCCATCACCAATCCCAATCACCAATCCCAGTCCCATCATCAATCCCAATCACCAATCCCAATCCCATCAACAATCCCATCATCAATCCCAATCACCAATCCCAATCCCAATCACCAATCCCATCATCAATCCCATCACCAATCCCAATCACCAATCCCATCACCAATCCCAATCCCATCAACAATCACCAATACCATCACCAATCTCATCATCAATCCCAATCACCAATCCCAATCCCATCACCAATCCCATCATCAATCCCATCACCAATCCCAATCACCAATCCCATCACCAATCCCAATCCCATCAACAATCACCAATACCATCACCAATCTCATCATCAATCCCAATCACCAATCCCAGTCCCATCATCAATCCCAATCACCAATCCCAATCCCCAATCCCATCACCAATCCCAATCCCATCAACAATCTCATCATCAATCCCAATCACCAATCCCAATCCCATCACCAATCCCATCATCAATCCCATCACCAATCCCAATCACCAATCCCATCACCAATCCCAATCCCATCAACAATCACCAATACCATCACCAATCTCATCATCAATTCCAATCACCAATCCCAGTCCCATCATCAATCCCAATCACCAATCCCAATCCCATCAACAATCCCATCATCAATCCCATCACCAATCCAATCACCAATCCCAATCCCATCATCAATCCCATCATCAATCCCATCACCAATCCCATCACCAATCCCATCATCAATCCCATCACCAATCCCAATCCCATCAACAATCACCAATCCCATCACCAATCCCATCATCAATCCCATCACCAATCCCAATCCCATCAACAATCCCATCACCAATCCCAATCCCATCACCAATCCCATCATCAATCCCATCACCAATCCCAATCACCAATCCCATCACCAATCCCAATCCCATCAACAATCACCAATCCCATCACCAATCCCATCATCAATCCCATCACCAATCCCAATCCCATCAACAATCCCATCACCAATCCCAATTCCATCACCAATCCCAATCCCAATTCCATCAACAATCCCATCATCAATCCCAATCACCAATCCCATCACCAATCCCAATCCCATCACCAATCCCATCAACAATTCCATCAACAATCCCATCACCAATTCCATCAACAATCCCAGCGACAATAATAATTCCATCAACAATCCCATCACCAATCCCTCCATTGTTACCCGACCGGCTCCGGTGACACCGACTCACCATCCTCCACAATAATACAACCAGAACCCAGATAGAATGTAATATTACATAGCAATCATCTCTACATCCCCACCAATCCCCTTACAGCACACCATGGTAATCACCTCTACATCCCCACCAATCCCCATACAGCACACCATGGTAATCATCTCTACATCCCCACCAATCCCCATACAGCACACCATGGTAATCACCTCTACATCCCCACCAATCCCCATACAGCACACCATGGTAATCATCTCTACATCCCCACCAATCCCCTTACAGCACACCATGGTAATCACCTCTACATCCCCACCAATCCCCATACAGCACACCATGGTAATCACCTCTACATCCCCACCAATCCCCATACAGCACACCATGGTAATCAACTCTACATCCCCACCAATCCCCATACAGCACACCATGGTAATCACCTCTACATCCCCACCAATCCCCTTACAGCACACCATGGTAATCACCTCTACATCCCCACCAATCCCCATACAGCACACCATGGTAATCATCTCTACATCCCCACCAATCCCCATACAGCACACCATGGTAATCACCTCTACATCCCCACCAATCCCCATACAGCACACCATGGTAATCATCTCTACATCCCCACCAATCCCCTTACAGCACACCATGGTAATCACCTCTACATCCCCACCAATCCCCATACAGCACACCATGGTAATCACCTCTACATCCCCACCAATCCCCATACAGCACACCATGGTAATCAACTCTACATCCCCACCAATCCCCATACAGCACACCATGGTAATCACCTCTACATCCCCACCAATCCCCATACAGCACACCATGGTAATCACCTCTACATCCCCACCAATCCCCATACAGCACACCATGGTAATCAACTCTACATCCCCACCAATCCCCATACAGCACACCATGGTAATCATCTCTACATCCCCACCAATCCCCATACAGCACACCATGGTAATCATCTCTACATCCCCACCAATCCCCATACAGCACACCATGGTAATCAACTCTACATCCCCACCAATCCCCATACAGCACACCATGGTAATCATCTCTACATCCCCACCAATCCCCATACAGCACACCATGGTAATCATCTCTACATCCCCACCAATCCCCATACAGCACACCATGGTAATCACCTCTACATCCCCACCAATCCCCATACAGCACACCATGGTAATCAACTCTACATCCCCACCAATCCCCATACAGCACACCATGGTAATCATCTCTACATCTCCACCAATCCCCATACAGCACACCATGGTAATCACCTCTACATCCCCACCAATCCCCATACAGCACACCATGGTAATCACCTCTACATCCCCACCAATCCTCATACAGCACACCATGGTAATCACCTCTACATCCCCACCAATCCCCATACAGCACACCATGGTAATCACCTCTACATCTCCACCAATCCCCATACAGCACACCATGGTAATCACCTCTACATCCCCACCAATCCCCATACAGCACACCATGGTAATCACCTCTACATCCCTACCAATCCCCATACAGCACACCATGGTAATCACCTCTACATCCCCACCAATCCCCATACAGCACACCATGGTAATCATCTCTACATCCCCACCAATCCCCTTACAGCACACCATGGTAATCACCTCTACATCCCCACCAATCCCCATACAGCACACCATGGTAATCATCTCTACATCCCCACCAATCCCCATACAGCACACCATGGTAATCACCTCTACATCCCCACCAATCCCCATACAGCACACCATGGTAATCATCTCTACATCCCCACCAATCCCCTTACAGCACACCATGGTAATCACCTCTACATCCCCACCAATCCCCATACAGCACACCATGGTAATCACCTCTACATCCCCACCAATCCCCATACAGCACACCATGGTAATCAACTCTACATCCCCACCAATCCCCATACAGCACACCATGGTAATCACCTCTACATCCCCACCAATCCCCATACAGCACACCATGGTAATCACCTCTACATCCCCACCAATCCCCATACAGCACACCATGGTAATCAACTCTACATCCCCACCAATCCCCATACAGCACACCATGGTAATCATCTCTACATCCCCACCAATCCCCATACAGCACACCATGGTAATCATCTCTACATCCCCACCAATCCCCATACAGCACACCATGGTAATCAACTCTACATCCCCACCAATCCCCATACAGCACACCATGGTAATCATCTCTACATCCCCACCAATCCCCATACAGCACACCATGGTAATCATCTCTACATCCCCACCAATCCCCATACAGCACACCATGGTAATCACCTCTACATCCCCACCAATCCCCATACAGCACACCATGGTAATCAACTCTACATCCCCACCAATCCCCATACAGCACACCATGGTAATCATCTCTACATCTCCACCAATCCCCATACAGCACACCATGGTAATCACCTCTACATCCCCACCAATCCCCATACAGCACACCATGGTAATCACCTCTACATCCCCACCAATCCTCATACAGCACACCATGGTAATCATCTCTACATCCCCACCAATCCCCATACAGCACACCATGGTAATCACCTCTACATCTCCACCAATCCCCATACAGCACACCATGGTAATCACCTCTACATCCCCACCAATCCCCATACAGCACACCATGGTAATCACCTCTACATCCCTACCAATCCCCATACAGCACACCATGGTAATCACCTCTACATCCCCACCAATCCCCATACAGCACACCATGGTAATCATCTCTACATCCCCACCAATCCCCATACAGCACACCATGGTAATCACCTCTACATCCCCACCAATCCCCATACAGCACACCATGGTAATCACCTCTACATCCCCACCAATCCCCATACAGCACACCATGGTAATCACCTCTACATCCCCACCAATCCCCATACAGCACACCATGGTAATCACCTCTACATCCCCACCAATCCCCATACAGCACACCATGGTAATCAACTCTACATCCCCACCAATCCCCATACAGCACACCATGGTAATCACCTCTACATCCCCACCAATCCCCATACAGCACACCATGGTAATCACCTCTACATCCCCACCAATCCCCATACAGCACACCATGGTAATCATCTCTACATCCCCACCAATCCCCATACAGCACACCATGGTAATCACCTCTACATCCCCACCAATCCCCATACAGCACACCATGGTAATCACCTCTACATCCCCACCAATCCCCATACAGCACACCATGGTAATCAACTCTACATCCCCACCAATCCCCATACAGCACACCATGGTAATCATCTCTACATCCCCACCAATCCCCATACAGCACACCATGGTAATCATCTCTACATCCCCACCAATCCCCATACAGCACACCATGGTAATCAACTCTACATCCCCACCAATCCCCATACAGCACACCATGGTAATCATCTCTACATCCCCACCAATCCCCATACAGCACACCATGGTAATCATCTCTACATCCCCACCAATCCCCATACAGCACACCATGGTAATCACCTCTACATCCCCACCAATCCTCATACAGCACACCATGGTAATCATCTCTACATCCCCACCAATCCCCATACAGCACACCATGGTAATCACCTCTACATCCCCACCAATCCCCATACAGCACACCATGGTAATCACCTCTACATCCCTACCAATCCCCATACAGCACACCATGGTAATCACCTCTACATCCCCACCAATCCCCATACAGCACACCATGGTAATCACCTCTACATCCCCACCAATCCCCATACAGCACACCATGGTAATCACCTCTACATCCCCACCAATCCCCATACAGCACACCATGGTAATCAACTCTACATCCCCACCAATCCCCATACAGCACACCATGGTAATCATCTCTACATCTCCACCAATCCCCATACAGCACACCATGGTAATCACCTCTACATCCCCACCAATCCCCATACAGCACACCATGGTAATCACCTCTACATCCCCACCAATCCTCATACAGCACACCATGGTAATCATCTCTACATCCCCACCAATCCCCATACAGCACACCATGGTAATCACCTCTACATCTCCACCAATCCCCATACAGCACACCATGGTAATCACCTCTACATCCCCACCAATCCCCATACAGCACACCATGGTAATCACCTCTACATCCCTACCAATCCCCATACAGCACACCATGGTAATCACCTCTACATCCCCACCAATCCCCATACAGCACACCATGGTAATCACCTCTACATCCCCACCAATCCCCATACAGCACACCATGGTAATCACCTCTACATCCCCACCAATCCCCATACAGCACACCATGGTAATCATCTCTACATCCCCACCAATCCCCATACAGCACACCATGGTAATCACCTCTACATCCCCACCAATCCCCATACAGCACACCATGGTAATCACCTCTACATCCCCACCAATCCCCATACAGCACACCATGGTAATCAACTCTACATCCCCACCAATCCCCATACAGCACACCATGGTAATCATCTCTACATCCTCACCAATCCCCATACAGCACACCATGGTAATCACCTCTACATCCCCACCAATCCCCATACAGCACACCATGGTAATCACCTCTACATCCCCACCAATCCCCTTACAGCACACGGCCTGTCACCTATTCTTCATGAAATTCTTCCTTACTGGGGTTTCATATAATTCTACAATGTAATCAGTAAAATCCCATGAGCAACCAGGATGAGATGAATTGCTGCAAGCGCTTCATTATCTCACAATATATCTAAAAATGAGGTGCAATTAATACCAACAAGCGATCAAATGCAAATGTGAATCAATAAATTAATAAATATCATAAAAGTGAAGTTATGAAAAATGAAATACCATTGTGTGGAATAATCACTAATAAGTAAAACAATAATAAATAAAATGAAATAAATGTAGACACAGGTGTATAAGCGCCGGTTCACATTACCGCGACGCTACTTCCCGGGGCGACCTCCAAGATCGCGGTGCGAGCAGCGCGCCGCGACCTCGGAGCGGCCGCCACGGACTTCATAACATTGAAGTCTATGGCGGTCGCCTCCTGGTCGCCCCAAAGAAGCTCCGGACCCTTTTTCTAAGTCGGAGCGACTTGTGTCCCTCCTATTAGAACGGCTCCGCAGCTTCCCTATGGGAGGCGACCTACGGTGACCTGTGAGGCAACCAGGTCGCCTCACAGGCCACCCTAGTGTGAACCGAGGCTAAGAGCCCATTCACACTGAGGCGGCACGACTTCGGGGGGGCGACCTGTGAAGTCGCGTGCACAGCGTGCACCGCGACCTGCAGAGACTTCACATAATGGAAGTCTATGCAAGTCGCTCCGAGGTCGCCCCTTAGTAGTACAGAACCCTTCTTCTAAGTCGGAGTGACTTGTATCGCTCCTATTAGAACGGCTCCTGTGCTAATTAATGGACCGCGACCAACCGCTACTAGTCAGCCTGACAAGTCGCGGTAATGTGAATGGGCTCTTAAAGTCAGTTTTTGTGCAAATAACTCCAAATATAAAAAGTGTTGCCACTTAAAATTCAATTCTTCAAAAGTGCCAATAATGCTGAAAATGTGAAGGTATAAAGTCACATAAAGTGACAATGTGCTCCAAAGGTGACACGGTGAAGATCTCTCCCAAAACCTGGGCACCCCCTTGTGATTGGGCGCCCCCTTGTGATTGGGCGCCCCCTTGTGATTGGGCGCCCCCTTGTGATTGGGCGCCCCCTTGTGATTGGGCGCCCCCTTGTGATTGGGCGCCCCCTTGTGATTAAGCGCTCACCTTGATGGGTGTGACTTTCCACTTAAGCTCAGTCAAAAAGCGCTCGATGTCTCCTTGGATAGAACTTATTCAATCCCTCCAGATGGGGATCCTTCATAGGGAATTGCTTCTTCAGGTATACAGCGATCGTATCATATAAATGGAAAAGAAGCTAGATAGTGCTGAAATCTGAAGACACAACGTCCCTGTGTTGTCACGCGTAGGGGAGGGGCAAGGACGGAGCCTGTGTATGAGAGGCCGTTGGTCTCACCACATCACCCCGATACCCACCTGCGATTATAGATTGCTGCACTGTAACCCCTTCTAAATGTGAGAAATTTGACATATTTATTTAATAAAATGATCTCAGCACTATCTAGCTTCTTTTCCCTTTATATGATACGATCGCTGTATACCTGAAGGAGCAATTCCCTATCATAGGGAATCAGAGAAACGCCGCTAGAAGCCAACGCGGCTAATCGCACATTACCGCCAATGCAAAATGCTACTAAAAGTGCGTTTTTACAGCCGCGTTTTCCTGGCCTTGGCAGCGGCTCTGCAGCTCGGTTTCTCTAACGCCCCGCATGTGGATGAGGACTGAAGGCAGAAGGTGCATTCTATCCATGAAAATAAAAAAAACCTTCTGTGTGCCCCTCCCCCCTCATCCAGCGATGATGCGGGACTCTCCCTCCTCATTGGCTGAGACAGTAACGCAGAGTCATTAACAAGTCAGTGAGCCAATGAGGAGAGAAAGGGGGCGGGGCTCTGTGTCTGAATGGACACAGGCAGCTGTGACTCGGCTTGGTGTCCCCATAGCAAGCTGCTTCCTGTGGGGGCACTCAACATGAGGGAGGGGCCAGGAGCAGGGAAGAGGGATCTGAGAGGAGGACAAATCCATAAGGCTCCATTCACAGCTGGGCGTTTTTCAGCTCAAAAAAAAAACGTTCCAAAATGCCCAACAAGTAAAACCCATTCATTTAAATGGCCCCTGTTCACATCTGAGCGCTTGGCAAAACGCCTGTAGCTGAAAAAAGTACATGAGCTTCTTTTTGCGCTGATTACCAGCGTTTTTGATAGATGTCAAAGCCTGCCTCCAAAAACGCCTGAAAATCGCGGTAAAATGCTACGCTCAAGTGTGAATGCAGCCTTACAGAGCCGCCAAGTAGAACATGTTTGCTATTTTTTTTTATCTAAATAAAAAACATAAAAAAAAAAAGAGACAGAGGGGGGGGGGGGGGAAGGAGCCAGAGAGGAGGGGGGGGGGAGAAGGAGACAGAGAGGAGGTAGGGGGGGGGGGAGAAGAAGACAGAAGAGGGGGGGGGAGAGAAGGAGACAGAGAAGAGGGGGGGGAGAGAGAAGGAGACAGAGAAGAGGGGGGGGAGAGAGAAGGAGACAGAGAAGAGGGGGGGGAGAGAAGGAGACAGAGAGAGGGGGGGGGGGAAGGAGACAGAGAGGAGGGGGGGGGAGAGAAGGAGACAGAGAAGAGGGGGGGGGAGAGAAAGAGACAGAGAAGAGGGGGGGGGGAAGAGAAGGAGACAGAGAAGAGGGGGGGGAGAGAGAAGGAGACAGAGAAGAGGGGGGGGAGAGAAGGAGACAGAGAGGGGGGGGGGGAAAGGAGACAGAGAGGGGGGGGGGGAAGGAGACAGAGAGGAGGGGGGGGGAGAGAAGGAGACAGAGAAGAGGGGGGGGGGAAGAGAAGAAGGAGACAGAGAAGAGGGGGGGGGAAGAGAAGGCGACAGAGAAGAGGGGGGGGGAAGAGAAGGAGACAGAGAAGAGGGGGGGGGGGGAAGAGAAGGAGACAGAGAAGAGGGGGGGGGGAAGAGAAGGAGACAGAGAAGAGGGGGGGGGGAGAGAAGGAGACAGAGAAGAGGGGGGGGGAGAGAAGGAGACAGAGAGAGGGGGGGGAGAAGGAGACAGAGAGAGGGGGGGAGAAGGAGACCGAGAGAGGGGGGGGAGAAGGAGACAGAGAGAGGGGGGGGAGAAGGAGACAGAGAGAGGGGGGGGAGAAGGAGACAGAGAGAGGGGGGGGAGAAGGAGACAGAGAGAGGGGGGGGGGGAGAAGGAGACAGAGAGAGGGGGGGGGGAGAAGGAGACAGAGAGAGGGGGGGGGGAGAAGGAGACAGAGAGAGGGGGGGGAGAAGGAGACATAGAGAGGGGGGGAGAAGGAGACAGAGAGAGGGGGGGGAGAAGGAGACAGAGAGAGGGGGGGGAGAAGGAGACAGAGAGAGGGGGGGGGAGAAGGAGACAGAGAGAGGGGGGGGAGAAGGAGACAGAGAGGGGGGGGGGAAGGAGACAGAGAGGGGGGGGGGAAAGGAGACAGAGAGGGGGGGGGGAAAGGAGACAGAGAGGGGGGGGGGAAGGAGACAGAGAGGGGGGGGGGAAAGGAGACAGAGAGGGGGGGGGGAAAGGAGACAGAGAGGGGGGGAAGGAGACAGAGAGGGGGGGGGGGGGGAGAAGGAGACAGAGAGGAGGTAGGGGGGGGGGAGAAGAAGACAGAAGAGGGGGGGGGAGAGAAGGAGACAGAGAAGAGGGGGGGGAGAGAGAGAAGGAGACAGAGAAGAGGGGGGGGAGAGAGAAGGAGACAGAGAAGAGGGGGGGGAGAGAAGGAGACAGAGAGAGGGGGGGGGGGAAGGAGACAGAGAGGAGGGGGGGGGAGAGAAGGAGACAGAGAAGAGGGGGGGGGAGAGAAAGAGACAGAGAAGAGGGGGGGGGGGAAGAGAAGGAGACAGAGAAGAGGGGGGGGAGAGAGAAGGAGACAGAGAAGAGGGGGGGGAGAGAAGGAGACAGAGAGGGGGGGGGGGGGAAAGGAGACAGAGAGGGGGGGGGGGAAGGAGACAGAGAGGAGGGGGGGGGGAGAGAAGGAGACAGAGAAGAGGGGGGGGGGAAGAGAAGAAGGAGACAGAGAAGAGGGGGGGGGAAGAGAAGGCGACAGAGAAGAGGGGGGGGGAAGAGAAGGAGACAGAGAAGAGGGGGGGGGGGAAGAGAAGGAGACAGAGAAGAGGGGGGGGGGAAGAGAAGGAGACAGAGAAGAGGGGGGGGGGGAGAGAAGGAGACAGAGAAGAGGGGGGGGGAGAGAAGGAGACAGAGAGAGGGGGGGGAGAAGGAGACAGAGAGAGGGGGGGAGAAGGAGACAGAGAGAGGGGGGGGAGAAGGAGACAGAGAGAGGGGGGGGAGAAGGAGACAGAGAGGGGGGGGGGAAAGGAGACAGAGAGGGGGGGGGGGAAAGGAGACAGAGAGGGGGGGGGGAAGGAGACAGAGAGGGGGGGGGGAAGGAGACAGAGAGGGGGGGGGAAAGGAGACAGAGAGGGGGGGGGAAAGGAGACAGAGAGGGGGGGAAGGAGACAGAGAGGGGGGGGGGGGGAGAAGGAGACAGAGAGGAGGTAGGGGGGGGAGAGAAGAAGACAGAAGAGGGGGGGGGAGAGAAGGAGACAGAGAAGAGGGGGGGGAGAGAGAAGGAGACAGAGAAGAGGGGGGGGAGAGAGAAGGAGACAGAGAAGAGGGGGGGGAGAGAAGGAGACAGAGAGAGGGGGGGGGGAAGGAGACAGAGAGGAGGGGGGGGGAGAGAAGGAGACAGAGAAGAGGGGGGGGGAGAGAAAGAGACAGAGAAGAGGGGGGGGGGGAAGAGAAGGAGACAGAGAAGAGGGGGGGGAGAGAGAAGGAGACAGAGAAGAGGGGGGGGAGAGAAGGAGACAGAGAGGGGGGGGGGGGAAAGGAGACAGAGAGGGGGGGGGGGAAGGAGACAGAGAGGAGGGGGGGGGGAAGGAGACAGAGAAGAGGGGGGGGGAAGAGAAGAAGGAGACAGAGAAGAGGGGGGGGGGAAGAGAAGGCGACAGAGAAGAGGGGGGGGGAAGAGAAGGAGACAGAGAAGAGGGGGGGGGGGAAGAGAAGGAGACAGAGAAGAGGGGGGGGGGAAGAGAAGGAGACAGAGAAGAGGGGGGGGGGAGAGAAGGAGACAGAGAAGAGGGGGGGGGAGAGAAGGAGACAGAGAGAGGGGGGGGAGAAGGAGACAGAGAGAGGGGGGGAGAAGGAGACCGAGAGAGGGGGGGGAGAAGGAGACAGAGAGAGGGGGGGAGAAGGAGACAGAGAGAGGGGGGGGAGAAGGAGACAGAGAGAGGGGGGGGAGAAGGAGACAGAGAGAGGGGGGGGAGAAGGAGACAGAGAGAGGGGGGGGAGAAGGAGACAGAGAGAGGGGGGGGGGGAGAAGGAGACAGAGAGAGGGGGGGGGGAGAAGGAGACAGAGAGAGGGGGGGGAGAAGGAGACATAGAGAGGGGGGGAGAAGGAGACAGAGAGAGGGGGGGGAGAAGGAGACAGAGAGAGGGGGGGGAGAAGGAGACAGAGAGAGGGGGGGGGAGAAGGAGACAGAGAGAGGGGGGGGAGAAGGAGACAGAGAGGGGGGGGGGAAGGAGACAGAGAGGGGGGGGGGGAAAGGAGACAGAGAGGGGGGGGGGAAAGGAGACAGAGAGGGGGGGGGAAGGAGACAGAGAGGGGGGGGGGGAAAGGAGACAGAGAGGGGGGGGGAAAGGAGACAGAGAGGGGGGGAAGGAGACAGAGAGGGGGGGGGGGGAGAAGGAGACAGAGAGGAGGTAGGGGGGGGGGAGAAGAAGACAGAAGAGGGGGGGGGAGAGAAGGAGACAGAGAAGAGGGGGGGGAGAGAGAAGGAGACAGAGAAGAGGGGGGGGAGAGAGAAGGAGACAGAGAAGAGGGGGGGGAGAGAGAAGGAGACAGAGAAGAGGGGGGGGAGAGAGAAGGAGACAGAGAAGAGGGGGGGGAGAGAAGGAGACAGAGAGAGGGGGGGGGGAAGGAGACAGAGAGGAGGGGGGGGGAGAGAAGGAGACAGAGAAGAGGGGGGGGAAGAGAAGGAGACAGAGAAGAGGGGGGGGGGGAAGAGAAGGAGACAGAGAAGAGGGGGGGGAGAGAGAAGGAGACAGAGAAGAGGGGGGGGAGAGAAGGAGACAGAGAGGGGGGGGGGGAAAGGAGACAGAGAGGGGGGGGGGAAGGAGACAGAGAGGAGGGGGGGGGGAGAGAAGGAGACAGAGAAGAGGGGGGGGGGAAGAGAAGAAGGAGACAGAGAAGAGGGGGGGGGGGAAGAGAAGGCGACAGAGAAGAGGGGGGGGGAAGAGAAGGAGACAGAGAAGAGGGGGGGGGGGGAAGAGAAGGAGACAGAGAAGAGGGGGGGGGAAGAGAAGGAGACAGAGAAGAGGGGGGGGGGAGAGAAGGAGACAGAGAAGAGGGGGGGGGAGAGAAGGAGACAGAGAGAGGGGGGGGAGAAGGAGACAGAGAGAGGGGGGGAGAAGGAGACCGAGAGAGGGGGGGGAGAAGGAGACAGAGAGAGGGGGGGGAGAAGGAGACAGAGAGAGGGGGGGGAGAAGGAGACAGAGAGAGGGGGGGGAGAAGGAGACAGAGAGAGGGGGGGGAGAAGGAGACAGAGAGAGGGGGGGGGGGAGAAGGAGACAGAGAGAGGGGGGGGGGGAGAAGGAGACAGAGAGAGGGGGGGGAGAAGGAGACATAGAGAGGGGGGGGAGAAGGAGACAGAGAGAGGGGGGGGAGAAGGAGACAGAGAGAGAGGGGGGGGAGAAGGAGACAGAGAGAGGGGGGGGGAGAAGGAGACAGAGAGAGGGGGGGGAGAAGGAGACAGAGAGGGGGGGGGGAAGGAGACAGAGAGGGGGGGGGGAAAGGAGACAGAGAGGGGGGGGGGAAAGGAGACAGAGAGGGGGGGGGGAAAGGAGACAGAGAGGGGGGGGGGGAAAGGAGACAGAGAGGGGGGGAAGGAGACAGAGAGGGGGGGGGGGGAAGGAGACAGAGAGGGGGGGAAAGAGACAGAGAGGGGGGGGGGGGAAGGAGACAGAGAGGGGGGGAAAGGAGACAGAGAGGGGGGGGGGAAAGGAGACAGAGAGGGGGGGGAAAGGAGACAGAGGGGGGGGGGAAGGAGACAGAGGGGGGGGGGAAAGGAGACAGAGGGGGGGGAAAGGAGACAGAGGGGGGGGAAAGGAGACAGAGGGGGGGGGGAAAGGAGACAGAGGGGGGGGGGAAAGGAGACAGAGAGGGGGGGGGAAGGAGACAGAGAGGGGGGGGAAGGAGACAGAGAGGGGGGGAAGGAGACAGAGAGGGGGGGGGGGAAGGAGACAGAGAGGGCGGGAGGGGGGGGGAGAAGGAGACAGAGAGGAATAGAAAGGAGAAGAAAAGACAGGGGGAAAGGAGACAGACAGAAGGATCTAGAAGCTGCCAGGTAATGTTTTTTTTCACTTCTCTGAGGTTCCCGTAGTGCAGAGGAAGCATTTTTACCTTTCAGTAGAGCTACAGACAGCTGGTGTGTGTTGAGGTTGCTGACATATTTGCCCAGGTAGGTGTTGAGGACCCAGGCCACCAATCCCTCCAACATGACGACAGAGTCAGGTCTGCTTCACCATCTCACCGAATGTTCATTCCTTGTGTATTCCTGGAATCATAGAATGGTGACGTCACATAATGTCTTCAAATCACTTTCCCAACACACGAGGACAGAGTTCAATGATTGGAGGAAGTAAGCTCTGTGCCCTTCTCTGCATTCTGTGCTCTGTGCCCTGCTCTGCATTCTGTGCTCTGTGCCCTTCTCTGCATTCTGTGCTCTGTGCCCTGCTCTGCATTCTGTGCTCTGTGCCCTGCTCTGCATTCTGTGCCCTGTGCCCTGCTCTGCCTTCTGTGCCCTGTGACCTGCTCTGCCTTCTGTGCCCTGTGACCTGCTCTGCCTTCTGTGCCCTGTGACCTGCTCTGCCTTCTGTGCTCTGTGACCTGCTCTGCCTTCTGTGCTCTGTGACCTGCTCTGCCTTCTGTGCTCTGTGACCTGCTCTGCCTTCTGTGCTCTGTGACCTGCTCTGCCTTCTGTGCTCTGTGCCCTGCTCTGCCTTCTGTGCTCTGTGCCCTGCTCTGCCTTCTGTGCCCTGTGACCTGCTCTGCCTTCTGTGCCCTGTGACCTGCTCTGCCTTCTGTGCCCTGTGACCTGCTCTGCCTTCTGTGCCCTGTGACCTGCTCTGCCTTCTGTGCTCTGTGACCTGCTCTGCCTTCTGTGCTCTGTGACCTGCTCTGCCTTCTGTGCTCTGTGACCTGCTCTGCCTTCTGTGCTCTGTGACCTGCTCTGCCTTCTGTGCTCTGTGACCTGCTCTGCCTTCTGTGCTCTGTGCCCTGCTCTGCATTCTGTGCTCTGTGCCCTGCTCTGCATTCTGTGCCCTGTGACCTGCTCTGCCTTCTGTGCCCTGTGACCTGCTCTGCCTTCTGTGCCCTGTGACCTGCTCTGCCTTCTGTGCTCTGTGACCTGCTCTGCCTTCTGTGCCCTGTGACCTGCTCTGCCTTCTGTGCCCTGTGACCTGCTCTGCCTTCTGTGCTCTGTGACCTGCTCTGCCTTCTGTGACCTGCTCTGCCTTCTGTGCTCTGTGACCTGCTCTGCCTTCTGTGCTCTGTGACCTGCTCTGCCTTCTGTGCTCTGTGCCCTGCTCTGCCTTCTGTGCTCTGTGCCCTGCTCTGCATTCTGTGCCCTGTGACCTGCTCTGCCTTCTGTGCCCTGTGACCTGCTCTGCCTTCTGTGCCCTGTGACCTGCTCTGCCTTCTGTGCTCTGTGACCTGCTCTGCCTTCTGTGCCCTGTGACCTGCTCTGCCTTCTGTGCCCTGTGACCTGCTCTGCCTTCTGTGCTCTGTGACCTGCTCTGCCTTCTGTGACCTGCTCTGCCTTCTGTGCTCTGTGACCTGCTCTGCCTTCTGTGCTCTGTGACCTGCTCTGCCTTCTGTGCTCTGTGACCTGCTCTGCCTTCTGTGCTCTGTGACCTGCTCTGCCTTCTGTGCTCTGTGACCTGCTCTGCCTTCTGTGCTCTGTGACCTGCTCTGCCTTCTGTGCTCTGTGACCTGCTCTGCCTTCTGTGCTCTGTGACCTGCTCTGCCTTCTGTGCTCTGTGACCTGCTCTGCCTTCTGTGCTCTGTGACCTGCTCTGCCTTCTGTGCCCTGTGACCTGCTCTGCCTTCTGTGCTCTGTGACCTGCTCTGCCTTCTGTGCCCTGCTCTGCCTTCTGTGCCCTGTGACCTGCTCTGCCTTCTGTGCCCTGTGACCTGCTCTGCCTTCTGTGCCCTGTGACCTGCTCTGCCTTCTGTGCCCTGTGACCTGCTCTGCCTTCTGTGCTCTGTGACCTGCTCTGCCTTCTGTGACCTGCTCTGCCTTCTGTGCTCTGTGACCTGCTCTGCCTTCTGTGCTCTGTGACCTGCTCTGCCTTCTGTGCTCTGTGCCCTGCTCTGCATTCTGTGCTCTGTGCCCTGCTCTGCATTCTGTGCCCTGTGACCTGCTCTGCCTTCTGTGCCCTGTGACCTGCTCTGCCTTCTGTGCCCTGTGACCTGCTCTGCCTTCTGTGCCCTGTGACCTGCTCTGCCTTCTGTGCTCTGTGACCTGCTCTGCCTTCTGTGCCCTGTGACCTGCTCTGCCTTCTGTGCCCTGTGACCTGCTCTGCCTTCTGTGCTCTGTGACCTGCTCTGCCTTCTGTGACCTGCTCTGCCTTCTGTGCTCTGTGACCTGCTCTGCCTTCTGTGCTCTGTGACCTGCTCTGCCTTCTGTGCTCTGTGACCTGCTCTGCCTTCTGTGCTCTGTGACCTGCTCTGCCTTCTGTGCTCTGTGACCTGCTCTGCCTTCTGTGCTCTGTGACCTGCTCTGCCTTCTGTGCTCTGTGACCTGCTCTGCCTTCTGTGCTCTGTGACCTGCTCTGCCTTCTGTGCTCTGTGACCTGCTCTGCCTTCTGTGCTCTGTGACCTGCTCTGCCTTCTGTGCTCTGTGCCCTTCTCTGCATTCTGTGCTCTGTGCCCTGCTCTGCATTCTGTGCTCTGTGCCCTGCTCTGCATTCTGTGCCCTGTGACCTGCTCTGCCTTCTGTGCCCTGTGACCTGCTCTGCCTTCTGTGCCCTGTGACCTGCTCTGCCTTCTGTGCCCTGTGACCTGCTCTGCCTTCTGTGCCCTGTGACCTGCTCTGCCTTCTGTGCCCTGTGACCTGCTCTGCCTTCTGTGCCCTGTGACCTGCTCTGCCTTCTGTGCTCTGTGACCTGCTCTGCCTTCTGTGCTCTGTGACCTGCTCTGCCTTCTGTGCTCTGTGACCTGCTCTGCCTTCTGTGCTCTGTGACCTGCTCTGCCTTCTGTGCTCTGTGACCTGCTCTGCCTTCTGTGCTCTGTGACCTGCTCTGCCTTCTGTGCTCTGTGCCCTGCTCTGCATTCTGTGCTCTGTGCCCTGCTCTGCATTCTGTGCCCTGTGACCTGCTCTGCCTTCTGTGCCCTGTGACCTGCTCTGCCTTCTGTGCCCTGTGACCTGCTCTGCCTTCTGTGCCCTGTGACCTGCTCTGCCTTCTGTGCTCTGTGACCTGCTCTGCCTTCTGTGCCCTGTGACCTGCTCTGCCTTCTGTGCCCTGTGACCTGCTCTGCCTTCTGTGCTCTGTGACCTGCTCTGCCTTCTGTGACCTGCTCTGCCTTCTGTGCTCTGTGACCTGCTCTGCCTTCTGTGCTCTGTGACCTGCTCTGCCTTCTGTGCTCTGTGACCTGCTCTGCCTTCTGTGCTCTGTGACCTGCTCTGCCTTCTGTGCTCTGTGACCTGCTCTGCCTTCTGTGCTCTGTGACCTGCTCTGCCTTCTGTGCTCTGTGACCTGCTCTGCCTTCTGTGCTCTGTGACCTGCTCTGCCTTCTGTGCTCTGTGACCTGCTCTGCCTTCTGTGCTCTGTGACCTGCTCTGCCTTCTGTGCTCTGTGACCTGCTCTGCCTTCTGTGCTCTGTGACCTGCTCTGCCTTCTGTGCTCTGTGACCTGCTCTGCCTTCTGTGCCCTGCTCTGGGAAAGAAGTCGGAGGAGTGACCCAGAAAAGTAGTTAGATCCTGAACCCGGAGGAGGAGTGACCCGGGAAAGTAGTCAGATCCTGAACCCGGAGGAGGAGTGACCGGGGAAAGTAGTCAGTTCCTGAACCCGGAGGAGGAGTGACCCGGGAAAGTAGTCAGATCCTGAACCCGGAGGAGAAGTGACCCGGGAAAGTAGTCAGATCCTGAACCCAGAGGAGGAGTGACCCGGGAAAGTAGTCAGATCCTGAACCCGGAGGAGGAGTAACCCGGGAAAGTAGTCAGATCCTGAACCCGGAAGAGGAGTGACCTGGGAAAGTAGTCAGTTCCTGAACCTGGAGGAGGAGTGACCCGGGAAAGTAGTCAGATCCTGAACCCAGAGGAGGAGTGACCCGGGAAAGTAGTCAGATCCTGAACCCAGAGGAGGAGTGACCCGGGAAAGTAGTCAGATCCTGAACCCGGAGGAGGAGTAACCCGGGAAAGTAGTCAGATCCTGAACCCGGAAGAGGAGTGACCTGGGAAAGTAGTCAGATCCTGAACCCGGAGGAGGAGTAACCCGGGAAAGTAGTCAGATCCTGAACCCGGAGGAGGAGTAACCCGGGAAAGTAGTCAGATCCTGAACCCGGAAGAGGAGTGACCTGGGAAATTAGTTAGTTCCTGAACCCGGAAGAGGAGTGACCCGGGAAAGTAGTCAGATCCTGAACCTGGAGGAGGAGTGACCTGGGAAAGAAGTCAGTTCCTAACCCAGAGGACGAGTGACCCGGGAAAGTAGTCAGATCCTGAACCCGGAGGAGGAGTGACCCAGGGAAAGTAGTCAGATCCTGAACCCGGAGGAGGAGTGACCCGGGAAAGTAGTCAGATCCTGAACCCGGAGGAGGAGTGACCCGGGAAAGTAGTCAGATCCTGAACCCGGAGGAGGAGTGACCCGGGAAAGTAGTCAGATCCTGAACCCGGAGGAGGAGTGACCCGGGAAAGTAGTCAGATCCTGAACCCGGAGGAGGAGTGACCCGGGAAAGTAGTCAGATCCTGAACCCGGAGGAGGAGTGACCCGGGGAAAGTAGTCAGATCCTGAACCCGGAGGAGGAGTGACCCGGGAAAGTAGTCAGATCCTGAACCCGGAGGAGAAGTGACCCGGGAAAGTAGTCAGATCCTGAACCCGGAGGAGGAGTGACCGCGGAAAGTAGTCAGTTCCTGAACCCAGAGGAGGAGTGACCCGGGAAAGTAGTCAGTTCCTAACCCAGAGGACGAGTGACCCGGGAAAGTAGTCAGATCCTGAACCCGGAGGAGGAGTGACCCGGGAAAGTAGTCAGATCCTGAACCCAGAAGAGGAGTGACCCGGGAAAGTAGTCAGTTCCTGAACCCAGAAGAGGAGTGACCCGGGAAAGTAGTCAGATCCTGAACCCGGAGGAGGAGTGACCCGGGAAAGTAGTTAGATCCTGAACCCGGAGGAGGAGTGACCCGGGAAAGTAGTCAGATCCTGAACCCGGAAGAGGAGTAACCCGGGAAAGTAGTCAGATCCAATATAGGGGTGAAGTGGGGGATGGGTATAACAGTCAGTGTGGGGGAGGGGGGATGGGTATGACAGTCAGTGTGGGGGGAGGGGAGGATGGATATGACAGTCAGTGATGGGGGAGGGGAGGATGGATATGACAGTCAGTGATGGGGGAGGGGAGGATGGATATGACAGTCAGTGATGGGGGAGGGGAGGATGGATATGACAGTCAGTGTGGGGGAGGGGGGGATGGGTATGACAGTCAGTGTGGGGGAGGGGGGGATGGGTATGACAGTCAGTGTGGGGGAGGGGGGGATGGGTATGACAGTCAGTGTGGGGGAGGGGAGGGTGGATATGACAGTCAGTGATGGGGGAGGGGGGGATGGGTATGACAGTCAGTGTGGGGGAGGGGAGGATGGATATGACAGTCAGTGTGGGGGAGGGGAGGATGGATATGACAGTCAGTGTGGGGGAGGGGAGGATGGATATGACAGTCAGTGTGGGGGAGGGGGAGATGGATATGACAGTCAGTGATGGGGGAGGGGAGGATGGATATGACAGTCAGTGATGGGGGAGGGGGGATGGGTATGACAGTCAGTGTGGGGGAGGGGAGGATGGGTATGACAGTCAGTGTGGGGGATGGATATGACAGTCAGTGTGGGGGAGGGGGGGATGGGTATGACAGGCAGTGATGGGGGAGGGGGAGGACAGTGCTGTCAGGTGAGCCCCCTCCCCCCCATTCACCTGTCACCTAGACCTGTGACAGGTGGCCCCGCCCCCCTCACCTCTGGGGTGTGACTCCGCCTCCCTCCTCAGCCTCTGACAGGCGGTTCTCACCCGGAATCCACTCGCCCCGCCCTCTCTGGGGTCCCTGAGGGCCACTCACCCGTGCACAGAGCTGCGCACTCACACCGCCATCTTTGTACTCCCATCCATCACATTCCACAGCCGGTGTTCTCCACTTCCGCCTTCAGACCGGAAGTAGGGAGCAGGAACCGCCAGAACCATAGAGAGGAGCGCCTATTTGATAGAGCGGTGTGTGATCTCCCCCTGGAGGATGGCGGTGGTATTGCAGACCCTCCAATTCCTGTCACTGGGGGGATTTCTCCGTTACATTGTATATGAGACATGGAAGAGTGAGGGGAACCGGAAGAGGGGCGGGGCGCTGTTACACATGGCGAGGTCACATGATCCTGACGTCATCAGTAGGCGCCGTGTAATGTGAAAGCGGTGAAGGGCAGATCATAGGAGGGGTAAGTACCTGAGGTGACCCCGGGATGTCCATTCATCGTACGATCTCATCGTATGATCTACAACTAAGGGAAGACTCGTCATTGTGCGGGGTGGGTGTCATCCCTCTGTCAGGTGTCCCATTGAAGAGATTTACCTTCACTTCCTGTCCCAGAGACACAACAGGAAGCCAAAGTCACACAGATTGTGTTGTCTCCAGACCAGGAATAGAAGGGAAGTCATCCCATGGGGACACTAATTCTGGTGACAGCCCGGAATCCCCTCATTGTGGAGGGATTTCTGATTTCCTGGGCTTTCCGGGGAAGAATTGGGTGTTTTGGTTGAATGGTTGGGCTTTCCGGGGGAGAATTGGGTGTTTTGGTTGAATGGTTGGGCTTTCCGGAGAAGAATTGGGTGTTTTGGTTGAATGGTTGGGCTTTCTGGGGGAGAATTGGGTGTTTTGGTTGAATGGTTGGGCTTTCCGGGGGAGAATTGGGTGTTTTGGTTGAATGGTTGGGCTTTCCGGGGGACAATTGGGTGTTTTGGTTGAATGGTTGGGCTTTCCGGGGGAGAATTGGGTGTTTTGGTTGAATGGTTGGGCTTTCCGGGGGAGAATTGGGTGTTTTGGTTGAATGGTTGGGCTTTCCGGGGGACAATTGGGTGTTTTGGTTGAATGGTTGGGCTTTCCGGGGGAGAATTGGGTGTTTTGGTTGAATGGTTGGGCTTTCCGGGGGACAATTGGGTGTTTTGGTTGAATGGTTGGGCTTTCCGGGGGACAATTGGGTGTTTTGGTTGAATGGTTGGGCTTTCCGGGGGACAATTGGGTGTTTTGGTTGAATGGTTGGGCTTTCCGGGGGACAATTGGGTGTTTTGGTTGAATGGTTGAGCTTTCCGGGGGACAATTGGGTGTTTTGGTTGAATGGTTGGGCTTTTTGGGGGACAATTGGGTGTTTTGGTTGAATGGTTGAGCTTTCCGGGGGAGAATTGGGTGTTTTGGTTGAATGGTTGGGCTTTTCGGGGCAGAATTGGGTGTTTTGGTTGAATGGTTGGGCTTTCCGGGGGACAATTGGGTGTTTTGGTTGAATGGTTGGGCTTTCCGGGGGACAATTGGGTGTTTTGGTTGAATGGTTGGGCTTTCCGGGGGAGAATTGGGTGTTTTGGTTGAATGCTTGGGCTTTCTGGGGGAGAATTGGGTGTTTTGGTTGAATGGATGGGCTTTCCGGGGGAGAATTGGGTGTTTTGGTTGAATGGTTGGGCTTTCCGGGGAGAATTGGGTGTTTTGGTTGAATATTTGGGCTTTTCGGGGCAGAATTGGGTGTTTTGGTTGAATATTTGGGCTTTTCGGGGCAGAATTGGGTGTTTTGGTTGAATGGTTGGGCTTTCTGGGGGAGAATTGGGTGTTTTGGTTGAATGGTTGAGCTTTCCGGGGGGAGAATTGGGTGTTTTGGTTGAATGGTTGGGCTTTCCGGGGGAGAATTGGGTGTTTTGGTTGAATAGTTGGGCTTTCCGGGGCAGAATTGGGTGTTTTGGTTGAATAGTTGGGCTTTCCGGAGAAGAATTGGGTGTTTTGGTTGAATGGTTGGGCTTTCCGGGGTAGAATTGGGTGTTTTGGTTGAATGGTTGGGCTTTCCGGGGGAGAATTGGGTGTTTTGGTTGAATGGTTGGGCTTTCCGGGGGAGAATTGGGTGTTTTGGTTGAATAGTTGGGCTTTCCGGAGAAGAATTGGGTGTTTTGGTTGAATGGTTGGGCTTTCCGGGGTAGAATTGGGTGTTTTGGTTGAATGGTTGGGCTTTCCGGAGAAGAATTGGGTGTTTTGGTTGAATGGTTGGGCTTTCCGGAGAAGAATTGGGTGTTTTGGTTGAATGGTTGGGCTTTTCGGGGGAGAATTGGGTGTTTTGGTTGAATGGTTGGGCTTTCCGGGGGAGAATTGGGTGTTTTGGTTGAATGCTTGGGCTTTCTGGGGGAGAATTGGGTGTTTTGGTTGAATGGTTGGGCTTTCCGGGGTAGAATTGGGTGTTTTGGTTGAATGGTTGGGCTTTCCGGGGGAGAATTGGGTGTTTTGGTTGAATGGTTGGGCTTTCCGGGGGAGAATTGGGTGTTTTGGTTGAATAGTTGGGCTTTCCGGAGAAGAATTGGGTGTTTTGGTTGAATGGTTGGGCTTTCCGGGGTAGAATTGGGTGTTTTGGTTGAATGGTTGGGCTTTCCGGGGGAGAATTGGGTGTTTTGGTTGAATGGTTGGGCTTTCCGGGGGAGAATTGGGTGTTTTGGTTGAATGGTTGGGCTTTTCGGGGGAGAATTGGGTGTTTTGGTTGAATGGTTGGGCTTTTCGGGGGAGAATTGGGTGTTTTGGTTGAATGGTTGGGCTTTCCGGGGGAGAATTGGGTGTTTTGGTTGAATGGTTGGGCTTTCCGGGGGAGAATTGGGTGTTTTGGTTGAATGGTTGGGCTTTCCGGGGGAGAATTGGGTGTTTTGGTTGAATGGTTGGGCTTTCCGGGGGAGAATTGGGTGTTTTGGTTGAATGGTTGGGCTTTTCGGGGGAGAATTGGGTGTTTTGGTTGAATGGTTGGGCTTTCCGGGGGAGAATTGGGTGTTTTGGTTGAATGGTTGGGCTTTCCGGGGGAGAATTGGGTGTTTTGGTTGAATGGTTGGGCTTTCCGGGGGAGAATTGGGTGTTTTGGTTGAATGGTTGGGCTTTCCGGGGGAGAATTGGGTGTTTTGGTTGAATAGTTGGGCTTTCCGGGGCAGAATTGGGTGTTTTGGTTGAATGGTTGAGCTTTCCGGAGAAGAATTGGGTGTTTTGGTTGAATGGTTGGGCTTTCCGGGGGAGAATTGGGTGTTTTGGTTGAATGGTTGGGCTTTCCGGGGGACAATTGGGTGTTTTGGTTGAATGGTTGGGCTTTCCGGGGGACAATTGGGTGTTTTGGTTGAATGGTTGGGCTTTCCGGGGGACAATTGGGTGTTTTGGTTGAATTGGGTGTTTTGGTTGAATGGTTGGGCTTTCCGGAGAAGAATTGGGTGTTTTGGTTGAATGGTTGGGCTTTCCGGGGGACAATTGGGTGTTTTGGTTGAATGGTTGGGCTTTTCGGGGGACAATTGGGTGTTTTGGTTGAATGGTTGAGCTTTCCGGGGGAGAATTGGGTGTTTTGGTTGAATGGTTGGGCTTTTCGGGGCAGAATTGGGTGTTTTGGTTGAATGGTTGGGCTTTCCGGGGGACAATTGGGTGTTTTGGTTGAATGGTTGGGCTTTCCGGGGGACAATTGGGTGTTTTGGTTGAATGGTTGGGCTTTCCGGGGGAGAATTGGGTGTTTTGGTTGAATGCTTGGGCTTTCTGGGGGAGAATTGGGTGTTTTGGTTGAATGGATGGGCTTTCCGGGGGAGAATTGGGTGTTTTGGTTGAATGGTTGGGCTTTCCGGGGAGAATTGGGTGTTTTGGTTGAATATTTGGGCTTTTCGGGGCAGAATTGGGTGTTTTGGTTGAATATTTGGGCTTTTCGGGGCAGAATTGGGTGTTTTGGTTGAATGGTTGGGCTTTCTGGGGGAGAATTGGGTGTTTTGGTTGAATGGTTGAGCTTTCCGGGGGGAGAATTGGGTGTTTTGGTTGAATGGTTGGGCTTTCCGGGGGAGAATTGGGTGTTTTGGTTGAATGGTTGGGCTTTCCGGGGGAGAATTGGGTGTTTTGGTTGAATGGTTGGGCTTTCCGGAGAAGAATTGGGTGTTTTGGTTGAATGGTTGGGCTTTTCGGGGGAGAATTGGGTGTTTTGGTTGAATGGTTGAGCTTTCCGGGGGAGAATTGGGTGTTTTGGTTGAATGGTTGGGCTTTCCGGGGGAGAATTGGGTGTTTTGGTTGAATGGTTGGGCTTTCCGGGGGAGAATTGGGTGTTTTGGTTGAATGGTTGGGCTTTCCGGAGAAGAATTGGGTTGTTTTGGTTGAATGGTTGGGCTTTTCGGGGGAGAATTGGGTGTTTTGGTTGAATGGTTGAGCTTTCCGGGGGAGAATTGGGTGTTTTGGTTGAATGGTTGGGCTTTCCGGGGGAGAATTGGGTGTTTTGGTTGAATGGTTGGGCTTTCCGGAGAAGAATTGGGTGTTTTGGTTGAATGGTTGGGCTTTCCGGGGGAGAATTGGGTGTTTTGGTTGAATAGTTGGGCTTTCCGGGGCAGAATTGGGTGTTTTGGTTGAATGGTTGAGCTTTCCGGAGAAGAATTGGGTGTTTTGGTTGAATGGTTGGGCTTTCCGGGGGAGAATTGGGTGTTTTGGTTGAATGGTTGGGCTTTTCGGGGGAGAATTGGGTGTTTTGGTTGAATGGTTGGGCTTTTCGGGGCAGAATTGGGTGTTTTGGTTGATTTGGGTGTTTTGGTTGAATGGTTGGGCTTTCCGGGGGACAATTGGGTGTTTTGGTTGAATGGTTGGGCTTTCCGGGGGACAATTGGGTGTTTTGGTTGAATGGTTGGGCTTTCCGGGGGAGAATTGGGTGTTTTGGTTGAATTGGGTGTTTTGGTTGAATGGTTGGGCTTTCCGGAGAAGAATTGGGTGTTTTGGTTGAATGGTTGGGCTTTCCGGGGGACAATTGGGTGTTTTGGTTGAATGGTTGGGCTTTCCGGGGGACAATTGGGTGTTTTGGTTGAATGGTTGGGCTTTCCGGGGGACAATTGGGTGTTTTGGTTGAATGGTTGGGCTTTCCGGGGGACAATTGGGTGTTTTGGTTGAATGGTTGGGCTTTCCGGGGGACAATTGGGTGTTTTGGTTGAATGGTTGGGCTTTCCGGGGGACAATTGGGTGTTTTGGTTGAATGGTTGGGCTTTCCGGGGGACAATTGGGTGTTTTGGTTGAATGGTTGAGCTTTCCGGGGGAGAATTGGGTGTTTTGGTTGAATGGTTGGGCTTTTCGGGGGACAATTGGGTGTTTTGGTTGAATGGTTGAGCTTTCCGGGGGAGAATTGGGTGTTTTGGTTGAATGGTTGGGCTTTCCGGGGGAGAATTGGGTGTTTTGGTTGAATGCTTGGGCTTTCTGGGGGAGAATTGGGTGTTTTGGTTGAATGGATGGGCTTTCCGGGGGAGAATTGGGTGTTTTGGTTGAATGGTTGGGCTTTCCGGGGAGAATTGGGTGTTTTGGTTGAATATTTGGGCTTTTCGGGGCAGAATTGGGTGTTTTGGTTGAATATTTGGGCTTTTCGGGGCAGAATTGGGTGTTTTGGTTGAATGGTTGGGCTTTCTGGGGGAGAATTGGGTGTTTTGGTTGAATGGTTGAGCTTTCCGGGGGGAGAATTGGGTGTTTTGGTTGAATGGTTGGGCTTTCCGGGGGAGAATTGGGTGTTTTGGTTGAATGGTTGGGCTTTCCGGGGGAGAATTGGGTGTTTTGGTTCAATGGTTGGGCTTTCCGGGGGAGAATTGGGTGTTTTGGTTGAATGGTTGGGCTTTCCGGAGAAGAATTGGGTGTTTTGGTTGAATGGTTGGGCTTTTCGGGGGAGAATTGGGTGTTTTGGTTGAATGGTTGAGCTTTCCGGGGGAGAATTGGGTGTTTTGGTTGAATGGTTGGGCTTTCCGGGGGAGAATTGGGTGTTTTGGTTGAATGGTTGGGCTTTCCGGAGAAGAATTGGGTGTTTTGGTTGAATGGTTGGGCTTTTCGGGGGAGAATTGGGTGTTTTGGTTGAATGGTTGAGCTTTCCGGGGGAGAATTGGGTGTTTTGGTTGAATGGTTGGGCTTTCCGGGGGAGAATTGGGTGTTTTGGTTGAATGGTTGGGCTTTCCGGAGAAGAATTGGGTGTTTTGGTTGAATGGTTGGGCTTTCCGGGGGAGAATTGGGTGTTTTGGTTGAATAGTTGGGCTTTCCGGGGCAGAATTGGGTGTTTTGGTTGAATGGTTGAGCTTTCCGGAGAAGAATTGGGTGTTTTGGTTGAATGGTTGGGCTTTCCGGGGGAGAATTGGGTGTTTTGGTTGAATGGTTGGGCTTTTCGGGGGAGAATTGGGTGTTTTGGTTGAATGGTTGGGCTTTTCTGGGCAGAATTGGGTGTTTTGGTTGATTTGGGTGTTTTGGTTGAATGGTTGGGCTTTCCGGGGGACAATTGGGTGTTTTGGTTGAATGGTTGGGCTTTCCGGGGGACAATTGGGTGTTTTGGTTGAATGGTTGGGCTTTCCGGGGGACAATTGGGTGTTTTGGTTGAATGGTTGGGCTTTCCGGAGAAGAATTGGGTGTTTTGGTTGAATGGTTGGGCTTTCCGGGGGACAATTGGGTGTTTTGGTTGAATGGTTGGGCTTTCCGGGGGACAATTGGGTGTTTTGGTTGAATGGTTGGGCTTTCCGGGGGACAATTGGGTGTTTTGGTTGAATGGTTGGGCTTTCCGGGGGACAATTGGGTGTTTTGGTTGAATGGTTGGGCTTTCCGGGGGACAATTGGGTGTTTTGGTTGAATGGTTGGGCTTTCCGGGGGACAATTGGGTGTTTTGGTTGAATGGTTGGGCTTTCCGGGGGACAATTGGGTGTTTTGGTTGAATGGTTGAGCTTTCCGGGGGAGAATTGGGTGTTTTGGTTGAATGGTTGGGCTTTTCGGGGGACAATTGGGTGTTTTGGTTGAATGGTTGAGCTTTCCGGGGGAGAATTGGGTGTTTTGGTTGAATGGTTGGGCTTTTCGGGGCAGAATTGGGTGTTTTGGTTGAATGGTTGGGCTTTCCGGGGGACAATTGGGTGTTTTGGTTGAATGGTTGGGCTTTCCGGGGGACAATTGGGTGTTTTGGTTGAATGGTTGGGCTTTCCGGGGGAGAATTGGGTGTTTTGGTTGAATGCTTGGGCTTTCTGGGGGAGAATTGGGTGTTTTGGTTGAATGGTTGGGCTTTCCGGGGGAGAATTGGGTGTTTTGGTTGAATGGTTGGGCTTTCCGGGGAGAATTGGGTGTTTTGGTTGAATATTTGGGCTTTTCGGGGCAGAATTGGGTGTTTTGGTTGAATATTTGGGCTTTTCGGGGCAGAATTGGGTGTTTTGGTTGAATGGTTGGGCTTTCTGGGGGAGAATTGGGTGTTTTGGTTGAATGGTTGAGCTTTCCGGGGGGAGAATTGGGTGTTTTGGTTGAATGGTTGGGCTTTCCGGGGGAGAATTGGGTGTTTTGGTTGAATGGTTGGGCTTTCCGGGGGAGAATTGGGTGTTTTGGTTCAATGGTTGGGCTTTCCGGGGGAGAATTGGGTGTTTTGGTTCAATGGTTGGGCTTTCCGGGGGAGAATTGGGTGTTTTGGTTGAATGGTTGGGCTTTTCTGGGGGGAGAATTGGGTGTTTTGGTTGAATGGTTGGGCTTTTCGGGGCAGAATTGGGTGTTTTGGTTGAATCGTTGGGCTTTCCGGGGGAGAATTGGGTGTTTTGGTTGAATGGTTGGCCTTTCCGGGGGGAGAATTGGGTGTTTTGGTTGAATGGTTGGGCTTTCCGGGGGAGAATTGGGTGTTTTGGTTGAATGCTTGGGCTTTCTGGGGGAGAATTGGGTGTTTTGGTTGAATGGTTGGGCTTTCCGGGGGAGAATTGGGTGTTTTGGTTGAATATTTGGGCTTTTCGGGGCAGAATTGGGTGTTTTGGTTGAATATTTGGGCTTTTCGGGGCAGAATTGGGTGTTTTGGTTGAATGGTTGGGCTTTCTGGGGGAGAATTGGGTGTTTTGGTTGAATGGTTGGGCTTTCCGGGGGGAGAATTGCGTGTTTTGGTTGAATGGTTGGGCTTTTCGGGGGAGAATTGGGTGTTTTGGTTGAATGGTTGGGCTTTCCGGGGGAGAATTGGGTGTTTTGGTTGAATGGTTGGGCTTTCTGGGGGAGAATTGGGTGTTTTGGTTGAATGGTTGGGCTTTCCGGGGGAGAATTGGGTGTTTTGGTTGAATGGTTGGGCTTTCCGGGGGAGAATTGGGTGTTTTGGTTCAATGGTTGGGCTTTCCGGGGGAGAATTGGGTGTTTTGGTTCAATGGTTGGGCTTTCCGGGGGAGAATTGGGTGTTTTGGTTCAATGGTTGGGCTTTCCGGGGGAGAATTGGTTGTTTTGGTTGAATGGTTGGGCTTTTCTGGGGGGAGAATTGGGTGTTTTGGTTGAATGGTTGGGCTTTTCGGGGCAGAATTGGGTGTTTTGGTTGAATGGTTGGGCTTTCCGGGGGAGAATTGGGTGTTTTGGTTGAATGGTTGGCCTTTCCGGGGGGAGAATTGGGTGTTTTGGTTGAATGGTTGGGCTTTCCGGGGGAGAATTGGGTGTTTTGGTTGAATGCTTGGGCTTTCTGGGGGAGAATTGGGTGTTTTGGTTGAATGGTTGGGCTTTCCGGGGGAGAATTGGGTGTTTTGGTTGAATATTTGGGCTTTTCGGGGCAGAATTGGGTGTTTTGGTTGAATATTTGGGCTTTTCGGGGCAGAATTGGGTGTTTTGGTTGAATGGTTGGGCTTTCTGAGGGAGAATTGGGTGTTTTGGTTGAATGGTTGGGCTTTCCGGGGGGAGAATTGCGTGTTTTGGTTGAATGGTTGGGCTTTTCGGGGGAGAATTGGGTGTTTTGGTTGAATGGTTGGGCTTTCCGGGGGAGAATTGGGTGTTTTGGTTGAATGGTTGGGCTTTCTGGGGGAGAATTGGGTGTTTTGGTTGAATGGTTGGGCTTTCCGGGGGAGAATTGGGTGTTTTGGTTGAATGGTTGGGCTTTCCGGGGGAGAATTGGGTGTTTTGGTTGAATGGTTGGGCTTTCTGGGGGAGAATTGGGTGTTTTGGTTGAATGGTTGGGCTTTCCGGGGGAGAATTGGGTGTTTTGGTTGAATGGTTGGGCTTTCCGGGGGAGAATTGGGTGTTTTGGTTGAATGGTTGGGCTTTCTGGGGGAGAATTGGATGTTTTGGTTGAATGGTTGGGCTTTCTGGGGGAGAATTGGGTGTTTTGGTTGAATGGTTGAGCTTTCCGGGGGGAGAATTGGGTGTTTTGGTTGAATGGTTGGGCTTTCCGGGGGAGAATTGGGTGTTTTGGTTGAATGGTTGGGCTTTCTGGGGGAGAATTGGGTGTTTTGGTTGAATGGTTGGGCTTTCTGGGGGAGAATTGGGTGTTTTGGTTGAATGGTTGGGCTTTCCGATGAGAGCGTTGGGTGTTTTGGTTGAATGGTTCGGTTTTCTGGGGGAGAATTGGGTGTTTTCGTTGAATGGTTGGGCTTTCCGGGGGGAGAATTGGGTGTTTTGGTTGAATGGTTGGGCTTTCTGGGGGAGAATTGGGTGTTTTGGTTGAATGGTTGGGCTTTCTGGGGGAGAATTGGGTGTTTTGGTTGAATGGTTGAGCTTTCCGGGGGAGAATTGGGTGTTTTGGTTGAATGGTTGGGCTTTCCGGGGGAGAATTGGGTGTTTTGGTTGAATGGTTGGGCTTTCCGGTGAGAGCGTTGGGTGTTTTGGTTGAATGGTTGGGCTTTCTGGGGGAGAATTGGGTGTTTTGGTTGAATGGTTGGGCTTTCCAGTGAGAGCGTTGGGTGTTTTGGTTGAATGGTTCGGTTTTCTGGGGGAGAATTGGGTGTTTTGGTTGAATGGTTGGGCTTTCCGGGGGAGAATTTTGTGTTTTGGTTGAATGGTTGGGCTTTCCAGTGAGAGGGTTGGGTGTTTTGGTTGAATGGTTCGGTTTTCTGGGGGAGAATTGGGTGTTTTGGTTGAATGGTTGGGCTTTCCGGGGGAGAATTGGGTGTTTTGGTTGAATGGTTGGGCTTTCCGGGGGAGAATTGGGCGTTTTGGTTGAATGGTTGGGCTTTCCGGGGGAGAATTGGGTGTTTTGGTTGATTGGTTGGGCTTTCCGGGGGAGCATTGGGTGTTTTGGTTGAATGGTTGGGCTTTCTGGTGAGATCGTTGGGTGTTTTGGTTGAACAGTTGGGCTTTCCGGGGGAGAATTGGGTGTTTTGGTTGAATGGTTGGGCTTTCCGGGGGAGAATTGGGCGTTTTGGTTGAACAGTTGGGCTTTCCGGAGGAGAATTGGGTGTTTTGGTTGAATGGTTGGGCTTTCCGGGGGAGATTTGGGTGTTTTGGTTGAATGGTTGGGTGTTCTGGGGGAGATTTGGGTGTTTTGGTTGAATGGTTCGGTTTTCTGGGGGAGAATTGGGTGTTTTGGTTGAATGGTTGGGCTTTTCGGGGAGAATTGGGTGTTTTGGTTGAATGGTTGGGCTTTTCGGGGAGAATTGGGTGTTTTGGTTGAATGGTTGGGCTTTTCGGGGAGAATTGGGTGTTTTGGTTGAATGGTTGGGCTTTCCGGGGGAGAATTGGGTGTTTTGGTTGAATGGTTGGGCTTTCAGGGGGGAGAATTGGGTGTTTTGGTTGATTGGTTGGGCTTTCCGGGGGAGCATTGGGTGTTTTGGTTGAATGGTTGGGCTTTCCGGTGAGAGCGTTGGGTGTTTTGGTTGAATGGTTGGGCTTTCCGGTGAGAGCGTTGGGTGTTTTGGTTGAACAGTTGGGCTTTCCGGAGGAGAATTATGTGTTTTGGTTGAATGGTTGGGTGTTCCGGGGGAGATTTGGGTGTTTTGGTTGAATGGTTCGGTTTTCTGGGGGAGAATTGGGTGTTTTGGTTGAATGGTTGGGCTTTCCGGGGGAGAATTGGGTGTTTTGGTTGAATGGTTGGGCTTTCCAGTGAGAGCGTTGGGTGTTTTGGTTGAACAGTTGGGCTTTCCGGGGGAGAATTGGGTGTTTTGGTTGAATGGTTGGGCTTTCCGGGGGAGCATTGGGTGTTTTGGTTGAATGGTTGGGCTTTCCGGTGAGAGCGTTGTGTGTTTCGGTTGAACAGTTGGGCTTTCCGGGGGAGCATTGGGTGTTTTGGTGTAATGGTTGGGCTTTCCGGGGAAGAATTGGGTGTTTTGGTTGAAAGGTTGGGCTTTTCGGGGGAGAATTGGGTGTTTTGGTTGAATGGTTGGGCTTTCAGGGGGGAGAATTGGGTGTATTGGTTGGGCTTTCCTGGGGAGCATTGGGTGTTTTGGTTGAATGATTTTGCTTTCCGGTGAGAGCGTTGGGTGTTTTGGTTGGGCTTTCCGGAGGAGAATTGGGTGTTTTGAATGGTTGGGTGTTCCGGGGGAGATTTGGGTGTTTTGGTTGAATGGTTGGGCTTTCCAGTGAGAGCGTTGTGTGTTTTGGTTGAATGGTTCGGTTTTCTGGTTGAGAATTCGGTGTTTTGGTTGAATGGTTGGGCTTTCCGGGGGAGATTTGGGTGTTTTGGTTGAATGGTTGGGCTTTCCAGTGAGAGCGTTGGGTGTTTTGGTTGAAAGATTCGGTTTTCTCGGGGAGAATTGTGTGTTTTGGTTGAACAGTTGGGCTTTCCGGAGGAGAATTGGGTGTTTTGGTTGAATGGTTGGGTGTTCCGGGGGAGATTTGGGTGTTTTGGTTGAATGGTTGGGCTTTCCAGTGAGAGCGTTGGTTGTTTTGGTTGAATGGTTCGGTTTTCTGGGGGAGAATTGGGTGTTTTGGTTGAATGGTTGGGTGTTCCGGGGGAGAATTGGGTGTTTTGGTTGAATGGTTGGGCTTTCCGGGGAGAATTGGGTGTTTTGGTTGAATGGCTGGGCTTTCCGGACAAGAATTGGATGTCTTGGTTGAATGGTTGGGCTTTCTGGTGGAGAATTGGGTGTTTTGGTTGAATGGTTGGGCTTTCCGGAGGAGAATACTACCTGTACCTCGAGCCACACCAGAGAGGCAGCGGGAGATTAGGGAAGTTAACAAGTGGCTGAGGAGCTGGTGTAGTAAGGAGGGTTTTGGGTTCCTGGAGAACTAGGCCGACTTCTCAGTCGGTCACCGGCTCTTTTGTAGGGACGGATTGCACCTAAATGGGGTGGGTGCAGCCGTACTGGGTGAGAGGATGGCCAAAAAGTTAGAGGGGCTGTTAAACTAGGGAATGGGGGGGAGGGTACAGATGTAGAATTAGCCAGTGGAAAGCAAGTTTCAGAGGGCAGAAATGGGGGCATTAGCGGTAGGGTGTTCGGAGCTCCTATACCCAGGGTGGGTACGGGGAAAAATCAAGAGAGCAGCCTAAAAACATCAAATGAGTATAAATGTAACCGATCAAAATTAAGAGGTTTGTATACCAATGCCAGAAGCCTGGCCAACAAGATGGGAGAGCTGGAGCTGCTGATGTTTGAGGAGGACTTAGATTTTGTGGGGATAACTGAGACTTGGTTTGACAGCTCTCATGATTGGATGGCAACCATTCAGGGGTATTCCCTTTATCGCAGAGATAGAGAAGGTAAAAATGGGGGAGGGGTATGTCTGTATATTAAGAACAGTATACAGGTAAATATGAGGGATGATATTAATAATGGAGCTATGGACGAGGCAGAATCCCTATGGGTAGAACTTCAAAGGGATGGCACGGTGGGGAAGGTAATATTGGGCGTATGCTATAGGCCCCCCAACCTGAGGGAGGAGGGGGAGGCGGACCTCATGTTACAGATAGGATTGGCAGCAAGGATGGGAAATGTCATTATAATGGGGGACTTTAATTATCCTGATATAGACTGGGCAGAAGGAACCGCGCATTCAGCCAAGGCTCGGCAGTTCCTAAATGTTTTGCAGGACAATTTCATGGGTCAGATGGTGAATGCACCGACAAGAAACAATGCGGTGCTTGACCTACTGATTACCAACAATACAGACCTGATCACGGATATAGAAATACGGGACAACTTAGGGAACAGTGACCATAGGTCAATAAGTTTCAGTATTAATCATAGTAATAGGAAGCACAAGGGTAATATAAGAACACTGAATTTCAAAAGAGCCAATTTCCCAAAACTGCGCTCTCTGCTAGAAAATATCAAATGGGATAGAACCCTGGGAACAAAGAACACGGAGGAAAAATGGGAGTGCTTCAAGAGCATACTTAACAAGGGGATTGGCCAGTGCATTCCAAAGGGAAATAAATTTAAAAGAGCAAAACTAAACCCTGGGTGGCTAAACTCCAACATAAAAATGTATATTAGAGCTAAAGAAAAGGCCTTCAAAAAATACAAGACTGAGGGGTCATTAGCAGCATTTAAGCATTACAAAGAATGTAATAAGAAATGTAAAGATGAAATCAGGACGGCTAAAATAGAACACGAGAGACATATAGCGGAAGAGAGTAAAAAGAACCCCAAGAAGTTCTTTAAGTATATAAACAGTAGGAAAGCGAGGCCAGAACACATTGGCCCCATAAAAGATGATAAAGGAAAAATGGCCACAGAGGACAGAGAAAAGGCGGAAGTGTTAAATAATTTCTTTTCTTCAGTCTTCACAAAGGAATCGGGGGGCTACACGAACCCAGCTTGTAAGGCCGAACTAAATAATACACCTCAGGAAGTGCCGCCATGGCTAACAGAGGATAGACTTGGAGCTAAACTAGAGAAACTTAACATAAATAAATCCCCGGGACCGGATGGCTTGCACCCGAGGGTTCTTAAAGAGCTCAGCCAGGTGATTGCCAGACCATTATTCTTGATCTTTAAGGATAGTCTACAGACGGGTATGGTGCCAGCTGATTAGAAAAAAGCCAACGTGGTACCAATATTTAAAAAGGGGCCGAGATATATCCCGGGTAACTATAGGCCGGTCAGCCTAACATCAGTAGTCTGCAAAATTTTGGAGGGGATGATAAGGGACCACATACAAGACTTTAGTAATGAAAACGGTATTATAAGTAGTAATCAGCATGGATTCATGAAAAATCGTTCGTGCCAAACCAATCTATTAACCTTCTACGATGAAGTGAGCTGCCACTTAGATAAAGGAAAGCCTGTGGATGTGGTGTATCAGGATAAAGGAAGGTCTGTGGATGTGGTGTATCTGGATAAAGGAAGGTCTGTGGATGTGGTGTATCTGGATAAAGGAAGGCCTGTGGATGGGGTGTATCTGGATAAAGGAAGGCCTGTGGATGGGGTGTATCTGGATAAAGGAAAGCCTGTGGATGTGGTGTATCTGGACTTTGCAAAGGCCTTTGACACCGTTCCCCACAAACGCTTACTATACAAACTAAGGAAGGTAGGTATGGACCATAAGGTGAGTACCTGGATAGAGAACTGGCTCCAGGGGAGAGTCCAGAGGGTGGTGATTAATGGGGAGTACTCTGAGTGGGCGGGTGTGGAAAGTGGGGTCCCCCAGGGTTCTGTCCTGGGACCAATCCTGTTTAATTTATTCATAAATGATCTAGAGGAGGGGATATCTAGTACAATCTCAGTATTTGCAGATGATACTAAATTAGGCATGCCAATATCTTCTATGCAGGATGTGGAAATCTTGCAAGCAGACCTGAACAAAATAACGGGGTGGGCAACTACATGGCAGATGAGATTTAATGTTGAAAAATGTAAAGTAATGCACTTGGGGGCCAGAAACCAGAAAGCAAGCTACTTACTAGGGGGGAACCTCTGGGTGAGTCTAGGATGGAAAAGGACCTGGGGGTACTGGTAGACAACAGGCTTGGCAGTGGCATGCAATGCCAAGCCGCCGCAAGCAAAGCCAACAGAATACTGGGATGTATAAAAAAGGGGATTCACTCCAGAAATAAAGAGATTATTCTCCCTCTCTACAAGACTCTGGTCCGGCCACATCTGGAGTATGCTGTCCAGTTCTGGGCACCGGTCCTCAGGAAGGATGTGCTGGAACTGGAGAAAGTCCAGAGAAGGGCAACAAAAATAATTAGGGGAATGGAGGACATCAGCTATGAGGAAAGACTACAAGCAGTGAACCTATTCTCTCTGGAGAAGAGACGATTGAGGGGGGATATGATATCAATGTACAAATACTGTACTGGCGACCCGAGCATAAGGAACAAACTATTCAGAGAAAGGAAATACTATAAGACACGTGGCCACTAACTAAAACTTGAGGAAAGGTGGTTTAACCTTAAAGTGCGTAAGGGGTTCTTCACTGTAAGAGCGGTAAGGATGTGGAATTCTCTTCCACAAGCAGTCGTATCAGCAGGGAGCATTGATAGTTTCAAAAAACTATTAGATGGACACCTTAGGGACCACAACATACAGGGGTATACAATGTACGGTTAAAAGCAAACACACACACACACACATCATAGGTTGAACTGGATGGACTGATGTCTTTTTTCAACCTCACTAACTATGTAAAAGAATTGGGTGTTTTGGTTGAATGGTTGGGCTTTCCGGGGGAGAATTGGGCGTTTTGGTTGAATGGTTGGGCTTTCCGGGGGAGAATTGGGTGTTTTGGTTGATTGGTTGGGCTTTTCGGGGGAGCATTGGGTGTTTTGGTTGAATGGTTGGGCTTTCCGGTGAGAGCGTTGGGTGTTTTGGTTGAACAGTTGGGCTTTCCGGGGGAGAATTGGGCATTTTGGTTGAATGGTTGGGCTCTCCGGGGGGAGAATTGCGTGTTTTGGTTGAATGGTTGGGCTTGCCGGGGGAGCATTGGGTGTTTTGGTTGAATGGTTGGGCTTTCCAGTGAGAGCGTTGGGTGTTTTGGTTGAATGGTTCGGTTTTCTGGGGGAGAATTGGGTGTTTTGGTTGAATGGTTGGGCTTTCCGGGGGAGAATTGGGTGTTTTGGTTGAATGGTTGGGCTTTCCAGTGAGAGCGTTGGGTGTTTTGGTTGAATGGTTCGGTTTTCTGGGGGAGAATTGGGTTTTTTGGTTGAATGGTTGGGCTTTTCGGGGGAGAATTGGGCGTTTTGGTTGAATGGTTGGGCTTTCCGGGGGAGAATTGGGCGTTTTGGTTGAATGGTTGGGCTTTCCGGGGGAGAATTGGGCGTTTTGGTTGAATGGTTGGGCTTTCTGGTGGAGAATTGGGTGTTTTGGTTGAATGGTTGGGCTTTCCAGTGAGAGCGTTGGGTATTTTGGTTGAATGGTTTGGTTTTCTGGGGGAGAATTGGGTGTTTTGGTTGAATGGTTGGGCTTTCCGGGGGAGAATTGGGCGTTTTGGTTGAATGGTTGGGCTTTCTGGTGGAGAATTGGGTGTTTTGGTTGAATGGTTGGGCTTTCCAGTGAGAGCGTTGGGTATTTTGGTTGAATGGTTTGGTTTTCTGGGGGAGAATTGGGTGTTTTGGTTGAATGGTTGGGCTTTCCGGGGGAGAATTGGGTGTTTTGGTTGAATGGTTGGGCTTTCCAGTGAGAGCGTTGGGTGTTTTGGTTGAATGGTTCGGTTTTCCAGGGGAGAATTGGGCGTTTTGGTTGAATGGTTGGGCTTTTCGGGGGAGAATTGGGCGTTTTGGTTGAATGGTTGGGCTTTCTGGGGGAGAATTGGGTGTTTTGGTTGAATGGCTGGGCTTTCCGGACAAGAATTGGATGTCTTGGTTGAATGGTTGGGGTTTCTGGTGGAGAATTGGGTGTTTTGGTTGAATGGTTGGGCTTTCCAGTGAGAGCGTTGGGTATTTTGGTTGAATGGTTTGGTTTTCTGGGGGAGAATTGGGTGTTTTGGTTGAATGGTTGGGCTTTCCGGGGGAGAATTGGGTGTTTTGGTTGAATGGTTGGGCTTTCCGGTAGGGATGCACCGAATATTCGGCGGCCGAACATTATTCGGCTGAAAATAGAGAAAATAGCACTTTCGGTGTTCGGCCGAATAAGTCAAAAGGCCGAATAATTTTGAGCCAAACAATGTCAGCTTCCGCCCTGACCGCTCACCTTCCTCATTGCGGCTCCCTTCTCACACGCCGCCGGTGTCCTGTCCGGCCGCGAGTAGGGGGTGTGACGTCACGCGCGCGTCCCGCCCCCTGCTCCTGACTGCGGCTCCTTCACACTAGGTCCACGCCCCGCCCCCCTGTTCTGTAATGATCCTCTGCTATGATCTCTGTAATGATCCTCTGCTATGATCTCTGAAATGATCCTCTGCTATGATCTCTGAAATGATCCTCTGCTATGATCTCTGAAATGATCCTATGTAGTGATCCTCTTCTATGATCTCTGTAATGATCCTCTGTAGTGATCTGCTATGGTCCTCTATTATGATCTATGTAATTGTCCTCTGCTATGATCCTCTGCAGTGACCTTCTGCTATGATCTCTGTAATAATCCTCTGCTATTATCTCTGTAGTGATCCTCTGTAGTGATCTGCTGTGGTACTTTATTATGATCTATGTAAATGTCCTCTGCAGTAACCCTCTGCTATAATGTATGTAATGATCCTCTGTAGCTTCCGCCCTGACCGCTCACCTTCCTCATTGCGGCTCGCGGCTCCCTTCTCACATGCCACCGGTGTCCTGTCCGGCCGCGAGTAGGGGGTGTGACGTCACGCGCGCGTCCCGCCCCCTGCTCCTGACTGCGGCTCCTTCACACTAGGTCCACGCCCCGCCCCCCTGTTCGCAGCAAAATAAATGGAAAAAATGCGAAACACCGCGTTCGGTATTCGGCCTTCGGCCAAGCATTTCATTATTATTCGGCTTCGGCCAAGAATTTCATTTCGGTGCATCCCTACTTTCCGGGGAAGAATTGGGCATTTTGGTTGAATGTTTGGGCTTTCCGGTGAGAGCGTTGGGTGTTTTGGTTGATTGGTTGGGCTTTCCGGGGGAGAATTGGGTGTTTTGGTTGAATAGTTGGGCTTTCCGGACAAGAATTGGATGTCTTGGTTGAATGGTTGGGCTTTCTGGTGGAGAATTGGGCGTTTTGGTTGAATGGTTAGGTGTTCCAGGGGAGAATTGGATGTTTTGGTTGAATGGTTGGGCTTTCTGGGGGAGAATTGGGTGTTTTGGTTGAATGGTTGGGCTTTCCGGGGAAGAATTGGGTGTTTTGGTTGAATGGTTGGGCTTTCCGGGGGAGAATTGGGTGTTTTGGTTGAATGGTTGGGCTTTCCCGGGGAGAATTGGGCATTTTGGTTGAATGGCTGGGCTTTCCCGGGGAGAATTGGGCGTTTTGGTTGAATGGCTGGGCTTTCCGGGGGAGAATTGGGCGTTTTCGTTGAATGGTAGGGCTTTCCGGGGGGAGAATTGCGTGTTTTGGTTGAATGGTTGGGCTTTCCGGGGGGGGAGCATTGGGTGTTTTGGTTGAATGGTTGGGCTTTCCGGGGGGGAGCATTGGGTGTTTTGGTTGAATGGTTGGGCTTTCCGGGGGGGAGCATTGGGTGTTTTGGTTGAATGGTTGGGCTTTCCGGGGGGAGAATTGGGTGTTTTGGTTGAATGGTTGGGCTTTCCGGGGGGGGGAGCATTGGGCGTTTTGGTTGAATGGTTGGGCTTTCCGGGGGGGGGAGCATTGGGTGTTTTGGTTGAATGGTTGGGCTTTCCGGGGGGGGGCATTGGGTGTTTTGGTTGAATGGTTGGGCTTTCCGGGGGAGCATTGGGCGTTTTGGTTGAATGGTTGGGCTTTCCGGGGGGAGAATTGGGTGTTTTGGTTGAATGGTTGGGCTTTCCGGGGGAGAATTGGGTGTTTTGGTTGAATGGTTGGGCTTTTTGGGGGAGCATTGGGCGTTTGGTTGAATGGTTGGGCTTTTTGGGGGAGCATTGGGCGTTTTGGTTGAATGGTTGGGCTTTTTGGGGGAGCATTGGGTGTTTTGGTTGCATGGTTGAGCTTTCCGGGAGAGAATTGGGTGTTTTGGTTGAATGGTTGGACTTTCCAGTTAGATGTTGGGCTTTTTGTTTGATTGCTGAGCTTTCTTACGTAGTGTTGGGCCTTCCTGGTGGATTGTTGGGCCTTCTGGTTGAGTATTGGGCCTTTTTGGCAGAGTGCTGGGCATTCTGCTGGATTGCCATACTTTCTGGTTGAATGGTGGGACCTTATGGGGGAGTGTAGGCTTCTGGTTGGTTGATGGGGCCTTCTGGTTGATTGTTGGGGCTTTCTGCAGGAGTGTGGGGCATTCTTCCACCCCATAGAAGTTGCCATGCATCCCGGGTGTCACTGACCCACCCGCAGACCTGGTGTCAGCAGGTGGAATGGAGTGAAGCAGTGATCTCCCCCTGATGAGTGAAGACTGAGAAGGCAGAGGTGAGCAGAGGTAGCATGGCAGGGGGGGGGGGGGGGGGGGGGATAAATGGGCAAGGTTGAAAAGGTAATAAACCCAAAACCAAATTAAATCCCATTAATAAGGATTGTAAACAGTGAAGAGGTATTTCTTTTTTTCATATTTTCTATTGTTGTGGTGTGTTCAGGGACAGATCACCGCAGCGTCTGCTTCCTCTTCCAGGACCCCCCAGACATCAGGGACAGATCACCGCAGCGTCTGCTTCCTCTTCCAGGACCCCCCAGACATCAGGGACAGATCACCGCAGCGTCTGCTTCCTCTTCCAGGACCCCCTGGACATCAGGGACAGATCACCGCAGCGTCTGCTTCCTCTTCCAGGACCCCCCGGACATCAGGGACAGATCACCGCAGCGTCTGCTTCCTTTTCCAGGACCCCCTGGACATCAGGGACAGATCACCGCAGCGTCTGCTTCCTCTTCCAGGACCCCCCGGACATCAGGGACAGATCACCGCAGCGTCTGCTTCCTCTTCCCGGACCCCCCGGACATGTCACAATGGTTCATCTGAGTGAGTATTTCTGACTTGCATAACCGAATTATTATTATTTTCCAGGAATCACACGATGCACAACTAAAATTCTTTAGGGCCTCATTCAAACAGGCAGACTACAGGGAGTACTATTGCTGTGTCGGCCCCAGCAGGAAGTGGCATGTCTTCCCCCGCAGGAAGTGGCACGCCTGCCCCCGCAGGGAGTGCCGTGCCTGCCCCCGCAGGAAGTTCCTCGCCTGCCCCCGCAGGGAGTGCCTGGCCTGCCCCCGCAGGGAGTGCCTGGCCTGCCCCCGCAGGGAGTGCCTGGCCTGCCCCCGCAGGGAGTGCCTGGCCTGCCCCCGCAGGAAGTGCCGCGCCACGCAGATGTGAACGGGACCTCAGTGTCTCTCGGAGTATGGCTGGTGTCACACAGGTTCCCGGGTGGCTGACTCTGATTGGGTGAAATATCCAGCCAATGACTGCGGCCCAAAAGGTTCCAATTTGTTTCTCTAGACAGAAAAGTTGTGTAAATTTCTGGCAATTTCCTGTGATTTGCATTGGAGGAAATTGGAGGCGGGGTTCACTGAGTGTCCAGTATGGGGGCGCAGTGAGGGGGCTCCTGATTGGTGGACTCCTAATATTTCCTTTGCTCAGATTGTATCGTTGATTTCAGTCTCGGTCGGTGTCCCCGCCATCTACAATGATTCCTTCTTTTCCTTTCAGCATCTCAGCTGTTACGCCGTTACCATGGCGGCCATGTTGTCATCCGGATGGCGCTCGGTGGATGCACTAACAGGCCCTTTTACCGGATTGTCGCCGCCTACAACAAGCGGGCGCGGGACGGGCGGCACTTCGACAAGCTGGGGACCTACGACCCGATGCCCAACGTATATAATGAGAAACTGGTGAGCCTCAACATTGAGAGGATCAAATACTGGATGGCCTCCGGAGCGCATGTCACCAAACCCGTCGCCAAACTGCTGGGTGAGTCCACAACAAGAAACGCATTTTTACTATAAGGTACACCCTGACCCCGGGACACACGTTTCTATAAACCTCTGGGTATCTGCAGCTGAAGTTTTGTTGTATGTCAGGTCTGCTGATCTCCAGCAGCCTATTTGCAGCCACTTCCCTTCTACATGCACTCCAGTGATTGCTGCACTGCATTTCTCAGGAGACTATGGTTGGCCATGTGTACTCTTCATGGGGAGCCCATGTGAAAGGTTGCCAACACGGGAGAGCAATTGGGGGAGAGGGGGTGTTGTCATTGTTCAACCCTTTTACTGCAGCCACTGGGAGTGTAAATGTGACCAACCAGCTGTCATATGGAAGCAATCTATTGGCTGTGCGGCCACCAGATCACCTCCACCCCCTCCTATGTCCTTCCACCATATTCCCTGGGCTCTGGGCACCCATCTGTGGACCCAGGACTGGCATGGCTGGTGCTGCTGGTTTAGAGGGGAGGGAGATCAGGGAATGTCTGTTCATTGATCTCCACTTCCTGTTACTGTCCCAGTAGCAACAAGTAAAACGTCACTTCCAAGTCCTGGTGTCACTTCCTGTAGTCAGTGTGGCCGGGGAAGAAGCTAACCAAGTGTTATCTGCATTCCATCAGCTTCATTGCAGGACAGGTGAGACATCAGGGGCCCATTGGATTCATTGGAGGACAGGTGAGACATTAGGGGTCCATTGGATTAATTGGAGGACAGGTGAGGCATCAAGCGCTCATTGGATTCATTGGAGGACAGGGGAGGCATCAGGGGCCCATTGGATTCATTGGAGGACAGGGGAGACATAAGGGGTCCATTAGATTTATTGGAGGACAGGGAAGACATCAGGGGTCCATTAGATTCATTGGAGGACAGGGGAGACATCAGGGGTCCATTAGATTCATTGGAGGACAGGGGAGACATCAGGGGTCCATTTAGATTCATTGCAGGACAGGTGAGGCATCAGGGGTCCATTAGATTCATTGGAGGACAGGGGAGACATCAGCGGTCCATTGGATTCATTGCAGGACAGGTGAGGCATCAGGGGTCTATTAGATTCATTGGAGGACAGGGGAGGCATCAGGGGTCCATTAGATTCATTGGAGGACAGGGGAGACATCAGGGGTCCATTTAGATTCATTGCACGACAGGTGAGACATCAGGGGTCCATTAGATTCATTGCACGACAGGTGAGACATCAGGGGTCCAATAGATTCATTGGAGGACAGGTGAGGCATCAGGGGTCCATTAGATTCATTGGAGGACAGGTGAAGCATCAGGGGCCCATTGGATTAATTGGAGGACAGGTTAGGCATCAGGGGCCCATTAGATTCATTGGAGGACAGGTTAGACATCAGGGGTCCATTAGATTCAATAGAGGGCAGGGGAGATATTAGGGATCCGTTAGATTAATTAGAGTAGAGGGGAGACATCAGGGGTCCATTAGATTCAATAGAGGGCAGGGGAGATATTAGGGATCCATTAGATTAATTAGAGTACAGATTAGACATCAGGGGTCCGTTGGATTCATTGGCGGACAGGTGAGACATCAGGGGCCCATTGGATTCATTGAAGGACAGGGGAGACATCAGGGATCCATTGGATTCATTGGCGGACAGGGGAGACATCAGGGATCTATTGGATTCATTGGCGGACAGGGGAGACATCAGGGGTTCATTGGATTCATTGGCGGACAGGGGAGACATCAGGGGTCCATTGGATTCATTGGAGGACAGGGGAGACATCAGGGGTCCATTGGATTCATTGGAGGACAGGGGAGACATCAGGGGTCCATTGGATTCATTGGAGGACAGGGGAGACATCGGGGGTTTCCATTAGATTAATTGAAGGACAGATGAGGCATCAGAGGTCAATCAGATTCAATAGAGGGCAGGGGAGACATCAGCGGTCCATTCGATTTATTGGAGGACAGGTTAGACATCAGGGGTCCTTTAGATTCATTGGAGGACAGGGGAGACATCAGGGGTCCATTAGATTCAATAGAGGGCAGGGGAGATATTAGGGATCCATTAGATTAATTAGAGTAGAGGGGAGACATCAGGGGTCCATTAGATTCAATAGAGGGCAGGGGAGATATTAGGGATCCATTAGATTAATTAGAGTACAGATTAGACATCAGGGGTCCGTTGGATTCATTGGCGGACAGGTGAGACATCAGGGGCCCATTGGATTCATTGGCGGACAGGGGAGACATCAGGGATCCATTGGATTCATTGGCGGACAGGGGAGACATCAGGGGCCCATTGGATTCATTGGCGGACAGGGGAGACATAAGGGATCCATTGGATTCATTGGCGGACAGGGGAGACATCAGGGATCCATTGGATTCATTGGCGGACAGGGGAGACATCAGGGGTCCATTGGATTCATTGGAGGACAGGGGAGACATCAGGGGTCCATTGGATTCATTGGAGGACAGGGGAGACATCGGGGATCCATTAGATTAATTGAAGGACAGATGAGGCATCAGGGGTCAATGAGATTCAATAGAGGACAGGGGAGACCTCAGCGGTCCATTAGATTTATTGGAGGACATGTTAGACATCAGGGGCCCATTAGATTCATTGGAGGACAGGGGAGACATCAGGGGCCCAATAGATTCATTGGAGGACAGGTGAGACATCAGGGGCCCATTAGATTAATTGGAGGACAGGTGAGACATCAGGGATCTATTGGATTCATTGGCGGACAGGGGAGACATCAGGGGTTCATTGGATTCATTGGCGGACAGGGGAGACATCAGGGGTCCATTGGATTCATTGGAGGACAGGGGAGACATCAGGGGTCCATTGGATTCATTGGAGGACAGGGGAGACATCAGGGGTCCATTGGATTCATTGGAGGACAGGGGAGACATCGGGGGTTTCCATTAGATTAATTGAAGGACAGATGAGGCATCAGGGGTCAATCAGATTCAATAGAGGGCAGGGGAGACATCAGCGGTCCATTCGATTTATTGGAGGACAGGTTAGACATCAGGGGTCCTTTAGATTCATTGGAGGACAGGGGAGGAGACATCAGGGGCCCATTAGATTCATTGGAGGACAGGGGAGACATCAGGGGCCCAATAGATTCATTGGAGGACAGGGGAGACATCAGGGGCCCATTAGATTCATTGGAGGACAGGGGAGACATCAGGGGCCCATTAGATTCATTGGAGGACAGGTTAGACATCAGGGGTCCATTAGATTCAATAGAGGGCAGGGGAGATATTAGGGATCCATTAGATTAATTAGAGTAGAGGGGAGACATCAGGGGTCCATTAGATTCAATAGAGGGCAGGGGAGATATTAGGGATCCATTAGATTAATTAGAGTACAGATTAGACATCAGGGGTCCGTTGGATTCATTGGCGGACAGGTGAGACATCAGGGGCCCATTGGATTCATTGGCGGACAGGGGAGACATCAGGGGCCCATTAGATTCATTGGCGGACAGGGGAGACATAAGGGATCCATTGGATTCATTGGCGGACAGGGGAGACATCAGGGATCCATTGGATTCATTGGCGGACAGGGGAGACATCAGGGGTCCATTGGATTCATTGGAGGACAGGGGAGACATCAGGGGTCCATTGGATTCATTGGAGGACAGGGGAGACATCGGGGATCCATTAGATTAATTGAAGGACAGATGAGGCATCAGGGGTCAATCAGATTCAATAGAGGGCAGGGGAGACATCAGCGGTCCATTCGATTTATCGGAGGACAGGTTAGACATCAGGGGTCCTTTTAGATTCATTGGAGGACAGGGGAGACATCAGGGGCCCATTAGATTCATTGGAGGACAGGGGAGACATCGGGGATCCATTAGATTAATTGAAGGACAGATGAGGCATCAGGGGTCAATGAGATTCAATAGAGGACAGGGGAGACCTCAGCGGTCCATTAGATTCATTGGAGGACAGGGGAGACATCAGGGGCCCAATAGATTCATTGGAGGACAGGTGAGACATCAGGGGCCCAATAGATTCATTGGAGGACAGGTGAGACATCAGGGGCCCATTAGATTAATTGGAGGACAGGTGAGACGACAGGGGTTCATTGGAGGGCGGGTGTGACTCCGCCCCCTCCTTCCACTTGGCAGGGTTATCACCTGGGGGGGGCAGTGATCAGTCCTGTAGAAGCTGTCACTGTGCCCAGCATAGCCGCACACCTTCAGTCAGAGGCCGGTGTGTTGGGAACTATCAGGCAGCGCAGTCATCATCCTCCTGAACACGTCTGGAAGTATTTCCTCTGATGTTCTCTTCTTTATTCCAGGATTGGCCGGCTTCTTCCCTCTCCATCCCATGACCATCACAGCAGCTGAGAGACTGAGGAGAGCCAAAGAAGAGACCGCGGGGGCGGAGCCAGAAGAGCATCCTACAGAGGAGGAGGAGAAGGATGAGGTCTGAGTCCCCTCCCCCGCTCATCACTGACCACTGAAAGACTTTTATATTGTGACGGATCAGAATTTCTTCACATTTTCTACAATAAAATTAAAAACTCCCATTAATTGTGCTGAGAACTGAACTCCTCCCTCCTTCGGTGACCACTCCCCCAAGGGGAGCAATAAATAGCTGACAGAGGTTCTAAGCGCTCATCCCTCCACAACAACAAATACACCGAGGGGTCCATTTATGAAGCCGTGACTTTCACCAAACATTCTCTGCTGGTGAATCAATCGGTGACACAGAAATCACACGGAGCCAGAGAATCCATCCACCCAATGTCCCCTTCACTGCTTCATAAATATTCCCCTCATTAGTACCCCTGTTCAGCAGATCCCCCCCCCATATAGCACCCCCAGCTCTGCTAATTTCCCCCCCCCACTCAATAGTAACCCCCAGCTCTGCTAATTCTCCCACTCAGTAGTACTCCCCCCCCCCCCCCCCCACTCAGTAACCCCCAGCTCTGCTAATTCCTCCCCCCCACTCAGTAGTAACCCCAAGCTCTGCTAATTCCCCCACTCAGTAGTATCCCTCCCCCCCAGCTCTGCTTATCCCCCCCCCCACTCAGTAGTAACCCCCAGCTCTGCTAATTCCCCACTCAGTGCTATCCCTCTTCCCCCCCCCCCCCCACACACACCCACACACTCAGTAGTAACCCCCAGCTCTGCTAATTCCCCTTATCAGTAGTACCCCCCACACACTCAGTAGTAACCCCCAGCTCTGCTAATCCCCCCCCCCCCACTCAGTAGTAACCCCCAGCTCTGCTAATTTCCCCCCCCCTCCCACACTCGGTAGTAACCTCAGCTCCGCTGATCCCCCCCCCCCCTCAGTAGTAACCTCAGCTCCGCTGGTCCCCCCACTCAGTAGTAACCTCAGCTCTGCTGATTCCCCCCCCCCCCTCAGTAGTAACCTCAGCTCTGCTGATTCCCCCCTCAGTAGTAACCTCAGCTCTGCTGATTCTCCCCCCCCCCCCTCAGTAGTAACCTCAGCTCTGCTTATTCCCCCCCCCTCAGTAGTAACCTCAGCTCTGCTGATTCTCCCCCCCCCCTCAGTAGTAACCTCAGCTCTGCTGATTCTTCCCCCCCCCCTCAGTAGTAACCTCAGCTCTGCTGATTCCCCCCCCCCCCTCAGTAGTAACCTCAGCTCTGCTGATTCCCCCCCCCCCCCCCCAGTAGTAACCTCAGCTCTGCTGATCCCCCCCCCCCCTCAGTAGTAACCTCAGCTCTGCTGATCCCCCCCCCCCCCCAGTAACCTCAGCTCTGCTGATCCCCCCCTCAGTAGTAACCTCAGCTCTGCTAATCCCCCCACTCAGTAGTAACCTCAGCTCTGCTAATCCCCCCACTTAGTAGTAGTCTCCAGCTCTGCTGATCCCCTCAGTCAGTAAGAACCTCCAGCTCTGCTGATCTCCTGTTCATAAATACCCCCAGCTCTGCTGATCCTCCTCTCTCTCCAGTGCCCGCTCACCTCCCACTATATTACTACCATGCTGCAGGCCAAGTGTGACATTGCTAGTTTCTCCTGCTTTGGTCCCCCAGCTCTGCTGATCCTCTGCTGCTCAGTCCTCACTCTCCAATTCCATTCACCTTCTGCCCCAGTTAGGTCCATAAATATTGGGACATGGACACAATTCTAATCTTTTTGGCTCTATACGCCACCACAATGGATTTGAAATGAAACAAACAAGATGTTCTTTAACTGCAGACTTTCAGCTTTAATTTGAGGGTATTTACATCCAAATCAGGTGAAAGGTGTAGGAATTACAACAGTTTGTATATGTGCCTCCTACTTTTTAAGGGACCAAAAGTAATGGGACAATTGGCTGCTCAGCTGTTCCATGGCCAGGTGTGTGTTATTCCCTCCTTATCCCATTTACAAGGAGCAGATAAAAGGTCCAGAGTTCATTTCAAGTGTGTTATTTGCATCTGGAATCTGTTGCTGTCAACTCTCAATATGAGATCCAAAGAGCTGTCACTATCAGTGAAGCAAGCCATCATTAGGCTGAAAAAAACAAAACAAACCATCAGAGAGATCGCAAAAACATTGGGTGTGGCCAAATCAACTGTTTGGAACATCCTTAAAAAGAAAGAACGCACCGTTGAGCTCAGCAACACCAAAAGACCCGGAAGACCACGGAAAACAACTGTGGTGGATGACCGAAGAATTCTTTCCCTGGGGAAGAAAACACCCTTCACAACAGTTGGCCAGATCAAGATCACTCTCCAGGAGGTAGGTGTATGTGTGTCAGATCAAGAACACTCTCCAGGAGGTAGGTGTATGTGTGTCAGATCAAGAACACTCTCCAGGAGGTAGGTGTATGTGTGTCAGATCAAGAACACTCTCCAGGAGGTAGGTGTATGTGTGTCAGATCAAGAACACTCTCCAGGAGGTAGGTGTATGTGTGTCAGATCAAGATCACTCTCCAGGAGGTAGGTATATGCGTGTCAGATCAAGAACACTCTCCAGGAGGTAGGTGTATGCGTGTCAGATCAAGAACACTCTCCAGGAGGTAGGTGTATGTGTGTCAGATCAAAAACACTCTCCAGGAGGTAGGTGTATGTGTGTCAGATCAAGAACACTCTCCAGGTGGTAGGTGTATGTGTGCCAGATCAAGATCACTCTCCAGGAGGTAGGTATATGCGTGTCAGATCAAGAACACTCTCCAGGAGGTAGGTGTATGCGTGTCAGATCAAGAACACTCTCCAGGAGGTAGGTGTATGCGTGTCAGATCAAAAACACTCTCCAGGAGGTAGGTGTATGTGTGCCAGATCAAGATCACTCTCCAGGAGGTAGGTATATGCGTGTCAGATCAAGAACACTCTCCAGGAGGTAGGTGTATGCGTGTCAGATCAAGAACACTCTCCAGGAGGTAGGTGTATGTGTGTCAGATCAAAAACACTCTCCAGGAGGTAGGTGTATGTGTGTCAGATCAAAAACACTCTCCAGGAGGTAGGTGTATGCGTGTCAGATCAAGAACACTCTCCAGGAGGTAGGTGTATGCGTGTCAGATCAAGAACACTCTCCAGGAGGTAGGTGTATGCGTGTCAGATTAAGAACACTCTCCAGGTGGTAGGTGTATGTGTGCCAGATCAAGAACACTCTCCAGGAGGTAGGTGTATGTGTGCCAGATCAAGATCACTCTCCAGGAGGTAGGTGTATGCGTGTCAGATCAGGAACACTCTCCAGGAGGTAGGTGTATGCGTGTCAGATCAAGAACACTCTCCAGGAGGTAGGTGTATGCGTGTCAGATCAAAAACACTCTCCAGGAGGTAGGTGTATGTGTGTCAGATCAAGAACACTCTCCAGGTGGTAGGTGTATGTGTGCCAGATCAAGATCACTCTCCAGGAGGTAGTTATATGCGTGTCAGATCAAGATCACTCTCCAGGAGGTAGGTGTATGCGTGTCAGATCAAGAACACTCTCCAGGAGGTAGGTGTATGCATGTCAGATCAAGAACACTCTCCAGGAGGTAGGTGTATGCGTGTCAGATTAAGAACACTCTCCAGGTGGTAGGTGTATGCGTGCCAGATCAAGATCACTCTCCAGGAGGTAGGTGTATGCGTGTCAGATCAGGAACACTCTCCAGGAGGTAGGTGTATGCGTGTCAGATCAAGAACACTCTCCAGGAGGTAGGTGTATGCGTGTCAGATCAAGAACACTCTCCAGGAGGTAGGTGTATGCGTGTCAGATCAAGAACACTCTCCAGGAGGTAGGTGTATGCGTGTCAGATCAAAAACACTCTCCAGGAGGTAGGTGTATGCGTGTCAGATCAAAAACACTCTCCAGGAGGTAGGTGTATGCGTGTCAGATCAAAAACACTCTCCAGGAGGTAGGTGTATGCGTGTCAGATCAAAAACACTCTCCAGGAGGTAGGTGTATGCGTGTCAGATCAAAAACACTCTCCAGGAGGTAGGTGTATGCGTGTCAGATCAAAAACACTCTCCAGGAGGTAGGTGTATGCGTGTCAGATCAAAAACACTCTCCAGGAGGTAGGTGTATGCGTGTCAGATCAAAAACACTCTCCAGGAGGTAGGTGTATGCGTGTCAGATCAAAAACACTCTCCAGGAGGTAGGTGTATGCGTGTCAGATCAAAAACACTCTCCAGGAGGTAGGTGTATGCGTGTCAGATCAAAAACACTCTCCAGGAGGTAGGTGTATGCGTGTCAGATCAAAAACACTCTCCAGGAGGTAGGTGTATGCGTGTCAGATCAAAAACACTCTCCAGGAGGTAGGTGTATGCGTGTCAGATCAAAAACACTCTCCAGGAGGTAGGTGTATGCGTGTCAGATCAAAAACACTCTCCAGGAGGTAGGTGTATGCGTGTCAGATCAAAAACACTCTCCAGGAGGTAGGTGTATGCGTGTCAGATCAAAAACACTCTCCAGGAGGTAGGTGTATGCGTGCCAGATCAAGATCACTCTCCAGGTGGTAGGTGTATGCGTGCCAGATCAAGATCACTCTCCAGGAGGTAGGTGTATGCGTGTCAGATCAAAAACACTCTCCAGGAGGTAGGTGTATGCGTGTCAGATCAAAAACACTCTCCAGGAGGTAGGTGTATGCGTGTCAGATCAAAAACACTCTCCAGGAGGTAGGTGTATGTGTGTCAGATTAAGAACACTCTCCAGGTGGTAGGTGTATGTGTGCCAGATCAAGATCACTCTCCAGGAGGTAGGTGTATGCGTGTCAGATCAAGAACACTCTCCAGGAGGTAGGTGTATGCGTGTCAGATCAAAAACACTCTCCAGGAGGTAGGTGTATGCGTGTCAGATCAAAAACACTCTCCAGGAGGTAGGTGTATGCGTGTCAGATCAAGAACACTCTCCAGGTGGTAGGTGTATGCGTGTCAGATCAAGAACACTCTCCAGGAGGTAGGTGTATGCGTGTCAGATCAAGAACACTCTCCAGGAGGTAGGTGTATGCGTGTCAGATCAAGAACACTCTCTAGGAGGTAGGTGTATGCGTGTCAGATCAGGAACACTCTCCAGGAGGTAGGTGTATGCGAACACTCTCCAGGAGGTAGGTGTATGCGTGTCAGATCAAAAACACTCTCCAGGAGGTAGGTGTATGCGTGTCAGATCAAAAACACTCTCCAGGAGGTAGGTGTATGCGTGTCAGATCAGGAACACTCTCCAGGAGGTAGGTGTATGCGTGTCAGATCAAGATCACTCTCCAGGAGGTAGGTGTATGCGTGCCAGATCAAGATCACTCTCCAGGAGGTAGGTGTATGCGTGCCAGATCAGGAACACTCTCCAGGAGGTAGGTGTATGCGTGTCAGATCAGGAAAACTCTCCAGGAGGTAGGTGTATGCGTGTCAGATCAGGAACACTCTCCAGGAGGTAGGTGTATGTGTGTCAGATCAGGAACACTCTCCAGGAGGTAGGTGTATGTGTGCCAGATCAGGAACACTCTCCAGGAGGTAGGTGTATGTGTGTTAGATCAGGAACACTCTCCAGGAGGTAGGTGTATGTGTGCCAGATCAAGAACACTCTCCAGGAGGTAGGTGTATGTGTGTCAGATCAGGAACACTCTCCAGGAGGTAGGTGTATGTGTGTCAGATCAGGAACACTCTCCTGGAGGTAGGTGTATGTGTGTCAGGTCAGGAACACTCTCCAGGAGGTAGGTGTATGTGTGTCAAAGTCAACAATCAAGAGAAGACTTCACCAGAGTGAATACAGAGGGTTCACCACAAGATGTAAACCATTGGTGAGCCTCAAAAACAGGAAGGCCAGATTAGAGTTTGCCAAACAACATCTAAAAAAGCCTTCACAGTTCTGGAACATCCTATGGACAGATGAGACCAAGATCAACTTGTAGCAGAGTGATGGGAAGAGAAGAGTATGGAGAAGGAAAGGAACTGCTCATGATCCAAAGCATACCACCTCATCAGTGAAGCATGGTGGTGGTAGTGTCATGGCGTGGGCATGTATGGCTGCCAATGGAACTGGTTCTCTTGTATTTATTGATGATGTGACTGCTGACAGAAGCAGCAGGATGAATTCTGAAGTGTTTCGGGGAATATTATCGGCTCATATTCAGCCAAATGCTTCAGAACTCATTGGACGGCGCTTCACAGTGCAGATGGACAATGACACGAAGCATACTGCGAAAGCAACCAAAGAGTTTTCTAAGGGAAAGAAGTGGAATGTTATGCAATGGCCAAGTCAATCACCTGACCTGAATCCGGTTGAGCATGCATTTCACTTGCTGAAGACAAAACTGAAGGGAAAATGCCCCAAGAACAAGCAGGAACTGAAGACAGTTGCAGTAGAGGCCTGGCAGAGCATCACCAGGGATGAAACCCAGCGTCTGGTGATGTCTATGCGTTCCACACTTCAGGCTGTAATTGACTGCAAAGGATTTGCAACCAAGTATTAAAAAGTGAAAGTCTGATTTATGATTGTTAATCTGTCCCATTACTTTTGGTCCCTTAAAAAGTGTGAGGCACATATACAAACTGTTGTAATTCCTACACCGTTCACCTGATTTGGATGTAAATCCCCTCAAATTAAAGCTGAAAGTCTGCAGGTAAAGCACATCTTGTTTGTTTCATTTCAAATCCATTGTGGTGGTGTATAGAGCCAAATAGATTAGAATTGTGTCCATGTCCCAATATTTATGGACCTGACTGTATAGCGTTCCTATGTTGCACACAATGTGTGCCGGCTGCTGGTTGCTCCTCTCCATTTTAGACTCCGCCCACCTTCCTGCTGCTCCACGCTGTGCGGCAAATGTGACGTCTGCACCAGACACTCCCACAATATATACACATGAAACGGGAGTGACTGCTGATGACATCTTTCCGGTTCACTTGTTGGTTTCCCAGTGCAGCCTGGGATCTCTCATACCTGCAATACCTCCGATGTGAAGCGAACGCTAAATAAAGCCTCTCAGCATTGTCATAGACTTCTATGGAGGCTTCAGAGATTCTTTGAAGCACCAAGAAAGTGACATGCGGGATGTTTGAAGTGAAGCGCAAACAACGTGTGACCAGGACTGAGGGGAACCGTTCTATTTAGTGGGAGGAGCTTTGGTTGCCACATTGTGAAACACGTGTAAACCAGCCCTAACTGTTACAGTTGCTTGTGCTCTCACCTGAACTGTCAAACCATCATATGGCGGGTGTCATAACTGATCACGTGTGCAGCACCATGGCAACTGCAGATCAGACAGAGGCTAAGATGGCGGCTTCCATGGCTGTGAAGGAGAGGAGGGTGGAGTTCCGCTTTAACAATCCAGTGTCTTTAAATGTCAGCCTTCAGCTCCAATCACCCGTCTGCACTATGACACGGGTCCAAGCCAGTCACCTGACATCCAATGAATGAAAGGGGCGGGCCAAGCACTGTCAGGCTGTGCTAGTATTAGTACAGGTGTGTTATAGTATTAGTACAGGTGTGCGGTGGTGTTAGTACAGGTGTGTGGTATTATTAGTACAGGTGTGTGGTATTATTAGTACAGGTGTGTGGTGTTATTATTACAGGTGTGGGGTGTTATTAGTACAGGTGTGTGGTGTTGTTATTAGTACAGGTGTGTGGTGCTGTGGTATTAGTACAGGTTTGCTGTGGTATTATTAGTACAGATGTATGGTATTATTAGTACAGGTGTGTGGTATTATTAGTACAGATGTATGGTATTATTAGTACAGGTGTGTGGTATTATTAGTACAGGTGTGTGGTATTATTAGTACAGGTGTGTGGTATTATTAGTACAGGTGTGGGGTGTTATTAGTACAGGGGTGTTATATTATTAGTACAGGTGTGTGGTATTATTATTACAGGTGTGTGGTGCTGTGGTATTAGTACAGGTGTGCTGTGGTATTAGTACAGGTGTGCGGTATTAGTACAGGTGTGTGGTGCTGTGGTATTAGTACAGGTGTGGGGTGTTATTAGTACAGGTGTGTGGTATTATTAGTACAGATGTGTGGTATTATTAGTACAGGTGTGCGGTGGTGTTAGTACAGGGGTGTTGTATTATTAGTACAGGTGTGTGGTATTATTAGTACAGGTGTGCGGTGGTGTTAGTACAGGGGTGTTATATTATTAGTACAGGTGTGTGGTATTATTAGTACAGGTGTGTGGTGGTGTTAGTACAGGTGTGCGGTGGTGTTAGTACAGGTGAGTGGTTGGGTAATTTTAGTGCTTCAGATCTTCATATCGGGTAAGATTAGTGAAATGAAAGGCACATTTCATCTGGAGAACTGGAAGTTGCTGTTCACCAATCTCACCACTAGATGGTGGCAGCAGGAAAGGAGAATGATCAGTTGGAATATAAAGTGGACAATCCTTCCACATTTCCTGGAGGCGAGGGTCACTCTACTGATTTTCAGTGTAGTTTTGTAGTGTGAACTTGATGCGATTTTGGATGTGTTTTTCATACTTTATGACCCTTTCCCAATCTCAGCTCGCAGTCCCATTGCTGTGATCAGGCTCCATTGCAACCGATGTTCTTTCCCTGCTAATTTTGATTCAATGGGATTGAAATTAAATCTGAAATCGCATCGTGTGATCCAAGGCTTGGCCTCTCCTAGAGCCGCACGGTGTCAGCGCCTTTTTTGTGATGCATTTTCATTCCTCTGTTTCTTTTGGAGGAGAAGACACAAAACCCGACCAATGCTATACGTGCGATTTTCATGCACTTCCAGAAAATTCCATGGGGCCAAAAATACACTTTGCTGCAGCGCAATAGGGACCGGCACGGAATAGGGACCGGCACCTGTTCAGAATCCCCACTTCACCGTGTTACATGTGAGCAGCGCCTTACAGAAATCCCATTGCTGGGAGTCATTGAATGAGTGGGGGATGCTGTGTACTCATTCACATGGGGGGGGGAGGGGGCTGTGTACTCATTCACATGGGGGGGGATGCTGTGTACTCATTCAAATGGTGGGGGAATGCTGTGTACTCATTCACATTGGGGAGGAGGGCCATGCACTCATTCACATGGGGGGGGGGGGGGGGGGCGAGTACACATTCACATGGTGGGGGTGCTGTGCACTCATTCACATGAGGGGTGCACTCATTCACATGGGGGAGAAGGGGGGGGGTGGTATCTGAGTGCCCTCTTTTTGTGAAAGCAATCCCAACACAACACTCGTTAATTCATCCAATTTCAATCCCAAAACAATTTATTATTCACAAAACTCCAAATTTTCTACATCATGTCTGAGGAAGCTCCGTGCGGCGTACCCCAAATTATACAGAAATCCAGGAGAAAAAATAAATATTTCATTTTAAACTGGTCATGTATAATATCTGTTCTATATAGAACCAATCTGAGGGGTGATGGTGCGGGGAGTGGGGTGATCTGAGGGGTGATGGTGTGAGTATTGGGGAGATCTGAGGGGTGAAGGTGCGGGGAATCTGGGGATCTGAGGGGTGAAGGTGCGGGGAATGGGGTGATCTGAGGGGTGAAGGTGCGGGGAATGGGGTGATCTGAGGGGTGAAGGTGCAGGGATCAGGGTGATCTGAGGGGTGAAGGTGCAGGGATCAGGGTGATCTGAGGGGTGAAGGTGCGGGGAATGGAGTGACCTGAGGGGTGAAGGTGCGGGGAATGGGGTGACCTGAGGGGTGATGGTGCGGGGAATAGGGTGATCTGAGGGGTGAAGGTGCGGGGAATGGGGTGATCTAAGGGGTGAAGGTGCTGGGAATGGAGTGATCTGAGGGGTGAAGGTGCAGGGAATGGCGTGAGCTGAGGGGTGAAGGTGCGGGGAATGGGGTGAGCTGAGGGGTGATGGTGCGGGGAATGAGGTGATCTAAGGGGTGAAGGTGCGGGGAATGAGGTGATCTGAGGGTTAAAGGTGCGGGGAATGGGGTGATCTGAGGGGTGATGGTGCGGGGTTAGGAAGATCTGAGGGGTGAAGGTGCGGGGAATGGAGTGATCTGAGGTGTGAAGGTGCGGGGAATGGGGTGATCTGAGGGGTGAAGGTGCTGGGAATGGAGTGACCTGAGGGGATGAAGGTGCTGGGAATGGAGTGATCTGAGGGGTGAAGGTGCGGGGAATGGCGTGAGCTGAGGGGTGAAGGTGCGGGGAATGGGGTGAGCTGAGGGGTGATGGTGCGGGGAATGAGGTGATCTAAGGGGTGAAGGTGCGGGGAATGAGGTGATCTGAGGGTTAAAGGTGCGGGGAATGGGGTGATCTGAGGGGTGATGGTGCGGGGTTAGGAAGATCTGAGGGGTGAAGGTGCGGGGAATGGAGTGATCTGAGGTGTGAAGGTGCGGGGAATGGCGTGATCTGAGGGGTGAAGGTGCAGGGAATGGCGTGATCTGAGGGGAGAAGGTGTGGGGAATGGGGTGATCTGAGGGGTGATGGTGTGGGGAATGGGGAGATCTGAGGGGTGATGGGGTGAGCTGAGGGGTGAAGGTGCGGGGAATGGGAAGATCTGAGGGGTGAAGGTGCGGGGAATGGGGTGATCTGAGGGGTGAAGGTGCGGGGAATGGGGTGATCTGAGGTGTGAAGGTGCGGGGAATGGCGTGATCTGAGGGGTGAAGGTGTGGGGAATGGGGTGAGCTGAGGGGTGATGGTGCGGGGAATGGGAAGATCTGAGGGGTGAAGGTGCGGGGAATGGAGTGATCTGAGGTGTGAAGGTGCGGGGAATGGCGTGATCTGAGGGGTGAAGGTGTGGGGAATGGGGTGAGCTGAGGGGTGAAGGTGCGGGGAATGGGAAGATCTGAGGGGTGAAGGTGCGGGGAATGGGGAGATCTGAGGTGTGAAGGTGCGGGGAATGGCGTATTCTGAGGGGTAAAGGTGTAGGGAATGGGGTGAGCTGAGGGGTGAAGGTGCAGGGAATGGGAAGATCTGAGGGGTGAAGGTGCGGGGAATGGGAAGATCTGAGGGGTGAAGGTGCGGGGAATGGCGTGATCTGAGGGGTGAAGGTGCGGGGAGTGGGGTGATCTGAGGGGTGATGGTGTGGGGAATGGGGAGATCTGAGGGGTGATGGTGTCGGGGAATGGGGAGATCTGAGGGGTGATGGTGTCGGGGATCGGGTAGATCTGAGGGGTGAAGGTGCGGGGAATAGAGTGATCTGAGGTGTGAAGGTGCGGGGAGTGGCGTGATCTGAGGGGTGAAGGTGCGGGGAATGGAGTGATCTGAGGTGTGAATATGCGGGGAATGGGGTGATCTGAAGGGTGAAGGTGCGGGGAATGGAGTGATCTGAGGGGTGATGGTGCGGGGAATGGGGTGATCTGAGGGGTGATGGTGTGGGGAATGGGGATATCTGAGGGGTGATGGTGTCGGGGATCGGGTAGATCTGAGGGGTGAAGGTGCGGGGAATGGAGTGATCTGAGGTGTGAAGGTGCGGGGAGTGGCGTGATCTGAGGTGTGAAGGTGCGGGGAATGGGGTGATCTGAGGGGTGAAGGTGCGGGGAATGGGGTGATCTGAGGGGTGAAGGTGCGGGGAGTGGCGTGATCTGAGGGGTGAAGGTGCGGGGAATGGGGTGATCTGAGGGGTGAAGGTGCGGGGAATGGAGTGATCTGAGGGGTGATGGTGCGGGGAATGGGGTGATCTGAGGGGTGATGGTGCGGGGAATGGAGTGATCTGAGGGGTGAAGGTGCGGGGAATGGAGTGATCTGAGGGGTGATGGTGCGGGGAATGGAGTGATCTGAGGGGTGATGGTGCGGGGAATGGAGTGATCTGAGGGGTGATGGTGCGGGGAATGGGGTGATCTGAGGGGTGAAGGTGCGGGGAATGGAGTGATCTGAGGGGTGATGGTGCGGGGAATGGGGTGATCTGAGGGGTGATGGTGCGGGGAATGGGGTGATCTGAGGGGTGATGGTGCGGGGAATGGGGTGATCTGAGGGGTGATGGTGTGGGGAATGGGGAGATCTGAGGGGTGATGGTGTCGGGGATCGGGTAGATCTGAGGGGTGAAGGTGCGGGGAATGGAGTGATCTGAGGTGTGAAGGTGCGGGGAGTGGCGTGATCTGAGGTGTGAAGGTGCGGGGAATGGGGTGATCTGAGGGGTGAAGGTGCGGGGAATGGGGTGATCTGAGGGGTGAAGGTGCGGGGAATGGAGTGATCTGAGGGGTGATGGTGTCGGGGATCGGGTAGATCTGAGGGGTGAAGGTGCGGGGAATGGGGTGATCTGAGGGGTGAAGGTGCGGGGAATGGAGTGATCTGAGGGGTGATGGTGCGGGGAATGGGGTGATCTGAGGGGTGATGGTGCGGGGAATGGAGTGATCTGAGGGGTGAAGGTGCGGGGAATGGGGTGAGCTGAGGGGTGAAGGTGCGGGGAATGGGGTGATCTGAGGGGTGAAGGTGCGGGGAATGGAGTGATCTGAGGGGTGAAGGTGCGGGGAATGGAGTGATCTGAGGGGTGATGGTGCGGGGAATGGAGTGATCTGAGGGGTGAAGGTGCGGGGAATGGGGTGATCTGAGGGGTGAAGGTGCGGGGAATGGAGTGATCTGAGGGGTGAAGGTGCGGGGAATGGGGTGAGCTGAGGGGTGATGGTGTTGGGCACTTTAGCAAACAACATTTCCTTTGCTATGATTTCCTATGAGGTCCAGTTTAGGGGGTGGCGGATCACTTTAATCTTCCCCTCCCCCCAAGACAGGTGAGGTGACAGACATGACCTCCATTGTGGTGGAAGGAACGCACAGTCCTGGATGTTCAGTCCTCGCCCCTCCCGCCACTCACAAAGCGGAAGAAATATTTCACAATATTCACATAATGAGAAGCTGACAGACGACAGGGAATAACGTGTGACCGTTCCATCCGCTCCTCCAGAATAGAATGAGAAGGATTAGAATGTGATGGTGGAACAATGGAGCACCGGGCGTGAAAAAATACCGAAGTGAAGCCAGAAAAACATAATGTGATGAATGTTTCCACAGCACATGTACTGACACGACCCCTGACACTCCGTGGCCCCGTGTCCCCGGTCACTGCTTTCTTGGCCGTGTATGGAAAGCACACTTCCACAGGTTACTGTAAAGCAGACGATACTTCCTTCCACGGTACAGCTCATCCTTTCTTCACTGACACTCCAGCACTTCACATGAGAAGACATGGCGTTTCTTGGGTAGCACTGTCTCCGTAGGGCTTTCTGCGTGATCCCTTCTTGGGTCTCCTCTGATTACCTGCAGAAGTCACTTAGGGACATTTCACACATCCATCCTTACTCCCAGTTGCTCGTTACTCAATAAACAGTCCCGGGGATTTGGTTTTATATTTATTGTGGAATTTGGATAGGAGAAGGGAATAGTGGGATCCTCCAACTGAACTATTCACAGTAGATAAGGACAACTCTCACTTGGCCTCACCAGATTTTTTGTGGAAGCAGACTCCCCAAAAGAACAGGTTGAGGCTAGTCTGCGAAGGGCGAGCACATAAGCCTTAATATCTTCACCCGGCTGTTGCTGCCGCTGATAGAACCGGAGTCTCTCTGCAATCTCTAGTGGTTTAGGCTGGAAGTGATTCCCTAACAGTGTCAGGAGCTCTGCCAAAGTCTAAAGCCCCGTACACATGCACAGATTGTTGGCCGTAAATTGCTGGCCAACGTCCGATCTGCCGATTGTAGGCTTGTTAGTATGATGCTTCCGACAACCAACTGCGAATTTTCGGCCGAAAAAAATCTGGTGTGCATGCTATAAAATTTTTGTTGGCCAACAAAGAACGGCCGATTGTTTCTCAGTCAGTACAGATTTCGGCAGACAAAAATCAGATGAGCAAGACTGGGCATGCTCAGAGAAGAAAAAACACACGGAAAGTCAACCATCACATGACACCACTTCTGAAGTTGGTTTTTGTTGGCCAACAAAAGTCCAGTGCAAGTCTAGAGCACATTTCAAACAACACTGGACAAAAGTTGACCGATCAGTTGGCCAACAATCTGTGCGTGTGTACGGGGCTTTAGTTGCTGGTTTTTCAGGGAAAAGGAGATCCCATATGTCCTAGCACCAACCAGTGTCAGAAATACTGCTACTTGCCTGTCGCCTGGGATGGCATTTGCACAAAAATACTGTTCCAGTCTCTCAATCCAGGAACTCCAGGTTGTCTGTTCTCCATCAAATTCACTTAAGCCCCGTACACACGCGTCGAAAATTGGCAGGGAATTTTCGTCCGACGACCGATCTGCCGATTTTCGGCTTGTTAGTATGATGCTTCCGACAACCGACTCTGACTTTTCGGCCAAAAAAAATCTGGTGTGCAGACTATAAAATTTTTGTTGGCCGTCAACACAACGGTCGATTTTCGTGCAGTCAGTACAGATTTTGACAGGGAAAAATCTGATGAGCAAGTCTGGGCATGCTCAGTGAAGAAAGAACCCAAAGCAACCCAACACATGACATCACTTCTGAAGTAGAATTTTGTTGGGCGAGAAAATTTGTGTGCAGTCTAGGCACATTCCAACCAACAAAACACCAACTCTGGACAAAAGACGGCCGATAATCGTTGCGTGTGTACGGGGCTTCAATGTCCCGATTAATGACATTTTCCTGCTGGGCTCTGTGGGTGTTTGTATCCAGGTGACAATCCAGAGTTTTTTTTTTTTTTCTCTTCTTTTCTTTTCTCACACGGATAGTAACCTTGTAAATCCCACCCTCGTCACCACTGTTATATTCTCTGTGTTGTGAGAGACACAGGACTCTGATCTGGAACAACGGTTGTTTATTCAGGACTCACTGTACTCCAACATGCATTACAGGACAGCTCTGTATATCAATGCATCCCTTACATGTCTCTAAGATGGCCACTCTGCCCCTTGACCCTTGTCATCACTCCTGGGTGGAGCCAGCCTTAAAGTAACAGTACATGTGAAACCCTTCAGGTATAACACAGACACACGGCTTTAACCATAGTGCCACTTGTATGGAAAAATGAAGTCCTTTTGCTCGCAGCAGACTTGATGAAAGCTACTTTATCTTCAGGACATTCTCTAGCATCCCCTTGACTGACACCCATCCACTGACTCTTCCTCTGAAGCGATGGCCTTCACATGATAGGCCCCATGACAAAGATCTGTACTCATTGTGGGCAGAATCAGATCCTTTCCAGTGTCTCCCTTCCAGTCAACTCTGCAGGACCTCTGGGTTCAGCTCCTCTCTAACATTCAGGCCCTCAAGTCGACCAACCGAGGCTGCATAGCAGCTTCTACAGAGGAGGGGTAGCCACCTCCTCCCTCCGAGACCCTGCTCTCCAGCCGAAGACCCCGAACACATGTGCCCTTGGCATTTATACAGTATCCCAGTATGCACTGAGGCACTTTCCTCTGCCAATCACTGGGGCTGTAACAATGCCTGTGCCCTCACTTGTCAGGTTTCCTCCCACTGCCCAATATGCCTCCCTATTGGACCAGTGTGAAACATTGCAGAGAAGCTGAGCTGCACCTGAGCACCATGAGCAGGCCCTACCAATGGATCATATTCTCTGGTAGGCAGAGAGCAATCTAAATTTACTTGGCAATCTCTCTGGTAAGCAGAAAAACCCCAAAACATCGGATCTCTGTCTATAAGAACCATGGAGACATCAGATCTCCTGCTATAGGAACCATAGAGACAACCGATCTCTGTCTATAAGAATCATGGAGGACCTTAGATCTCCATCTATAAGAACCATGGAGACATCAGATCTCCATCTATAAGAACCATGGAGACATCAGATCTCCATCTATAAAAACCATGGAGACATCCGATCTCCGTCTATAAGAATCATGGAGACATCAGATCTTCGTCTATAAGAACCATGGAGACATCAGATCTCCGTCTATAAGAATCATGGAGACATCAGATGTTCGTCTATAAGAACCATGGAGACATCAGATCTCCGTCTATAAGAACCATGGAGACATCAGATCTCAGTCTATAAGAACCATGGAGACATCAGATCTCCGTCTATAAGAATCATGGAGACATCAGATCTCCTTGTCTATAAGAATCATGGAGACCTCAGATCTCCGTCTATAAGAACCATGGAGACATCAGATCTCCGTCTATAAGAATCATGGAGACATCAGATCTCCGTCTATAAGAACCATGGAGACATCAGATCTCCGTCTATAAGAACCATGGAGACATCAGATCTCCGTCTATAAGAACCATGGAGACATCAGATCTCCATCTATAAGAACCATGGAGACATCAGATCTCTGTCTATAAGAATCATGGAGACATCAGACCTCCATCTATAAGAACCATGGAGACATCAGACCTCCGTTTATAAGAACCATGGAGACATCAGATCTCCGTCTATAAGAACCATGGAGACATCAGACCTCCGTCTATAAGAACCATGGAGACATCAGACCTCCGTCTATAAGAACCATGGAGACATCAGACCTCCGTCTATAAGAACCATGGAGACATCAGACCTCTGTCTATAAGAACCATGGAGACATCAGATCTTCATCTATAAGAACCATGGAGACATCAGATCTCCGTCTATAAGAACCATGGAGACATCAGACCTCCGTCTATAAGAACCATGGAGACATCAGATCTTCGTCTATAAGAACCATGGAGACATCAGATCTCCGTCTATAAGAACCATGGAGACATCAGACCTCCGTCTATAAGAACCATGGAGACATCAGACCTCCGTCTATAAGAACCATGGAGACATCAGACCTCCGTCTATAAGAACCATGGAGACATCAGACCTCCGTCTATAAGAATCATGGAGACATCAGATCTCTGTCTATAAGAACCATGGAGACATCAGATCTCCGTCTATAAGAACCATGGAGACATCAGATCTTCGTCTATAAGAACCATGGAGACATCAGATCTCCGTCTATAAGAACCATGGAGACATCAGACCTCCGTCTATAAGAACCATGGAGACATCAGACCTCCGTCTATAAGAACCATAGAAACATCAAACCTCCATCTATAAGAATCATGGAGACATCAGATCTCCGTCTATAAGAACCATGGAGACATCAGATCTCCGTCTATAAGAACCATGGAGACATCAGACCTCCATCTATATAAATCATGGAGACATCAGATCTCCGTCTATATGAATCATGGAGACATCAGACCTCCGTCTATAAGAACCACGGAGACATCAGACCTCCATCTATAAGAACCATGGAGACATCAGACCTCCGTCTATAAGAACCATGGAGACATCAGACCTCCATCTATAAGAACCATAGAAACATCAAACCTCCATCTATAAGAACCATGGAGACATCAGACCTCCATCTATAAGAACCATGGAGACATCAGATCTCCATCTATAAGAACCATGGAGACATCAGATCTCCGTCTATAAGAACCATGGAGACATCAGATCTCCGTCTATAAGAACCATGGAGACCTCAGATCTCAGTCTATAAGAACCATGGAGACATCAGATCTCCGTCTATAAGAATCATGGAGACATCAGATCTCCTTGTCTATAAGAATCATGGAGACCTCAGATCTCCGTCTATAAGAACCATGGAGACATCAGATCTCCGTCTATAAGAATCATGGAGACATCAGATCTCCGTCTATAAGAACCATGGAGACATCAGATCTCCGTCTATAAGAACCATGGAGACATCAGATCTCCGTCTATAAGAACCATGGAGACATCAGATCTCCATCTATAAGAACCATGGAGACATCAGATCTCTGTCTATAAGAATCATGGAGACATCAGACCTCCATCTATAAGAACCATGGAGACATCAGACCTCCGTTTATAAGAACCATGGAGACATCAGATCTCCATCTATAAGAACCATGGAGACATCAGATCTCCGTCTATAAGAACCATGGAGACATCAGACCTCCGTCTATAAGAACCGTGGAGACATCAGATCTCCGCCTATAGGAATCATGGAGACATCAGATCTTCGTTTATAAGAATCATGGAGACATCAGATCTTCGTTTATAGGAACCATGGAGACGTCGTACACAACGGGACAGCAGATGCGCTCTCTTTATAACTCTTTGGTATGTAGAGAATGAAGGGCGCTCTTGCCCCGGGGGTTGAACACAGTGACGGTATGTGTCATACACAATCCATGGACAGAATTAGACTTTGATGTGATGGAAACAGAAGACACAATGGTGAGGAATCCCCCCCCCCCAGACATTACCTATCACAGACCTGTTGTCTGCCAATGTATGGCGTGACTGCACGGTCCTCAGCTTCAGGTGACAATGTATTGTAAACAAAGCTGCCCTTTACAGATCCGGGTGGGGGTGTAGTGGTATCTATAGCAGAGCGCACCGCTGTGAGGAGGCCCTGCGGACATGCAGAACGTTACATTTACTCTTATTATCTGTGCAGATTGTCCTGGCCTTTCACAGATCCTCCTAAAACCGATAACTTAACCTTACATGAATCATGGCAACCTCACTTCTCACAGAGAATTGATTCCCCGTGGAGATCCACACGATATATATTTGTAGTCAGAAAATTCATATTTGGATTCCAAAGGCTAAGCACATAAGAGCAATAATACTCCAGGTACCGGTACAGTACTGTAAATTTATAGAGGGGAAAAATGCCGCAATATAAAACTAACGAGGAAGGTGACCTGAACACATGCAGGAGCAAAAATGCAGAGCTTTATCCTTGTAGGGAAATGCGTCTAAGGTTGGTTAACCACTTAAGCCCCAGAGGATTTGGCTGCTCAAAGACCAGGCCCTATTTTGCGATTCGGCACTGCATGACTTTAACGGACAATTGCGCGGTCGTGCGACACTGTACCCAAATGAAATTGACGTCCTTTTTTTTCCCACAAACAGAGCTTTCTTTTGGGGGTATTTGATCACCTGTGCGACTTTTACTTTTTGCGCTATAAACAAAAAAAGAGCGACAATTTTGAAAAAATAACAATATTTCTCACATTTTTTTATATGAAATTCTCAAAAAAAATGTAAAAATCAAAATTTTTTAACATTTTAGGCCAATTGGTTTTTTGCTACATATGTTTGGTAAAAAAAAACATAATAAGTGTATTTTGATTGGTTTGCGCAAAAGTTGTTGCGTTTACTAACAAAGGGAAAGATTTTTGTAATTTTTGGTGTTTTTTTTAACGAGTAACGGCGGCGATCTGCGATTTTTTTTGCGGGACTGCGACATTGCGGCGGACAGATTGGACCCTTGACTGACATTTTTGACACTTTTGGGGGGACCAGTGACATTACTACTGTAATCAGTGCTATACATATGCACTGTTACTGTAAAAATGACACTGTCAGGGAAGGGGTTAACTTTATTGGTGATGCAGGGGTTAAGTGTTTCCCTAGGGGCGTGCTTCTTACTGTAAAGGGGCGTGGCTAGTGATGTAACCACAGAGACATATGATCCTACATAGCAGGATCGTATGATCTCTGCAGTTACACCAGGGAGAATGACAGACGGCTTTGTTTAGATCATCCGCCTGCCTTTCTCCCTCTCCACGGGGAGATCGCGAGTGATGGGCGGACATCGGAGCTGCCAGTCACACGCCCTGACTTTTTAGGGAACAAGCGGGGGCGGGAGCACGCCTCCAGCAGCACGCGCTCGCCGCCTAGAGGATCACAGGCTAGCAAAGTAGTCCTACGTCACTTTGCCTATACGAGGCTGACCGCCGCAGTAAATAGTCGTGCGGCGGTCGGCAAGTGGTTAAATGCATGTCAGAGCCATCTGTATCAAGGAACACAAGTGAATTGATTATTAAGAAATTAGAAAGAGTTGAGGATAAGAAGAGCACCCCAGGTGTAACTAGAGTATATATATATATATTTAAGAGCATGCACAGGGAATCGTTCACTCAGGCTGTCAGTCAGCTGCACGTGCGAAGTGAAGGACTGGACGTGCGCAGTGTAGGCAGGGGGGCTGCGGTCAAGCGCATGGGAGCGTGCACGCACATAGGGGATGCTTGTATTCGTCTGAGAGCGGCACACAAGGCACCAAGCTCTGGTGTACAGGCGGCGTGCACCTGACTGACAGCCTGAGTGAATGACTGCTGAACCGGTGTTCCGTGAAAAAACCATACCCATAAAAATTCCATACCCTCGTCACTTCCGGTGCACCTACGTCAGCACCTATGTCAGTGAACAGCTGAGGAGCTCACTAGTGCGAATGCTCGGAGGGTATGGAATGTTCATGGTAGTGTGTTATAACGTTACACCGCATCACCACATTAAAACATCTCCACTGCAATATGAGTCATCTCCGCTCCTACCCCTATCACTTCCCTGATCTTGGCTACTAAATGTAAAAGCAGATCACGGAGCCGACATCGCCGTAATTTAGATTTCATAGACCCGCCGCCGCTTTTACATTTACTAGCCGAGCTCAGGGAAGTGACAGGGATAGGAGCGGAGATGACTCATGTTGCAGCCGAGATGTTTTAATGTAACTGCCGCAACAGCTGATGCGGTGTAACGTTACACACACTACCGTGAACTTTCCATACCCTCCGAGCATGCGCAATGCTAAGCTCATCAGCTGTTCAATGACGTAACCGGAGCTGTGAGCATGCGCACTGCTACGCAGCTCAGCTGTTTCTGACAGGAAGTGACGTGGGTATGGAATTTTCACGAGGTATGGTTTTCTCATGTTACACCGGCACCGATGCAGCCTGGGGAGAGGCTGTCATGGAAATTAATAGGGCTTGGAGCATAGAAACCCGCTTAATGCGCGGAAGATTAATACGCACCAAACATTATTAATAGCTTGTACTGAAAAGTACAATTGTACCGCTCTTTTGCATAAGGATTTTCCAAACGCTCGGCGACAAAAAAGGGAACAGACACGCTGGGTCATTTTGATGCCATCTGCCAGATCTCTCTCTTGGTATGTATGTGTGTGTGTGTGTGTGTGTGTGTGTGTGTGTGTGTGTGTGGGTTGGTAAGAGCAAGTGTTTGTGTGTAAGAGTTTCTGTGTGTCTGCATGGATGAATGGCTGTGTGAGCTTGTGTGTGTGTGTGTGAGCCTTCCTGTGTCTTCTGTGTCCCTCTCAGGGCAGGGCTTGGTTTATTTACAGCAAGTGAACAAAAGGGAGTTACAGGGAGTGGCTTCAAGACCACCAATCACAGAACATGTATACATTCAAAAAACACAATAGAAACTGTGGAGTACATGCCCATGAATGGACACGAGCGAATAAAGGGCTCAACTGCCACAAGAAGCACATGGCTTTTCATGGTTCATTCATGTCAATTCATAAACATGGATCCATTACCTGTTAGTGGGTCTTCATCAAACATGATTCACATATATAGTTACATAGTTACATAGTAGGTGAGGGTAAGGGGTTACATAGTTACATAGTAGGTGAGGGTAAGGGGTTACATAGTTACATAGTAGGTGAGGTTGAATAAAGACAATAGTCCATCCAGTTCCCCCTGTGTAGGTATGTGTGGCTGTAATCATCTCACATACCCCTGAATGTTCTGATCCTTGAGATGTAAGTCTAAGAGTCTTTTGAAAGCCACCATACTACCCGCAGAAACCACCTCTTGTGGTAGAGAATTCCACAATCTTGTTGCCCTAACAGTAAAGAACCCCCCGCGTTGCCTGAGGTTAAAACGCTTCTCCTCTAATCGCATTGTATGCCCTCGAGTCCTCACGCAATCCCTTCGAATGAACAGCTTTTTTTCTAAGCTGGGATCCCCATTAAGATATTTATAAATTGCTATCATGTCCCCCCTCAGACGTCTCTTCTCCAGGGAGAATAAATCAAGCGATTGTAGACGCTCTTCATAGTCAAGGTCCTCCAATCCCCTAATTAGTTTAGTTGCCCTTCTCTGGACTCTCTCCAGCTCCAACACATCCCTCCTGAGGACTGGCGACCAGAACTGGACGGAATACTCCAGATGATATACATATACATATTTGATAGTGACCATTCTATTTGTTCCAGTCGATAAGGCTTTATCTGCATAACATAATAGCAGCAGCCCCTCAGTCACACCGATCGAATGTGACTAAAAGGAGCCATCTATTAATCTTGGTAAAATGATAAGAATTTCCATATCACAAACATATCTCAGCAGTACAGGGCCCCGAACTGCGGACATAGATCTGTGCGATGGACTCTCTCTGCTACTGGTATTTTGCCATCTCATCCGATGGAAGGTTTTCACTAACAAGTCTTTCCTGCAATGACAGTTAAAGCGATAATCACTGTAAATAGCGATTATCAGTAAAACCCGACACTGGGAGACATTATGACTATTTAAACTAAAGAAAATGTCCACAACCAAAATTTCCACAACAGAGGCAGACACCCGTATGATTTTTGGCTCCGTCTTATCACCGAGCGCCCAGCCTGGAGCGGAGGACAACGCTGTGTTAGCCCCGCATACCCTGACACCGTGCAGCACACAAGCTAATATACGGAGAACAAGAACAGCATTAGGCCCCAAGAGGTCTCCAGCCTGGTCATCTTTGAGGGAACCCACAACAGAGGAAGGAGGAATTTTTCCAGTAGTGATCCTATACAAGGCTCAACTATCCAGGTCTTCTGGTAAGAGACTTAACCACCCTCCATGTTTTTGGAGGCGTGGGAAGATTTTCATCTATCTCTCTCTCTCACATGAGGATTCCACTCTAGATGCGGCTGTCTTTACGCCCTTTTATACCATTCCAGCTGGTAAGAAGTAAATCTGCACAGGTGGTGGGACACTAAACAACCAGATCTGTCTTCCGGCTGTCATTTGAAACACCTTAGATTTTATCCACGTGCACCAGTTGGCAACTTATGAACTTTTGTCACATGATCATTTTGGATTTTGTTCACTTCACTTGGATGTCACATTTTATGTTTGACTTTCTTCAAACTCCTTGTATATTTGTTTATATGTTTTTGCACATCAGTCACTTTACTTTATGCGTTTTTTGAGGGTTCCTCCCACTGTCCAACATGCCTCCCTATTGGACCAGTGTGAAACAGTCTGCAGACTGAATGAATCGCATACTGAGCACAATGAGCAGAACTCACTAACAGATCCTGCTCTCTGGTAGGCAGAGAACAACATAGATTTACCTGCTGCCCCTCTGGTAAGCAGACAGAGCCAAAACTATACTCTCTCACTAGCATCTACCTAGGAGGGGGCTTCACTCACCCCCTGCCAACCGAGCCATGTCCTCACTAGCACCTATGTAGGAGGGTGCTACACTCACCCCCCGCCAAACTGAGCCATGTCCTCACTAGCACCTACCTAGGAGGGTGCTGCATTCACCGCCCGCCAAACCGAGCCATGTCCTCACTAGCACCTACCTAGGAGGGGGCTACACTCTCCCCCTGCCAAACCGAGCCATGTCCTCACTAGCACCTACCTAGGAGAGTGCTACACTCACCCCCCACCAAACAAGCCATGTCCTCACTAGCACCTACCTAGGAGAGTGCTACACTCACCCCCCACCAAACAAGCCATGTCCTCACTAGCACCTACCTAGGAGGGTGCTACACTCACCCCCCGCCAAACTGAGCCATGTCCTCACTAGCACCTACCTAGGAAAGTGCTACACTCACCCCCCACCAATCTGAGCCATGTCCTCACTAGCACCTACCTAGGAGGGTGCTACACTCACCCCCTGCCAAACCGAGCCATGTCCTCACTAGCACCTACCTAGGAGGGTGCTACATTCACCCCCCGCCAAACCGAGCCATGTCCTCACTAGCACCTACCTAGGAGGGTGCTACACTCACCCCCCGCCAAACTGAGCCATGTCCTCACTAGCACCTACCTAGGAGGGTGCTACACTCACCCCCCGCCAAACTGAGCCATGTCCTCACTAGCACCTACCTAGGAGGCTGATACATAAATATATTGTGTATTGCAAATAACCCCCCCCCCCCCATATATACTGTTCTCCTGTAGTCTTCAGGCTGTCATGGCTCCTCCCTCTTCTTCACAGAAATTGTATTCTCCAGGGCCCCTTATTTCATAGTAAGTCATCGTTTGGGGGTTCTCAGTAATTTTAGGAGGGTCCTGATGCAGGGAAGTGGGATGGACTTCCTGATCATGGGATCCCGGTGATTGGCTGTTACAGTTGTCACATGGTTGTCATCCCCCGCCTACAAGCTCTCAAACATAAAGAGAGAGGGATCTGCTCTAAGATCAACACACAAAGACCTTGGCCCCCATGGATGCCTATGTGAATCCGACCCCCCCCCCCCCCCCCCGGCATTGCGATGTCCTTGAGATCCCCACCGGATGCTGACTTCTGGGTTCCCAATCCCTGGCTGTTTCCATTGGCCGAAATGAGATGACATCACTCCTGCACATGTGTTCAGTCATCCAGCCATTTCCAAAATCTTTACACGGAGCTGCGCATGCGCACTTCAATGCAGAAGAGAGAACAATCTCACCCGTTCACATTTTGTTTTTTAGGGTGAAGTTCAACTCTGAGGTCTCTGACTTCCCATCTGATACCAAACTCAACTTCCACTTTCCTTTTCATATTTCACAGACTTTCATTTCCTTCTATAGATTATCATGTTTGCCCAATGTATTGTGTATGTGGTGACCAATCCACTTCATGTGAACGGATCCGTGACTCCTTTCCTTTCCATTATCCCATTAATATTCACCGACATGAAGGGAAATAGAAAACACATTAATAAGAGTAACGCAAACAGTGCCGGAGAGGTGGAATATATGGTGCAACGTACTCCACATTCTCCCGTTATCACTTCTATACAGTTCAACAAACACAGCTGGTCAGCCAAGAAGGAGGAAAGTCCACACCTTCACCCCACTCCTCCATCCCACTCTTCCACCGCACTCCTCCACCGCACACCTTCACCGCACTCCTCCACCGCACTCCTCCACCGCACACCTTCACCCCATTCCTCCACCGCACTCCTCCACCCCACTCCTCCACCCCACTCCTCCACCGCACACCTTCACCCCACTCCTCCACCGCACACCTTCACCCCACTCCTCCACACCTTCACCGCACACCTTCACCCACTCCCCCACACCTTCACCCCACTCCTCCACACCTTCACCCACTCCTCCACCCCACTCCTCCACCGCACACCTTCACCCACTCCCCCACACCTTCACCGCACACCTTCACCCCACTCTTCCTCCGCACACCTTCACCCCACTCCTCCACCCCACTCCTCCACCGCACACTCCATTCCTCCACCACACACCTTCATCCACTCCTCCACCACACACCTTCATCCACTCCTCCACTGCACACCTTCATCCACTCCTCCACTGCACACCTTCACCCCACTCCTCCACCCCACTCCTGCACCACACACCTTCACCCACTCCTCCACACCTTCACCGCGCACCTTCACCCCATTCCTCCACCGCACACCTTATCCCCACTCCTCCACACACCTTCACCCCACTCCTCCACTGCACACTCCATTCCTCCACCACACACCTTCATCCACTCCTCCACCACACACCTTCATCCACTCCTCCACTGCACACCTTCACCCCACTCCTCCACCGCACACCTTCACCGCACACCTTCACCCACTCCCCCACACCTTCACCGCACACCTTCACCCCACTCCTCCTCCGCACATCTTCACCCCACTCCTCCACTGCACACCTTCACCCCACTCCTCCACTGCATACCTTCACCCCACTCCTCCACTGCACACCTTCACCCCACTCCTCCACTGCACACCTTCACCCCACTCCTGCACCACACACCTTCACCGCACACCTTCACCCCACTCCTCCACTGCACACCTTCACCCCACTCCTCCACTGCACACCTTCACCCCACTCCTGCACCACACACCTTCACCCACTCCTCCACACCTTCACCGCGCACCTTCACGCCATTCCTCCACCGCACACCTTATCCCCACTCCTCCACACCTTCACCGCGCACCTTCACCCCACTCCTCCACCACACAGCTTCACCCATTCCTCCTCCACACACCTTCACCCCACTCCTCCACTGCACACCTTCACCCCACTCCTCCACCGCACACTCCATTCCTCCACCACACACCTTCATCCACTCCTCCACCACACACCTTCATCCACTCCTCCACTGCACACCTTCACCCCACTCTTCCTCCGCACACCTTCACCCCACTCCTCCACCGCACACCTTCACCGCACACCTTCACCCACTCCCCCACACCTTCACCGCACACCTTCACCCCACTCTTCCTCCGCACACCTTCATCCACTCCTCCACTGCACACCTTCACCCCACTCCTCCTCCGCACATCTTCACCCCACTCCTCCACTGCACACCTTCACCCCACTCCTCCACTGCATACCTTCACCCCACTCCTGCACCACACACCTTCACTGCACACCTTCACCCCACTCCTCCTCCGCACATCTTCACCCCACTCCTCCACTGCACACCTTCACCCCACTCCTCCACTGCACACCTTCACCCCACTCCTGCACCACACACCTTCACCGCACACCTTCACCCCACTCCTCCACTGCACACCTTCACCCCACTCCTCCACTGCACACCTTCACCCCACTCCTGCACCACACACCTTCACCCACTCCTCCACACCTTCACCGCGCACCTTCACCCCATTCCTCCACCGCACACCTTATCCCCACTCCTCCACACCTTCACCGCGCACCTTCACCCCACTCCTCCACCACACACCTTCACCCATTCCTCCTCCACACACCTTCACCCCACTCCTCCACTGCACACCTTCACCCCACTCCTCCACCGCACACTCCATTCCTCCACTGCACACCTTCACCCCACTCCTCCTCCATGCACCTGCACCACATACCATTTGTAAAACCCTTGGCCAGCGTCCCCTTTGCGAGATCGCAGTCGGTGGCCTCCTCTGATTGGTATGTTTTCAGGTGAGCTCAGTATATAGCGACAACGCACCCTGAGTGCTCAGATAGTGCGGATGATTCCTCTTCTCCTCTAGCCGCGCTTAAATAGGCACTGGTGGGTGCACTGTTTGTGCCAGTGCATGAATATTTAAAAATGGGGGTTTGCGGCTGGCGCTGCGTCGGAGGCACCGGTTCCTTTTGTCACCCACAGGCCCTCCAAAGTAGCGAGGATGTTCCTCTTTCCACTTACCTTGACAACATTGTCACAAAACAGTGGAATTGTCCAAAACGCGTGGTTGCTAAGCATTTTTTGTTTGCGGTATCCTTATGAGGATTTACTGCGTAAAAGGTGGACGGTCCCACCTGTAGTGAAATCGCCGGTTTCTGGTTAAGGAGCCACCAACTTTTACAGGTCCAGCTAATAAGAGGGCGGATGCTCTGGCCCGCCATATGTGCGCTGTGGCTGGTTCGGCAATTAGGCCGATAATTACTATTGCCCTGGTTTTGCAAACTCTGACCGAGTGGGCTAAGCCTTTACGCTGGGACCTGGAGAGACAATAGTTTCCCCCTGTCTTTGCGGAGCTGGGGTACCAGTTGGTCCAGGGGCTACAGTTTGTCTGTGATTCCTCTTTGGATGCGGCTCCTTTGATTTCTAGGCTGTTTGTATCAGCAGTGGTCCTTCGGAGTATTACCTGGCTGAAATGCTGGTCTGTGGACTAGACTTCTGGGAAGGCCTTATCTGTTCTCCCTCTGGTAGGAATCGCCTGCTTGGAGCTTCTTTGGATGACATTGTTAAGGGTCTCATGGGGGGAAGAGTACTCATCTTCCACAGGCTTTTAAGGACAAGGAGTCCTGTTGTAGACATGGGCCATTCTCCTCGGCTCCTAAGCAACCTCTTTGTCTCTCAGGACACCAAGACAAGGGATCAGGGGTCAGGGCCTCCACTGGAGGTTCCAAGAGAACCTGGTTTGGCAAGCCACGAGCGTGCTCTTCCAGACCTGGTGACAAGGCTGCCTCTGCACGAAGGGACACCCTCATCCATATCTTTGTGGGGGGACGTCTTTGCTGGTTTCCGGATCCATGGACCTCCCTGGTACAGGACAAGTGGGTCCACTAAGTTATCTGGTCAGGCTACGAGATCGAGTTCGGTCTCGTCCTCTGGAAAGGTTTTTTTCCCTTCCAACCTGTACTTGTCTCCAGATCGCTTACAGGGTCTTTGGGGCAGTGCAAGACTTGTTACTTTAAGGGGTGATTGTTCCGGTTCCGACTTCAGAACATTTTCAAGGTTTTTTTACTCAAACGTCTTTACAGTCCCCAGGAAGGAAGGCAAGGTACATCCAATTCTGGACCTCAAGGTGCTAAGCTGCTTTGTATGAGTACAGAAGTTCAGCATGAAGTCCATTCACATGGTAGTGGCATCCCTACATCAGGAGGATTTATTCTCTCTTCTATCGACATCAAGGATGCCTACCTGCATGTTCTAATATGTGCTGGTTGCCAGCACTTCCTCCGTTCTGCCGTGGACAAGGAGCATTATCAGTGTGTGGCACTGACCTTTGGTTTCGCCTCCGCACCTCGGGTCTTCATAGGAGTGTTGGTCCCGGTGCTGGCATTGTTTGAGTCAGTAGAGGATAGCGGTACTTGGGTACCTGGATGATCTTCTTCTGCGAGTGGAGTCTCTGACTCCTCTGATGGACTACTTTAGATTGCTCTGCGAACTCTGAGGGAGTTTGGTTGGATCCTGAACATTCAGGAATCAGGGGTCTGCTTTAGTTCTGTCCACAAAAACTGGACTATCTGAGTCTGACTCTGGACTTGGCCTCAGCCAGACTGTTTCTTCCCTGGGAAAAACTCCAGACATTGCAGGAGGCAATTCAGCAGCTGTTGTTCAGCAGACGGTCATCCCTCCAGGCTTGCATGCATGAGCTCGGCCTGATGTCCACCCTTGAGGCGGTCTGTTTGCAAAGTTCCACACAAAATCTCTGCTAAAGAGTGTCTGGTGAAATGGATCAAGGATCCATGGTCTCTAGAGGTGGCTTCGCTCTCTGGCTCTTCAACAGAGAAAATCCTTCTCCCCCTGTACTGGACAGTTGTCTCCACGGAAGCCAGCCCATCTGGGTGGGGATGCATCCTCAGCACAGACGAGCTCAGGGGGTCTGGACTCTGGTAGAGCCCAGACTGCCGATTAGTGTACTGGAACTCCGAGCGATCAGACTTTGTCTGGCTCATTGGATAATCGTCTTCAGGGGTGTCCGGTACAAATTAATTCAGACAATGCCACAGCCGTGGTCTATGTCAATCACCAAGGGGGCACAAGAAGTGTCCTGGTGGCTCGGTAAGTAGCTGGCATTCTAAGATGGGCTTACTGATTAGTTCCAGCGCTCTCAAACTTCAGCCATGACTCCTGTGAGGGATTTAGGCAGAAGGGATTTCAGTTATTTTAGTGGCCTGAGACTGGCCTCGCCGGTCTTGGTATGCCGATCTGGTATGGCTGGTCGAAGATGCTTCTTAGGGGCTTCCTCTCTGGGAGGATCTGCTGTCCCAAGGACCAATCTTCCATCCTGCTTTACAGTCGCTGGCTTTAACGGCTTGGCTGTTGAACTCCAGGTGCTGGAGGATGGAGGTTTGTTTGAATCAGTGACTCCTGCGCTGTTAAAAGCTAGGAAATCTACTTCTAGGAAGATCTACCATCGTATGTTGAAGATGTACATTGTGTGGGTGAGTCTCTGGGGGTCTCATCCTCGCTCCTTCTCGGTGGATGGGATCCTAACCTTCCTTCAACAAGGCGGTTGAACAGAATTTGGCCTTGCATACCATCAAGGGCCAGGTATTAGGTTTTTTTCCAACAACGTTTGGCCACACACTCCCTGGTACGTACCTTTTCTTCAGGGTGTCCGACATTTGGTTCCTTCAGTGTGGGATCTGTTGCCGCCCTGGAATATTAATGTGTTGCTTTGAGCTCTACTGAAACTTCTCTTTGAAAATATTTGGGAGGTTTCCCTGCTTATGCTGCCCCAGAAGGTGACCTTCTTGGTGGCTATTGTAATGGTGTCGAGCATTAGGACACCATTTTGTCTTCTCGGCATCCATTTTGTTTAGTGACCCAGGCTCCTTGAGCAAAAGTAGCCCCCACCTTTCCCTAATCAGTATGCAAACTCAAACCAAGCTTTATCTGCACATTCTAGCAGAAGTCCTGTCTCCAAGAACACAGCATGAGGTCATAAAGCAGATATTATCTGAGAGCAGATGTCCATTACAGGCTGTGTGGAATTCCACAGCAAAGGGTCATTAGGAAAATGACCACTGTTACCCACAAAGTCATAACTCTTTACCTGAACATAACATATTAACAAAAAGTAGATATTTGGATGTCAGATAAAATACCGATCGAATTAAGATCAAACTTGATCACTGTTGTTGCTAGGGGGAGACAAGCTAGTGATCAGATGCCTTACAGGTCAGAGGTTATTCCGAGATAACCCGTGTTTAGTGTCTGTGTATAGTAGATTAAATACCGTACCATAAAATATCAGTTTCAAGCATGTAACCATTACATATTTCAAGATATGAGTTCTTTTAATAATCTGTCTAAACGGGAGGTGTCCTAGCATTTGTGAGCCTCCAGGGGGCCGCCCATGGACCCAGAGTTTATTGGTCAAGTACTTCTGGTGACACCCCCTGGGGGGTCAGAGAAAAAAGAGAGAGCTGATGGAGCTCTCAGTTCTCACCCTACCATCCAAGCCATAACATCGCTTAAGAGAAGGACCGATCACATGTTCAGCTTCTGGAACTCTGATAATACCAGGACTTTTTAAATGCAAGTATTTTCCCTCTTTATCTTCATATTTCTAGATTGCTGTATTGTGTCTCTATTTCTTTGTAACCCATTTTTCTGTAAATATTTTTATTCGCACCAATCTTCACCTTTCTTATAATTAAACCTTATTTTGAAAAGTGTTAATTTTGTCTCTAAGCTCTTAAATGCAAACTGACCCAAAGAACCTGTCTCCTGAAAGAGTGCTACTGTATAGAATAAACCATCTGAATATTCCTGTCTGAGGTGTGTTACAGATGATTATTCTAAAGTCATAATTGGTATTTCTAAAATTACGAGCGTCCTCTGGGCTCATTATAACGTAGCGGTGGTGGCAGAGAAAGGGTTAATTGTTTAATTACACCGGTGACAATCACTCTCAGTCTGCTGGCATCTAGATTGTGGTCCCGCAAGCTGGACAATCTGTGTGCCGGGTGCAGATGAGAGTGGCATCGTTACGCAAGTGACGGCAGGGTGTGGGATTGCTTGGTTTTTGGTCACGAGTTGGATGAGAAGGCCAGGGGTCTGATACATGCCAACGTCACAGCTATCACCTCTGCATGCAGGGTTCAGATCTGACGGCGTTATCCTGTCGTTTACCTGTAGTGATTCACAAGGAAAAGGTGGTGCTTTGCCTCTGTCTGTCATTCCTTCCTAAGGTGGTCTCTGACTGTCTTTTGAATGTTGCCTTCCCTGTGTCCCAGGCCTAAACATCTGAAAGAAAATTGCATGTCTTGGATGTGGTACGGGCAATTAGGGTGTACCTGGCAACAACGGAATCCTTTAGGAAGTCAGACTCTCTTTGTGCTCACGGGTGGACTTCACAAAGGGTTGTCCGCTTCTTCTGCGACCATTTCCAGTTGGATCAGATGGTGGTTCAGGCCTATTGCATCAGGGGTCAGGTTCCTCCTTTCCCTGTTTAGGAGCATTCTACTAGGGTGCTCAGTGTCTCCTGGGCTTTCCGTCATCAAGCATCAGTGACGCAAGTTTGCAAGGTGGCCACCTGGTCGTTGGTGCATGCTTTCACAAAGTTTCTGTAAAGTGGATGTGTTGGCATCTGTGGATGCTTCTTTTGGCCGCAAGGTTTTTCCTGGCTGCTGTTTAGAGGACCTGATCCTCTTTGAGGGTGTATTGTTTTTTCAGGTGAGCCCTAATTGTTTATGGTCGAGCTTCATGTTACCTGGTTGGCTATGGTTAGCCTTGGGAATTTTTTTCTTTTGTTTACCACCCCTAAAATTTGACACTGCTTTGGGACGTCCCAATGGTTAAAAAGAATCAGGAGCTGTGTCCGTCAATGAACAAAAGAGAAAATGGGATTTTTGACTTACCGTACAATCCATTTTTCTGATGTTCATTGACGGACACAGCACTCGCCCCTCTATGGAGTTGTTTTTTTTTTTCTTCTGACACTGCTTGTTACAAAACTAAGTACCAATAGCAGGAATTGGGAGTATACCCCCTGGGACTGCCCCATAGGCGTAGTCAATTTTTTTCTGCCCAGTGTCCTACTCCTGTATAGGGCAGCATAACCCAATGGTTAAGAAGAATCAGGAGCTGTGTCCATCAATGAACATCAGAGAAATGGATTTTACGTAAGTCAAAAATCCCATTGTTTGATCCCCAATCAAAACATGACTTAGTAGTTGGTGGAGAAACCCTTGTTGGAAGCACAGAGGTCAGACGTTTCTTCTAGTTGGTGACCAGGTTTGCACACATCTCAGGAGGGATTTTGGTCCACTCTTCTTTACAGATCTTCTCTGAATCCTTAAGGTTTTTTGGCTGTCGCTTGGCAACTCGAAGTTTCAGCTCCCTCCATAAATTTTTTATAGGATTAAAGTCTGGAGACTCCATGACCTTAATGTGCTTCTTCTTGAGGCACTCCTTTGTTGCCTTGGCGATATGTTTTGGGTCATTGTCATGCTGGAAGACCCATCCATGACCCATCTTCAGTGTTCTGGCTGAGTTAAAAAGGTTCTCATCCAAGATTTTACAATACATGGCCCTGCCCATTGGCCCCTCAATGCGGCAAAGTTGGCCTGTACCTTTAGCAAAGAAAAAGGTCCAAAGCTTCATTGTTCCACCTCCGTGGTTGACTGTAGGAATAGTGTTCTTATGGTCATAGTCAGCATTTTTCTTCCTTCAAATATGGCGAGTCCCCCTCCTCAAGAAAGCCCATGTACAGTTCATGCCAATGAACATCTAAATGATTCAGAGAAGGATTGGGAGAAAGTGCTTTTATCAGATGAGACCAAAATTGAGGTCTTGGACATGAACTCGACCCGCAGTCTTGGGGATTTCCTGATGTTTTGCTTGGGGATCAAATACTTATTTTTCTCACTGAACTGCAACTTTAATTAGGTTATTTGGTTTCTAGGCAGTGTGGTTGGACAGACCCATTTGGTGGAGGGAGGACTATGGTGTGGGGGAGGGGGGATTATGGTGTGGGGGTGTTTTTCAGGGGTTGGGTTTTGCCCCTTTGTTCCAGTGAAGGGAACTCTTAAGCTGTCATCATACCAAGACATTTTGGACAATTTCATGCTCCCAACTTTGTGGGAGGAGTTTGGGGATGGCCCCTCCCTGTTCTAACATGACTGCCCACCAGTGCACAACAACAGCAGCCCTCGCGATAATGTGCTACTAGGCCCGCCGCCTCCTACTTCTGAATAAATGACTAAAAGCCTCCTGAGACATGTGACGTGTGTATCTCAGGAGGCCTAGTGAGCACTGTGCACATGATTCATCCAGGCCAATGACACGCATTGAGGGGTGGGGCCACACTCTCTCCCCCCCCCCCCCCCCCACAAAAGTACATTAAAAAAATGGCTGATTCATTTAGAGAATGGGAGGAGGGGGAGGGGGATGGGGGGGGGGGTTCATATAAAGAATGAAAGTCCACTTTAAGAATGGCAAGGTCAGTCACACATAGGGGTCTATATATAAAGACCCCTATATAAAATTCACTGTGCAGGCGTCTCGGACATTCGCACAGCGATCAATAATTATCCCCATAATGAGTCTGATTGGTTTATTTCTTATGAGCATCAGCCCAATCATTACGTGAATTACATTGAATGCCTGAGACATTCCCACAAGGAATGATGATGAATAAATTGACCCCAAAGCCCCTCCCACAGGACAACAATCATAAATAAATGGCGACTTCTTCATTCTGAAATATAAACCTGAATGAATAAACTTTGATCAGATTCCCCCCTTTTATATAGAGAAGTGAATGTAATCAGGGAAGTGTGATTTATCCTCTGGGTGTCGGTCGGTATTTCCCTCTCTGTATAACAATGTGTAGTTCTCTATGTATGGGGCAGGAAGGTTCCATTCATATTGAAGCTCTGTTGTAGGGATGCACAATGGTTGTGACCTTCTAATATTCTTGGCTGCTGCATGTGTACCCCCCCCCCCTTCTGTCTGCTGCCTTTACAGCTTAGGGGGGGGGGGGCAGTCATGTGTGTTTTACCTCCCCCAACAGCAAGTGTAACCGCAGCCTTAGGGAGATTTTCCTGACAGTAAAGAGAAGAAGTCAGAGGCGGTGAGATAAGGAGAGGCGGATCAGATCACAGAAATCGGACTTCCCCGAATATAACGCTTCCTCCGCCGCGCACTTCTGGGAGCGTTCCATGCAAATCCCCCGAGTGTTTCCATCAAACAAAGATTACATTGTCACAATTTACTGATAACAATTCAAATAAACCTCCCAGAATCAGAGAAAGTCACGTCTGACTGTCAGAGAATGAAAGATAACCCAACAACTGAACAATCACCTGAGCCAGGAAATCATTGGCCAAACAATGACCGCATCCATCAGATTTATTACACTATCATCCTATCAGATGTATCCTCCTATCAGATGTATCCTCCTATCAGATGTGTCCTCCTATCAGATGTATCCTCCTATCAGATGTATCCTCCTATCAGATGTGTCCTCCTATCAGATGTATCATCCTATCAGATGTGTCCTCCTATCAGATGTCTCCTCCTATCAGATGTGTCCTCCTATCAGATGTCTCCTCCTATCAGATGTATCCTCCTATCAGATGTATCCTCCTATCAGATGTGTCCTCCTATCAGATCTCTCCTCCTATCAGATCTCTCCTCCTATCAGATGTGTCCTCCTATCAGATGTCTCCTCCTATCAGATGTCTCCTCCTATCAGATGTGTCCTCCTATCAGATGTATCATCCTATCAGATGTGTCCTCCTATCAGATGTCTCCTCCTATCAGATGTGTCCTCCTATCAGATGTCTCCTCCTATCAGATGTATCATCCTATCAGATGTGTCCTCCTGTCAGATGTCTCCTCCTATCAGATGTGTCTTCCTATCAGATGTCTCCTCCTATCAGATGTCTCCTCCTATCAGATGTATCCTCCTATCAGATGTCTCCTCCTATCATCCCATAGACGCACTCCACAGTCTTGGGAAAAGTCTTTTTAGAAGAATGGAGGAATTCAAGAGCCCTGACCTCAACCCTACAGAACACCTTTGGGATGAATTGGAAAGCCGATGGCAAGCCCAGGTCTTCTCATCCAACATCAGTATCTGACCTCACAAATGAGCACAAATTCCCACAAACACCCTCCAAAATCTTGTGGAAGGTCTTGAAAGAGCAATGGAGGATGAAACGAGAATGGCAACTACATATTAACGGCCATAAGGAGAGGAAACCCCATGTTATGGCTATGCGAGGAGGGCAACCCCATATTATTGGCCATGGGGAGAGGAAACCCCATAAAAATGACAAAGGGGAGAGGGCAACCCCATATTAAGGGCTATGAGGGGCAAGACAACCCCATATTAAGGGCCATGATTTTGGCATGGGATGTTTGTATTTCATATAACAATTGGGAAGGATTTAGTGGACATTCAGGGTTCTGCTTTAACCATTATAATAAATGATTTTGGCTTTCTGCAAACTTTAGTTCATTCCTCCTTCCTTTTATTTCTTTCATTATTTTGATAAATTGTGGTTTTGCTGGATCTCCATCCTCTGGATGACGGTCACTGTGACCCAACGATACATTGTGCGTAGTTCTGAGTATTAGCACACATTTTATGGAATGTTGATTTCTCAGTCTAATAGCATAATCAATGAGTTGTTAACACCCAGAAACCCCCAGAAGATGCCTAAAATGTTCTTTTATTGACCATGGAAATAAATATTCCTGCAAATCCAAAAATAAAGGCAGAAATTTCTAAGCGGCACTCTTGTGTCCCCCCGAGTTTCTCCAGCACTTTGCTATATCTGGGAGCACATTAAAGTGGTTCTAAATGCTGAAGGTTTTTTCTACCTTTGTGCATTCTAAGCATGAAGGTAAAAAAAACATCAGTATGCAGCCCCCCCCTCAATACTTACCTGAGCCCCATCTCGATCCAGTGATGTGCACGGGAACATCTGCTGTCCCGGGTCTCTGCCTCCTCATTGGCTGAGAGGCAGCAGTGGGAGTCATTGGCTGTTGCTGCTGTCAATCAGAGCCAGTGAGGAGGGAGAAGGGGGTCTTTTGGACACACAGAGTAGGGCTCGGGAGCGAGCACGCACGAGTGCCCCCAGGGGAGGGCTGGCAGCTTTAGGCCTGGGGGGCAAGTCCAGTCATGTGGCCCATTGAACCATTGAATCAGCTCACCATCCATGCCCACCCAGTTTTATAATGGATATTGATGTTATGAAGCAAGACAAACTTGATGCAATGTGGTAACAATTTAATGTTAATAGCAATAAAGGAGGTTTAACAAAAATACATGACATCACGCCAGGCAGGGCCTAGGAAGCTCCTGTCGGGCAGAGGTCACTCTGCCTAACAGGGAAGTGACTGTGTTAGTATTGTGCCAGCTGGTTGCAGGAGTGCACTCTGCATACTCATACCGCTCCACTGCAGCTCTGCAATTATAACATTGTGTAGCGGCAAACCGCCAGCTGTATACAGTGTCTGGACCCTATATTAATCCAGCCCTGAGTGTGGCCTTTTTATCCGGCAGTAGAGCGGCCCGGGGGGCGTTTGCCACCCTGCCCCCCTTCCCAGTCCTCCCCTGAGTGCCCCCATAGCATGGAGGAGCCAGGAGCACCGGCAGGGGACCTGAGAAGAGGAGAATCGGGGCTGCTCTGTGCAAATCCATTACAGAGACGGTAAGTATAAGGCCTCATGCACTCGGGACGTTTTTACAGCGGCTGTTTGTGGCATAAGACTTTTATTTTCTGCAGCCAGTAAACTCCGCCCCATGTTCTCCCGTGTGTCCAATCACATCATAGACAATTATCGGGGGTTTGTTAGCTGTAAAAACGCTCTTTTCAGCATTTATCAGCATTTTTAAGCCATAAACATTTGTGGGGGTGAAGTTTTGCTAAAAAAAAAAATGCTACAGCTAAAAAACTCTGCAAAACTCATTCTACAGCTTTCTACATCTAACGCGTTTTGTAGCGTCCGGTGTGCAGGAGGCCTCATATCTTTATTTATTTATTTTTTACCTTTTCTATCACTTTATCCGGATCCGCACATTTACTGCAACAAGGCGGCCCGGCTGCACGAAGCGACGTACCTGTACATAGTTTCATGCAGTAGCTCTGGGGGCGCGCACACTTCAACGGCTGATTGGCCAGAGGGGGAGCCAATCAGCGGGTCTGGCAGATCCAATGTCCACCAGCCACCCACGATCGTTCCTGGGAGAGGCAGAACAGCAATCCGTGAGAGGGAAAGAGAGCTAAGCAGGAACACATATCTCTTTTTTTCCTCCCCCCAACAGTTAGAAAGCACTCCCTAGGAACACGCCTAGCCCTTTGATCGACCTTAGTGTTAACCCCCTTCTCTGCCAGTGTCATTAGTACAGTGACAGTGCATATTTTTTTTAGCACTGATCACTGGTCACCACAAATGTGTCAGGTGTTGGATTTGTCGGCCGCAATCCCGCTAAAAATCGCTGATTGCCGCCATTACTAGTAAAAAAAAAATAGAAATTCTATAAATCTTTCCCATAGTTTATAGAGGAGATAACTTTTGTGCAAACCAATCAATATACACTTATTGTGATTTTTATTTACAAAAAATATGTAGCAGAAAACAAATTGGAATAAATCGATTTTTTACATTTTTTTTATTGGATGTTTTATAGCAGAAAGTAGAAATCATTGTTTCAGAATTGTCGCTCTTTTTTTGTTTATAGTGCAAAAAATAAAAACCAAAGAGGTGATGAAATACCACCAAAAGAAATCTCTGCTTGTGGGGAGAAAAGGGTCTCAATTTTATTTGGGTACAGCGTCGCACGACTGCGCAATTGTCAGTAAAAGTAACGCAGTGCCGAATCGCAAAACATGGCCTGGTCATGAAGGGGGGTAAATCTTCCAACACTGAAAAGGTTAACCACTTGCCGACCGCCGTCAGTACATTTACTCCAGCAGTCAGCCGCTCCTGGGCAAACCGGTGTAGATCTACGTCGCTCGCCTACGAGCCTCTAGGGGGCGAGCGCGCGCTGCCGGAGGCGCCCTCCCGCCCCCCGCTCATTCCCTGACATCCCCACGCGTGTGACTGTCAGCTCCGATGTCCGTCTGTCACTCGCGATCTCCCGCTGGAGAGGGAGAAAGGCAGGCGGATGATGTAAACACAACCAACTGTAATTCTCCCTGGTGTAACTGCAGAGATCATACGGTCCTGCTATGTAGGATCGTATGTCTCTGTGGTTACTTCACAAGCCACGCCCCCCCACAGTTAGAATCACGCCCCTAGGGATACATTTAACCCACTGATTACCAATAAAGTTAACGCGTTCCCTGCCAGTGTCCTTAGTACAGTGACAGTGCATATATATAGCACTGATTACTGTAGTAATGTCACTGGTACCCCCAAAAGTGTCAAAAATGTCAGTCAGGGGTCCGATCTGTCCGCCGCAATGTTGCAGTCTCGCAAAAAAATCGCAGATCGCCGCCATTACTCGTTAAATAATAAAACAATAAAAATGACAAAAATCTTTCCCTTTGTTAGTAAACGCAATAACTTTTGCGCAAACCAATCAATATACGCTTATTGCGATTTTTTTTTACCAAACATATGTAGCAGAAAACAAATTGGCCTAAAATGTTAAAATAATTAGATTTCTAAATTTTTTTTTTTGGGAATTTCATATACAAAAATGTGAAAAATATTGTTATTTTTTCAGAATTGACGCTCTTTTTTTGTTTATAGCGCAAAAAAATAAAAATCGCACAGGTGATCAAATACCACCAAAAGAAAGCTCTGTTTGTGGGAAAAAAAGGACGTCAATTTCATTTGGGTACAGCGTCGCACGACTGCGCAATTGTCCGTTAAAATCACGCAGTGCCGAATCCCAAAATAGGGCCTGGTCATTGAGCAGCCAAATCCTCCGACGCTGAAGAGGTTAAGCGGATGGTTCTAGGATAAGGCCTCATGCACACTGGATTCTATAAAAACTTCAGTAGCGTTTGCTGTAGAATGAGTTTTTTTGTGGTTTTCAGCGTTTTTTAGGAAAATTACGCTCCCACAAAGCTTATGGCTCCAGAAAACGCTGATAACGGCCATTTTTTTTTTTTTTTAGTTTTCAGCTTTTATCAGAGTTAGAGCGTTTTTACAGCTGAAAAACTCCTTATAAAAGCCGCTAATTCTGGAGGTTTTTTTTTTTTCATCCAGAAATTGCACAATCCCTGTGATTGGACGGATCGGAGGACATGTGGGGGAGTTTATTGGCTGCAGTAAAAAACAACTGACACCAAAAACATCGGCTGTAACAACGTCCCGCGTGCGTCAGATCAAAGCGTGACATCGAATTCCAACTTATCTTCATCACAAATCAAATCTTCCTCTCTCTAATCTATGGAGTAATAAAACGCCTTCTGATTGGACGCTTTTATTATGGGACATTTCTTCTTCTTCTGGAGAATTGTGACTCATCGCCCGGACTCTCCGGATTCTTCAATAATTGAAGCCGTCTTCCGCTTTATATTCATGGAGTTTATTTACTCTTATTTCATTGTAAAGGTCAGACTTCTCATTCTTTCACAAGATTTATTTCATTGTATTTACCAAAGAAGACACTTGAGAAAAAAACTCCCCGAGGATTCCATCTGAAGTCCGGGCGGATATAAAAGACACAAATAAAAGGATTGGAAAGTCTCATTTAAAAGAAAAAAAAAACCCATTTCACACTTCTCTCCTCTGTGCAGTTTGTTTGCACAGAGCAGCCCGGATCCTCCTCTTCTCAGGTCCCTCCTTCCTGCTCCTGGCCCCTCCCTCCTGATGAGTGCCCCCACAGGAAGCAGCTTGCCATGGGGGCACCCGAGCTGAGCTGCAGCTCCCTGTGTCCATTCACACATGAAGCTGCTGTTCAGGCCACGCCCCCTCTCTCTCCTGATTGGCTAACTGACTGGATTAACAGCAGTGGGAGCCAATGGGAGAAGGAGTCGCTGGATAGAGAGGGGGCTCAGCTAAGTATTAGGGGTTACAATGATTAACATTGTATCTTTCTGTAGAGGAAATTTTACTTATAAACCATGTCAGATCGATGTTTTATAAAGTGATTGTAAAGTTTTGGTTTTTTTTAAATAAAAGTAATAAACGTTTTACTTACCGGCTCTGTAATGGATTAGCACAGAGCAGCCCGAATCCTCCTCTTCTCGGGTCCCTCCTCTGTGCACAGAGCGGCCCGAATCCTCCTCTTCTCGGGTCCCTCCTCTCAGGGCCGGCGTTAGGGGGGGGGGCAACCTGGGCAACTGCCCAGGGACCCCGAATGTCCAGGGGCCCCGTGTCACTGTCAGCAGCGGGCTCCAGGGCCGGACGGCCGCTTTAAGACAAGTCCGCCCGCAGCGCCGCTTTAAGCATTGATCGCCGCTGCAATGATTGGGGCCGCTCGTCGGTCGCCGCTGATGATGGTTGCTGCCCCGCCCCCTCCCCCCGCTGGGCTCCGTCTCTTCTACGTCAGCCGCTGTGAGCGGCGTGACGTCACGAGGTGGCTGCCCCTGCGTGGCGGTGCTGGTGCATCATGCGTGAGGCGAGCTGACTGGCTGTGGCGGCTGCTGAAGAATGTCTGTCACTGCGCCGACAAGATGATCCCTCCTCCTGTGACACAGACTATACGTCACGCGCCAGCATGTGATGTGATCGCAGGTGAGGGGGGCTTACTGAAGGGTCTGTCTGTACTGGGAGGGGGGCTTACTAAGGGGGTCTGTAGACTATACTGGGAAAGGCTTACTAAGGGGTCTGTACTGGGAGGGGCTTATTAAGGGGTCTGTACTGGGAGGGGCTTATTAAGGGGTTTGTAGTGGGAGGGGGGCTTACTGGGGGGTCTGTACTGGGAGGGGGGCTTACTGAGGGGTCTGTCTGTACTGGGAGGGGGGCTTACTAAGGGGTCTGTACTGGGAGGGGGGCTTGCTGAGGGGTCTGTACTGGGAGGGGGGCTTGCTGAGGGGTCTGTCTGTACTGGGAGGGGGGCTTACTGAGGGGTCTGTCTGTACTGGGAGGGGGGCTTACTAAGGGGTCTGTACTGGGAGGGGGGCTTGCTGAGGGGTCTGTACTGGGAGGGGGGCTTGCTGAGGGGTCTGTACTGGGAGGGGGTCTGTACTGGGCGGGGGGCTTGCAGGGGGGTCTGTACTGGGAGGGGGGCTTACTGAGGGGTCTGTACTGGGAGGGGGGCTTACTGGGGGTCTATACTGGGAGGGGGCTTACTGAGGGGTCTGTACTGGTAGGGGGGCTTACTTAGGGGTCTGTACTGGTAGGGGGGCTTACTAAGGGGTCTGTACTGGGAGGGGGGCTGACTGAGGGGTCTGTACTGGGAGGGGGTCTGTACTGGGAGGGGGGCTTACTGGGGGGTCTGTACTGAGAGGGGGGCTTGCTGAGGGGTCTGTACTGGGAGGGGGGCTTACTGAGGGGTCTGTACTGGGAGGGGGGCTTACTGGGGGTCTATACTGGGAGGGGAGCTTACTGAAGGGGTCTGTACTGGTAGGGGGGCTTACTAAGGGGTCTTTACTGGGAGGGGGGCTTACTAAGGGGTCTGTACTGGGAGGGGGCTTACTGAGGTGTCTGTACTGGGAGGGGGCTTACTGGGGGGGTCTATACTGGTAGGGGGGCTTACTGGGGGTCTATACTGGGAGGGGGTCTTACTGAGGGGTCTGTACTGGGAGGGGGGCTTACTGAGGGGTCTGTACTGGGAGGGGGCTGACTGAGGGGTCTGTACTGGGAGGGGGGCTTGCTGAGGGGTCTGTACTGGGAGGGGGTCTGTACTGGGCGGGGGGCTTGCTGGGGGGTCTGTACTGGGAGGGGGGCTTACTGAGGGGTCTGTACTGGGAGGGGGGCTTACTGGGGGTCTATACTGGGAGGGGGGCTTACTGAGGGGTCTGTACTGGTAGGGGGGCTTACTTAGGGGTCTGTACTGGTAGGGGGGCTTACTAAGGGGTCTGTACTGGGAGGGGGGCTGACTGAGGGGTCTGTACTGGGAGGGGGTCTGTACTGGGAGGGGGGCTTACTGGGGGTCTGTACTGAGAGGGGGGCTTGCTGAGGGGTCTGTACTGGGAGGGGGGCTTACTGAGGGGTCTGTACTGGGAGGGGGGCTTACTGGGGGTCTATACTGGGAGGGGAGCTTACTGAGGGGTCTGTACTGGGAGGGGGGCTTACTGGGGGTCTATACTGGGAGGGGAGCTTACTGAAGGGGTCTGTACTGGTACGGGGGCTTACTAAGGGGTCTGTACTGGGAGGGGGGCTTACTAAGGGGTCTGTACTGGGAGGGGGCTTACTGAGGGGTCTGTACTGGGAGGGGGCTTACTGGGGGGGTCTATACTGGTAGGGGGGGCTTACTGGGGGTCTATACTGGGAGGGGGTCTTACTGAGGGGTCTGTACTGGGAGGGGGGCTTACTGAGGGGTCTGTACTGGGAGGGGGCTGACTGAGGGGTCTGTACTGGGAGGGGGGCTTGCTGAGGGGTCTGTACTGGGAGGGGGTCTGTACTGGGCGGGGGGCTTGCTGGGGGGTCTGTACTGGGAGGGGGGCTTACTGAGGGGTCTGTACTGGGAGGGGGGCTTACTGGGGGTCTATACTGGGAGGGGGGCTTACTGAGGGGTCTGTACTGGTAGGGGGGCTTACTTAGGGGTCTGTACTGGTAGGGGGGCTTACTAAGGGGTCTGTACTGGGAGGGGGGCTGACTGAGGGGTCTGTACTGGGAGGGGGTCTGTACTGGGAGGGGGGCTTACTGGGGGTCTGTACTGAGAGGGGGGCTTGCTGAGGGGTCTGTACTGGGAGGGGGGCTTACTGAGGGGTCTGTACTGGGAGGGGGGCTTACTGGGGGTCTATACTGGGAGGGGAGCTTACTGAAGGGGTCTGTACTGGTAGGGGGGCTTACTAAGGGGTCTGTACTGGGAGGGGGGCTTACTAAGGGGTCTGTACTGGGAGGGGGCTTACTGAGGGGTCTGTACTGGGAGGGGGCTTACTGGGGGGGTCTATACTGGTAGGGGGGCTTACTGGGGGTCTATACTGGGAGGGGGTCTTACTGAGGGGTCTGTACTGGGAGGGGGGCTTACTGAGGGGTCTGTACTGGGAGGGGGCTGACTGAGGGGTCTGTACTGGGAGGGGGGCTGACTGAGGGGTCTGTACTGGGAGGGGGGCTGCCGGAGGGCCTGTCCTGGGAGGGGGGCTTACTGAGGGGTCTGTACTGAGAGGGGGGCTTACTGAGGGGTCTGTACTGAGAGGGGGGCTTGCTGAGGGGTCTGTACTGGGAGGGGGGCTTGCTGAGGGGTCTGTACTGGGAGGGGGGCTTGCTGAGGGGTCTGTACTGGGAGGGGGTCTGTACTGGGCGGGGGGCTTGCTGGGGGTTCTGTACTGGGAGGGGGGCTTACTGAGGGGTCTGTACTGGGAGGGGGGCTTACTGGGGGTCTATACTGGGAGGGGGGCTTACTGAGGGGTCTGTACTGGGAGGGGGGCTTACTGAGGGGTCTGTACTGGGAGGGGGGCTTACTGGGGGTCTATACTGGGAGGGGGGCTGACTGAGGGGTCTGTACTGGGAGGGGGCTGACTGAGGGGTCTGTACTGGGAGGGGGCTTACTGAGGGGTCTGTACTGGGAGGGGGGCTTGCTGAGGGGTCTGTCTGTACTGGGAGGGGGGCTTACTGAGGGGTCTGTCTGTACTGGGAGGGGGGCTTACTAAGGGGTCTGTACTGGGAGGGGGGCTTGCTGAGGGGTCTGTACTGGGAGGGGGGCTTGCTGAGGGGTCTGTACTGGGAGGGGGGCTTGCTGATGGGTCTGTACTGGGAGGGGGTCTGTACTGGGCGGGGGGCTTGCTGGGGGGTCTGTACTGGGAGGGGGGCTTACTGAGGGGTCTGTACTGGGAGGGGGGCTTACTGGGGGTCTATACTGGGAGGGGGGCTTACTGAGGGGTCTGTACTGGTAGGGGGGCTTACTTAGGGGTCTGTACTGGTAGGGGGGCTTACTAAGGGGTCTGTACTGGGAGGGGGGCTGACTGAGGGGTCTGTACTGGGAGGGGGTCTGTACTGGGAGGGGGGCTTACTGGGGGTCTGTACTGAGAGGGGGGCTTGCTGAGGGGTCTGTACTGGGAGGGGGGCTTACTGAGGGGTCTGTACTGGGAGGGGGGCTTACTGGGGGTCTATACTGGGAGGGGAGCTTACTGAAGGGGTCTGTACTGGTAGGGGGGCTTACTAAGGGGTCTATACTGGTAGGGGGGCTTACTGGGGGTCTATACTGGGAGGGGGTCTTACTGAGGGGTCTGTACTGGGAGGGGGGCTTACTGAGGGGTCTGTACTGGGAGGGGGCTGACTGAGGGGTCTGTACTGGGAGGGGGGCTGACTGAGGGGTCTGTACTGGGAGGGGGGCTGCCGGAGGGCCTGTCCTGGGAGGGGGGCTTACTGAGGGGTCTGTACTGAGAGGGGGGCTTACTGAGGGGTCTGTACTGAGAGGGGGGCTTGCTGAGGGGTCTGTACTGGGAGGGGGGCTTGCTGAGGGGTCTGTACTGGGAGGGGGGCTTGCTGAGGGGTCTGTACTGGGAGGGGGTCTGTACTGGGCGGGGGGCTTGCTGGGGGTTCTGTACTGGGAGGGGGGCTTACTGAGGGGTCTGTACTGGGAGGGGGGCTTACTGGGGGTCTATACTGGGAGGGGGGCTTACTGAGGGGTCTGTACTGGGAGGGGGGCTTACTGAGGGGTCTGTACTGGGAGGAGGGCTTACTGGGGGTCTATACTGGGAGGGGGGCTGACTGAGGGGTCTGTACTGGGAGGGGGCTGACTGAGGGGTCTGTTCTGGGAGGGGGCTTACTGAGGGGTCTGTACTGGGAGGGGGGCTTACTGAGGGGTCTGTACTGAGAGGGGGGCTTGCTGAGAGGTCTGTACTGGGAGAGGGGCTTGCTGAGGGGTCTGTACTGGGAGGGGGGCTTGCTGAGGGGTCTGTACTGGGAGGGGGGCTTGCTGGGGGGTCTATACTGGGAGGGGGGCTTACTGGGGTGGTCTATACTGGTAGGGGGGCTTACTGGGGGTCTATACTGGGAGGGGGGCTTACTGAGGGGTCTGTACTGGGAGGGGGACTGCCGGTGGGCCTGTCCTGGGAGGGGGGCTTACTAAGGGGTCTGTACTGGGAGGGGGGCTTACTGAGGGGTCTGTACTGGGAGGGGGGCTGACTGAGGGGTCTGTACTGGGAGGGGGCTGCCGGAGGGCCTGTCCTGGGAGGGGGGCTTACTAAGGGGTCTGTACTGGGAGGGGGGCTTACTGAGGGGTCTGTACTGAGAGGGGGGCTTGCTGAGGGGTCTGTGCTGGGAGGGGGGCTTGCTGAGGGGTCTGTACTGGGAGGGGGTCTGTACTGGGCGGGGGGCTTACTGGGGGGTCTGTACTGGGAAGGGGGCTTGCTGAGGGGTCTGTACTGGGAGGGGGGCTTACTGGGGGTCTATACTGGGAGGGGGGCTTACTGAGGGGTCTGTACTGGTAGGGGGGCTTACTGAGGGGTCTGTACTGGTAGGGGGTCTGTACTGGGAGGGGGTCTGTACTGGGAAGGGGGCTTACTGGGGGGTCTGTACTGGGAGGGGGGCTTGCTGAGGGGTCTGTACTGGGAGGGGGGCTTGCTGAGGGGTCTGTACTGGGAGGGGGGCTTGCTGAGGGGTCTGTAGACTGTACTGGGAGGGGCTTACTAAGGGTTCTGTACTGGGAAGGGCTTACTAAGGGGTCTGTAGACTGTACTGGGAGGGGCTTACTAAGGGTTCTGTACTGGGAGGGGCTTACTAAGGGGTCTGTAGTGGGAGGGGGGCTTACTGAAGGGTCTGTCTGTACTGGGAGGGGGGCTTACTAAGGGGGTCTGTAGACTGTACTGGGAAAGGCTTACTAAGGGGTCTGTACTGGGAGGGGCTTATTAAGGGGTCTGTACTGGGAGGGGCTTATTAAGGGGTCTGTAGTGGGAGGGGGGCTTACTAGGGGGTCTGTACTGGGAGGGGGTCTGTACTGGGAAGGGGGCTTACTGGGGGGTCTGTACTGGGAGGGGGGCTTGCTGAGGGGTCTGTACTGGGAGGGGGCTTGCTGAGGGGTCTGTAGACTGTACTGGGAGGGGCTTACTGAGGGTTCTGTACTGGGAGGGGCTTACTAAGGGGTCTGTAGACTGTACTAAGAGGGGCTTACTAAGGGGTCTGTAGTGGGAGGGGGGCTTGCTGAGGGGTCTGTACTGGGAGGGGGGCTTGCTGAGGGGTCTGTACTGGGAGGGGGGCTTGCTGAGGGGTCTGTAGACTGTACTGGGAGGGGCTTACTAAGGGTTCTGTACTGGGAAGGGCTTACTAAGGGGTCTGTAGACTGTACTGGGAGGGGCTTACTAAGGGTTCTGTACTGGGAGGGGCTTACTAAGGGGTCTGTAGTGGGAGGGGGGCTTACTGAAGGGTCTGTCTGTACTGGGAGGGGGGCTTACTAAGGGGGTCTGTAGACTGTACTGGGAAAGGCTTACTAAGGGGTCTGTACTGGGAGGGGCTTATTAAGGGGTCTGTACTGGGAGGGGCTTATTAAGGGGTCTGTAGTGGGAGGGGGGCTTACTGGGGGGTCTGTACTGGGAGGGGGGCTTACTGAGGGGTCTGTCTGTACTGGGAGGGGGGCTTACTAAGGGGTCTGTACTGGGAGGGGGGCTTACTGAGGGGTCTGTACTGGGAGGGGGGCTTGCTGAGGGGTCTGTCTGTACTGGGAGGGGGGCTTACTGAGGGGTCTGTCTGTACTGGGAGGGGGGCTTACTAAGGGGTCTGTACTGGGAGGGGGGCTTGCTGAGGGGTCTGTACTGGGAGGGGGGCTTGCTGAGGGGTCTGTGCTGGGAGGGGGCCTGTACTGGGCGGGGGGCTTGCTGGGGGGTCTGTACTGGGAGGGGGGCTTACTGAGGGGTCTGTACTGGGAGGGGGGCTTACTGGGGGTCTATACTGGGAGGGGGGCTTACTGAGGGGTCTGTACTGGTAGGGGGGCTTACTGAGGGGTCTGTACTGGTAGGGGGGCTTACTAAGGGGTCTGTACTGGGAGGGGGGCTGACTGAGGGGTCTGTACTGGGAGGGGGGCTTACTGGGGGTCTGTACTGAGAGGGGGGCTTGCTGAGGGGTCTGTACTGGGAGGGGGGCTTACTGAGGGGTCTGTACTGGGAGGGGGGCTTACTGGGGGTCTATACTGGGAGGGGAGCTTACTGAGGGGGTCTGTACTGGTAGGGTGGCTTACTAAGGGGTCTGTACTGGGAGGGGGGCTTACTAAGGGGTCTGTACTGGGAGGGGGGCTTGCTGAGGGGTCTGTACTGGGAGGGGGGCTTGCTGAGGGGTCTGTACTGGGAGGGGGCCTGTACTGGGCGGGGGGCTTGCTGGGGGGTCTGTACTGGGAGGGGGCTTACTGAGGGGTCTGTACTGGGAGGGGGGCTTACTGGGGGTCTATACTGGGAGGGGGGCTTACTGAGGGGTCTGTACTGGTAGGGGGGCTTACTGAGGGGTCTGTACTGGTAGGGGGGCTTACTAAGGGGTCTGTACTGGGAGGGGGGCTGACTGAGGGGTCTGTACTGGGAGGGGGTCTGTACTGGGAGGGGGGCTTACTGGGGGTCTGTACTGAGAGGGGGGCTTGCTGAGGGGTCTGTACTGGGAGGGGGCTTACTGAGGGGTCTGTACTGGGAGGGGGGCTTACTGGGGGTCTATACTGGGATGGGAGCTTACTGAGGGGGTCTGTACTGGTAGGGTGGCTTACTAAGGGGTCTGTACTGGGAGGGGGGCTTACTAAGGGGTCTGTACTGGGAGGGGGCTTACTGAGGGGTCTGTACTGGGAGGGGGCTTACTGGGGGGGTCTATACTGGTAGGGGGGCTTACTGGGGGTCTATGCTGGGAGGGGGTCTTACTGAGGGGTCTGTACTGGGAGGGGGGCTTACTGAGGGGTCTGTACTGGGAGGGGGCTGACTGAGGGGTCTGTACTGGGAGGGGGGCTGACTGAGGGGTCTGTACTGGGAGGGGGGCTGCCGGAGGGCCTGTCCTGGGAGGGGGGCTTACTGAGGGGTCAGTACTGAGAGGGGGGCTTACTGAGGGGTCTGTACTGAGAGGGGGGCTTGCTGAGGGGTCTGTACTGGGAGGGGGGCTTGCTGAGGGGTCTGTACTGGGAGGGGGGCTTGCTGAGGGGTCTGTACTGGGAGGGGGTCTGTACTGGGCGGGGGGCTTGCTGGGGGGTCTGTAATGGGAGGGGGGCTTACTGAGGGGTCTGTACTGGGAGGGGGGCTTACTGGGGGTCTGTACTGGGAGGGGGGCTTACTGAGGGGTCTGTACTGGGAGGGGGGCTTACTGAGGGGTCTGTACTGGGAGGGGGGCTTACTGGGGGTCTATACTGGGAGGGGGGCTGACTGAGGGGTCTGTACTGGGAGGGGGCTGACTGAGGGGTCTGTACTGGGAGGGGGGCTTACTGAGGGGTCTGTACTGGGAGGGGGGCTTACTGAGGGGTCTGTACTGGGAGGGGGGCTTGCTGAGGGGTCTGTACTGGGAGAGGGGCTTGCTGAGGGGTCTGTACTGGGAGGGGGGCTTACTGAGGGGTCTGTACTGGGAGGGGGGCTTGCTGAGGGGTCTGTACTGGGAGGGGGGCTTACTGGGGGTCTATACTGGGAGGGGGGCTGACTGAGGGGTCTGTACTGGGAGGGGGCTGACTGAGGGGTCTGTACTGGGAGGGGGCTTACTGAGGGGTCTGTACTGGGAGGGGGGCTTACTGAGGGGTCTGTACTGGGAGGGGGGCTTGCTGAGGGGTCTGTACTGGGAGAGGGGCTTGCTGAGGGGTCTGTACTGGGAGGGGGGCTTACTGAGGGGTCTGTATTGGGAGGGGGGCTTGCTGAGGGGTCTGTACTGGGAGGGGGGCTTGCTGGGGGGTCTATACTGGGAGGGGGGCTTACTGGGGTGGTCTATACTGGTAGGGGGGGCTTACTGGGGGTCTATACTGGGAGGGGGGCTTACTGAGGGGTCTGTACTGGGAGGGGGGCTGCCGGAGGGCCTGTCCTGGGAGGGGGGCTTACTAAGGGGTCTGTACTGGGAGGGGGGCTTACTGAGGGGTCTGTACTGGGAGGGGGGCTGACTGAGGGGTCTGTACTGGGAGGGGGCTGCCGGAGGGCCTGTCCTGGGAGGGGGGCTTACTAAGGGGTCTGTACTGGGAGGGGGGCTTACTGAGGGGTCTGTACTGAGAGGGGGGCTTGCTGAGGGGTCTGTGCTGGGAGGGGGGCTTGCTGAGGGGTCTGTACTGGGAGGGGGTCTGTACTGGGCGGGGGGCTTACTGGGGGGTCTGTACTGGGGGGGGGCTTGCTGAGAGGTCTGTACTGGGAGGGGAGCTTACTGAGGGGTCTGTACTGGGAGGGGGGCTTACTGGGGGTCTATACTGGGAGGGGGGCTTACTGAGGGGTCTGTACTGGTAGGGGGGCTTACTGAGGGGTCTGTACTGGTAGGGGGTCTGTACTGGGAGGGGGTCTGTACTGGGAGGGGGGCTTACTGGGGGGTCTGTACTGGGAGGGGGGCTTGCTGAGGGGTCTGTACTGGGAGGGGGGCTTGCTGAGGGGTCTGTAGACTGTACTTTGAGGGGCTTACTAAGGGTTCTGTACTGGGAGGGGCTTACTAAGGGGTCTGTAGACTGTACTGGGAGGGGCTTACTAAGGGTTCTGTACTGGGAGGGGCTTACTAAGGGGTCTGTAGTGGGAGGGGGGCTTGCTGAGGGGTCTGTACTGGGAGGGGGGCTTGCTGAGGGGTCTGTACTGGGAGGGGGGCTTGCTGAGGGGTCTGTAGACTGTACTGGGAGGGGCTTACTAAGGGTTCTGTACTGGGAAGGGCTTACTAAGGGGTCTGTAGACTGTACGGGGAGGGGCTTACTAAGGGTTCTGTACTGGGAGGGGCTTACTAAGGGGTCTGTAGTGGGAGGGGGGCTTACTGGGGGTCATTACTGGGAGGGGGGCTTACTGAAGGGTCTGTCTGTACTGGGAGGGGGGCTTACTAAGGGGGTCTGTAGACTGTACTGGGAAAGGCTTACTAAGGGGTCTGTACTGGGAGGGGCTTATTAAGGGGTCTGTACTGGGAGGGGCTTATTAAGGGGTCTGTAGTGGGAGGGGGGCTTACTGGGGGGTCTGTACTGGGAGGGGGGCTTACTGAGGGGTCTGTCTGTACTGGGAGGGGTGCTTACTAAGGGGTCTGTACTGGGAGGGGGGCTTGCTGAGGGGTCTGTACTGGGAAGGGGGCTTGCTGAGGGGTCTGTACTGGGAGGGGGTCTGTACTGGGCGGGGGGCTTGCTGGGAGGTCTGTACTGGGAGGGGGGCTTACTGAGGGGTCTGTACTGGGAGGGGGGCTTACTGGGGGTCTATACTGGGAGGGGGCTTACTGAGGGGTCTGTACTGGTAGGGGGGCTTACTGAGGGGTCTGTACTGGTAGGGGGGCTTACTAAGGGGTCTGTACTGGGAGGGGGGCTGACTGAGGGGTCTGTACTGGGAGGGGGTCTGTACTGGGAGGGGGGCTTACTGGGGGTCTGTACTGAGAGGGGGGCTTGCTGAGGGGTCTGTACTGGGAGGGGGGCTTACTGAGGGGTCTGTACTGGGAGGGGGGCTTACTGGGGGTCTATACTGGGAGGGGAGCTTACTGAGGGGGTCTGTACTGGTAGGGGGGCTTACTAAGGGGTCTGTACTGGGAGGGGGGCTTACTAAGGGGTCTGTACTGGTAGGGGGCTTACTGAGGGGTCTGTACTGGGAGGGGGCTTACTGGGGGGGTCTATACTGGTAGGGGGGCTTACTGGGGGTCTATACTGGGAGGGGGTCTTACTGAGGGGTCTGTACTGGCAGGGGGGCTTACTGAGGGGTCTGTACTGGGAGGGGGCTGACTGAGGGGTCTGTACTGGGAGGGGGGCTGACTGAGGGGTCTGTACTGGGAGGGGGGCTGCCGGAGGGCCTGTCCTGGGAGGGGGGCTGCCGGAGGGCGTGTCCTGGGAGGGGGGCTTACTGAGGGTTCTGTACTGAGAGGGGGGCTCGCTGAGGGGTCTGTACTGAGAGGGGGGCTTGCTGAGGGGTCTGTACTGGGAGGGGGGCTTGCTGGGGGTCTGTACTGGGAGGGGGGCTTGCTGAGGGGTCTGTACTGGGAGGGGGTCTGTACTGGGCGGGGGGCTTGCTGGGGGTCTGTACTGGGAGGGGGGCTTACTGAGGGGTCTGTACTGGGAGGGGGGCTTACTGGGGGTCTATACTGGGAGGGGGGCTTACTGAGGGGTCTGTACTGGGAGGGGGGCTTACTGAGGGGTCTGTACTGGGAGGGGGGCTTACTGGGGGTCTATACTGGGAGGGGGGCTGACTGAGGGGTCTGTACTGGGAGGGGGCTGACTGAGGGGTCTGTACTGGGAGGGGGCTTACTGAGGGGTCTGTACTGGGAGGGGGGCTTACTGAGGGGTCTGTACTGGGAGGGGGGCTTGCTGAGGGGTCTGTACTGGGAGAGGGGCTTGCTGAGGGGTCTGTACTGGGAGGGGGGCTTACTGAGGGGTCTGTACTGGGAGGGGGGCTTGCTGAGGGGTCTGTACTGGGAGGGGGGCTTGCTGGGGGGTCTATACTGGGAGGGGGGCTTACTGGGGTGGTCTATACTGGTAGGGGGGCTTACTGGGGGTCTATACTGGGAGGGGGGCTTCCTGAGGGGTCTGTACTGGGAGGGGGGCTGCCGGAGGGCCTGTCCTGGGAGGGGGGCTTACTAAGGGGTCTGTACTGGGAGGGGGGCTTACTGAGGGGTCTGTACTGGGAGGGGGGCTGACTGAGGGGTCTGTACTGGGAGGGGGCTGCCGGAGGGCCTTTCCTGGGAGGGGGGCTTACTAAGGGGTCTGTACTGGGAGGGGGGCTTACTGAGGGGTCTGTACTGAGAGGGGGGCTTGCTGAGGGGTCTGTACTGAGAGGGGGGCTTGCTGAGGGGTCTGTGCTGGGAGGGGGGCTTGCTGAGGGGTCTGTACTGGGAGGGGGTCTGTACTGGGCGGGGGGCTTACTGGGGGGTCTGTACTGGGAGGGGGGCTTGCTGAGGGGTCTGTACTGGGAGGGGGGCTTACTGAGGGGTCTGTACTGGGAGGGGGGCTTACTGGGGGTCTATACTGGGAGGGGGGCTTACTGAGGGGTCTGTACTGGTAGGGGGGCTTACTGAGGGGTCTGTACTGGTAGGGGGTCTGTACTGGGAGGGGGTCTGTACTGGGAGGGGGGCATACTGGGGGGTCTGTACTGGGAGGGGGGCTTGCTGAGGGGTCTGTACTGGGAGGGGGGCTTGCTGAGGGGTCTGTACTGGGAGGGGGGCTTGCTGAGGGGTCTGTACTGGGAGGGGGGCTTGCTGGGGGGTCTGTACTGGGAGGGGGGCTTACTGAGGGGTCTGTACTGGGAGGGAGGCTTATTAAGGGGTCTGTATTGTATTAGGGATAGGGGGGAAACAGCATTGTATTAGGGGGAGGGGGGATCAGCATTGAATTAGGGGGAGGGGGATCAGCATTGTATTAGGGGGAGGGACGTTGCGCTGAAAATGACGTTGCGCTGGTATAATGACGCAATGCTATGGGGCTGGTATGTCATTTTTTCCAGGGCTGGTTTTCATACCCAGTCCGGCCCTGGGGCCCCACTTTTAGGTTTTCCCAGGGCCACACTTTGTCTAAAACCGGCCCTGCCTCCTCTGTGCACAGAGCGGCCCGGATCCTCCTCTTCTCGGGTCCCTATTCCAATAGACTCCCTCCAGAGGTGGTTCTGGACAGCTCTGTAGATTGCTATGAGAAAGTCCTGGATTCTTTCCTGGGTGTACATAATATAACTGGGTAATAATATTTATAGGTAAAGTTGATCCAGGGAATATCTGATTGCCTCTCGGGGGATCAGGAAGGAATTTTTTTCCCTTGCTGTAGTAAATTAGATCATGCTTTGCTGGGTTTTTTAGCCTTCCTCTGGATCAACTGCAGGTATAGGATTGTGTATATGGGATTGTATGGTTGGGTTTTTTATTGGTTCGAAGAAGTGTTTCAGCTGCCCGGGACTGGCAGAGAGGGGTGGAGGACACTGAAAAGAGGCCAGTGGAGGGATTGGCAGAGAGGGGTGGAGGACACTGAATGGAGGCCAGTGGAGGGATTGGCAGAGAGGAGTGGAGGGCAGTGGAGGGATTGGTAGAGAGGGGTGGAGGACGCTGAGTGGAGGGCAGTGGAGGGATTGGCAGAGAGGGGTGGAGGACACTGAATGGAGGGCAGTGGAGGGATTGGTAGAGAGGAGTGGAGGGCAGTGGAGGGATTGGTAGAGAGGAGTGGAGGGCAGTGGAGGGATTGGTAGAGAGGGGTGGAGGACGCTGAGTGGAGGGCAGTGGAGGGATTGGCAGAGAGGGGTGGAGGACACTGAATGGAGGGCAGTGGAGGGATTGGTAGAGAGGGGTGGAGGACGCTGAGTGGAGGACAGTGGAGGGATTGGTAGAGAGGGGTGGAGGACGCTGAGTGGAGGACAGTGGAGGGATTGGCAGAGAGGGGTGGAGGACGCTGAGTGGAGGGCAGTGGAGGGATTGGCAGAGAGGGGTGGAGGACACTGAATGGAGGGCAGTGGAGGGATTGGTAGAGAGGAGTGGAGGGCAGTGGAGGGATTGGTAGAGAGGGGTGGAGGACGCTGAGTGGAGGACAGTGGAGGGATTGGTAGAGAGGGGTGGAGGACGCTGAGTGGAGGGCAGTGGAGGGATTGGCAGAGAGGGGTGGAGGACACTGAATGGAGGACAGTGGAGGGATTGGTAGAGAGGGGTGGAGGACGCTGAGTGGAGGACAGTGGAGGGATTGGTAGAGAGGGGTGGAGGACGCTGAGTGGAGGACAGTGGAGGGATTGGTAGAGAGGGGTGGAGGACGCTGAGTGGAGGACAGTGGAGGGATTGGTAGAGAGGGGTGGAGGACGCTCAGTGGAGGACAGTGGAGGGATTGGTAGAGAGGGGTGGAGGACGCTGAGTGGAGGACAGTGGAGGGATTGGTAGAGAGGGGTGGAGGACGCTGAGTGGTTGGTAAGGTAGATGAGTCTGGCAGCAGCAATCATGACAGACTATAGGGGGGGGGGGGAGGAGCGTAAGGAAAGGTAAGGGAAATTCATGTTGTGACCATCTATCAGCTCTTCTTCTCTTTCTTCTATGACATCTCAGATTATTTGTGGTCAGATCTGTAAATGAGTTCTGATTGGTTGATATGCAGCCATCTATCCCATCAGTTCTGATTGGCCGTATCCTATAGAGAGACATTTCTCGGGTGGGCGGTGTTTCGGAGATGTTATATACAGGATAGTATGGGATGGACGGTAATGTTTGATGCGTCTGTGTGTTTGTTCGATGTGTTTGCTGTGGGTGGAAGGTTTGGCAGCCAACGTTGAGTTCTTTCGTTGAGGGATTGTCAGTGTAACATCTCGCAATGCCATGAGAACATTGTTTGTATTGCAGAGTTGGGTAACAAAGCTGATTGTTTGTTCCTGCCGGCCCTTCCTAGCCGGGTTCCCTGCAGTAATAAGCAGTGTGTCATAAATACTTTCTTATCTGGGAGCCAAACAATGGCGGGGATACATCGGGGTGAAGGTCCTGACTGTAACAACGGAAAGTTGATGTGAACACCAAAGAGTGCTGCAATCAGTGGCGGCTGGTGCTCAAAATTTTGGGGGGGGGGGGCAAAAACAGAAAAATGTAATAGGCATTGCTTTGCGGCAAAAAACGCGGCAAAAAATTGCATCACTTTGAGGTCATAAAAGTGTGAAAGGGGCCTTCAGTAATCAAAGTATAGTGTGCCCCCTTCAATACAGGGTGACCACAGCGTGCCCCCATCAATGCAGAGTGACCACAGTGTGCCCCCTTCAATGCAGAGTGACCACAGCATGCCCACATCAATGCAGAATGACCACAGCGTGCCCCCTTCAATGCAGAGTGACCACAGCGTGCCCCTTCAATGCAGAGTGACCACAGCGTGCCCCCATCAATGCAGAATGACCACAGCGTTCCCCCTTCAATGCAGAGTGACCACAGCATGCCCACATCAATGCAGAGTGACAACAGCGTGTCCCCTTCAATGCAGAGTGACCACAGCGTGCCCCCATCAATGCAGAGTGACCACAGCGTGCCCCCATCAATGCAGAGTAACCACAGCATGCCCCCATCAATGCAGAGTGACCATAGCATGCCCCCATCAATGCAGAGTGACCACAGTGTGCCCCCTTTAATGCAGAGTGACCACAGCGTGCCCCCATCAATGCAGGCTGACCACAGCGTGCCCCCTTCAATGCAGAGTGACCACAGCATGCCCACATCAATGCAGAGTGACCACAGCGTGCCCCCTTCAAAGTAGAGTGACCATAGCGTGCCCCCTTCAATGTAGAGTGACCACAGCGTGCCCCCTTAAATTCAGAGTGACCACAGCATGCCCCCATCAATGCAGAATGACCACAGCGTGCCCCCTTCAATGCAGAGTGACCACAGCGTGCCCCTTCAATGCAGAGTGACCACAGCGTGCCCCTTCAATGCAGAGTGACCACAGCGTGCCCCCATCAATGCAGAATGACCACAGCATTCCCCCTTCAATGCAGAGTGACCACAGCATGCCCACATCAATGCAGAGTGACCACAGCGTGCCCCCTTCAATGCAAAGTGACCACAGCATGCCCCCTTCAATGTAGAGTGACAACAGCGTGCCCCCTTCAATGCAGAGTGACCACAGCATGCCCACATCAATGCAGAGTGACAACAGCATGTCCCCTTCAATGCAGAGTGACCACAGCGTGCCCCCATCAATGCAGAGTGACCACAGCGTGCCCCCATCAATGCAGAGTAACCACAGCATGCCCCCATCAATGCAGAGTGACCACAGCATGCCCCCACCAATGCAGAGTGACCACAGTGTGCCCCCTTTAATGCAGAGTGACCACAGCGTGCCCCCATCAATGCAGGCTGACCACAGCGTGTCCCCATCAATGCAGAGTGACCACAGCGTGCCCCTTCAATGCAGAGTGACCACAGCGTGCCCCCTTCAAAGTAGAGTGACCATAGCGTGCCCCCTTCAATGTAGAGTGACCACAGCGTGCCCCCTTAAATTCAGAGTGACCACAGCATGCCCCCTTCAATGTAGAGTGACCACAGCGTGCCCCCTTAAATTCAGAGTGACCACAGCATGCCGCCTTCAATGTAGAGTGACCAACGTGCAGAGAGACCAGCGTGCACTTACCTGATGCAGTGGCGGCGTCTCCTCAGTCCTCTGCGTCTCCCAAGTCCTCCTCCTCCTCCTTGGCCAATGGCAAAGGTTCGCCTTTCGGCCAATCAGGAAACGGGTCTCAGACCCACTTCCTGATTGGCCAGGAGGAGGATCCGTGTGACAATAGAGAATATTCATTCGGTATTGTCACACAATGGGTGGGCTCAGGGCGCACTGCTCTGCGTCCCGGGTCCACCCTTTTCTGAAGCCTATTAGAGCCTCTGGCTCTAATCACGTGCTTCAGAAGAAAAAAAAACCCATTGAACTCCATGTGTCCGGCGCCCCGCATGTAGATTAGGGGGCCGGACACATGGATAGGGGAGGCGGCGCCCCTGCGCCCCCAACCCCCCGGCTGCCAATGGCTGCAGTTATTTTTGATATAAAAAAAAAAATAATAAAAAATGTTCCCCCTTTTTTAACACTTTGTGGACGGGTTTCCTGATGGTGACAATAGTACATCATTCCTGGGTATTGTGTGGTGAAGCCGCGGATCATTGTCTCCATTGGAGGTCCTGGTGATAAGGTAGCAATAATTGAGTACGATTAGGAGAAGGAGAGGAAATGCCTGAACACGGACCTTCATGGCAGGATCAACAGGAATTGTTTTATCAAAACAGTTTACAACCACCCTATAGCAGATTTACTGCTACGGGACAGCCCTCCTGTACAGAATCACATCTACACTATATTACCAAAAGTATTGGGACGCTTGCCTTTACACACACATGACCTTTAATGACCTCCCAGTCTTAGTCTGTAGGGTTCAATATTGAGTTGGCTCCGCCCTTTGCAGCTATAACACCTTCAACTCTTCTGGGAAGGCCGTCCACAAGGTTTAGGAGTGTCTATGGGAATATTTGACCATTCTTCCAGAAGAACATTTGTGAAGTCAGGCACTGATGTTGGGCGAGAAGGCTTGGCTCAGTTTCCGCTCTAATTCATCTCAAAGGTGTTCTATTGGGTTGAGGTCAGGACTCTGTGAAGTCCAGTCAAATTCCTCCACCCCAAACTCCTTCATCCATGTCTTTACAAACCTTGCTTTTTGCACTTGTCCAAATCATTTGGTGGAGGGGGGATTATGGTGTGGGGGAGGGGGATTATGGTTTTGGGGGAGGGGGTATTATGATGTGGGGGTGTTTTTCAGGGGTTGGACTTGGCCCCTTAGTTCCAGTGAAGGGAACTCTTAAGGCGTCAGCATAGCAAGACATTTTGGACAATTTCATGCTCCCAACTTTGTGGGAACAGTTTGGGGATGGCCCCTTCCTGTTCCAACATGACTGGGCACCAGTGCATAAAGCAAGGTCTATAAATACATGGATGAGTTAGTGTGGGGTGCAGGAACTTGACTGGCCTGCAAAGAGTCCAGCCTGATAAAACATGTTTGGGATGAATTAGAATGGAGACTGTGAGCCAGGCCTTCTCATCCAACATCAGTGCCTGAACGCACAAATGCACTTCTGGAAGAATGGTGAAACATTCCCATAGACACTCCTAAACCTTGTGGACATCCTTCCCAGAAGAGTTGAAGCTGTTATAGCTGCAAAGGGTGGGCCCCTGAGGACCGTGACCTGGTATTCACACGCAGCAAATTTCATCCTCACCATCAGAGGCTCTGGTGAAAACCGGTGGATACTTAGATACCGCACCTCGGGCTAGCCTGTGTCACTTACCTTGGAGGTTCCCGTCCAAGTTCCGCCCTCTGACGAACATTGGGGCCTTCCTCTGCCGTCAGGTTCCCACCAGCATCCTAACAGTACAAGACAGCCATGTCGGAACATGCAAGAGAGGCCTCGCCGTTATAGGAGATCTGCCAACACCTAGCAGCCCTGTCTCCAGCCTGAAGTCGCTTCAGGATGGCTATACACAGCTAGAGGAACGGTTGCACTGTGTAACTCTTCCGGGGGATCCTCCTATGCCATCTGCCCCCTCCTCTGCTGCAGCAGCCACAGGACCTGCCTCAGGTTACTTTGCCATTTTTGTTGCGGTAGATCAGCTTTCTAAAATGACCCATATTTTACCCCTAAAGGGTACTCCCACTGCAAGGGAGACCGCAGAGATCTTCATTAGGGAGATCGTAAGACTCCACGGGGTACCCATGAATATCATCTCTGACAGAGGGGTACAATTCACATCCCGCTTCTGGAAGGCTTTATGTAAACTACTAAAAATTGAGTTATCTTGAGTTATGTTTTAATGAAGTGAGTGTTGGATAATGATCTATATACATATATATTGGGCAAAAGATGAACCTTGTAAAATAAAGTACTCTACTCTGTGGGCTTCCTTCATCCTGATGAAGTCAACAAGACTTGAGATATGTGTAGACTTTTGGAATACCTTTTTAAATTCTGAATATTCTGTATGGTTAGAATTGTTTGTAGACATGTTTCCAAAAATACAACCAGGAAGGTCTTTTTTTACTATAGGGAAGTGAGGAGGACTTCCTGTTTTTAGGAAAATTGATATATAATAAATAAATTAGAAATCTACATGTTCCCATTTTTGGTTGTTTCATTTTTCAGTTCAAGTGTAGATATTCCTGATATTTTATTTTCGTAGATTTGTTACTTTAATATTTTGGAGGTGATCCACACTGCGATGTGATAGGGTTTTGTTTTTGAGGGTCACCAGTTCATTATATGGTGGAAGAGTATGATTTGGGGGATATTTGGTGGAAGAGTAGGATTTGGGGGATATTTGGTGGAAGAGTAGGATTTGGGGGATATTTGGTGGGAGAGTAGGATTTGGGGGATATATGGTGGGAGAGTAGGATTTGGGGGATATATGGTGGAAGAGTAGGATTTGGGGGATATTTGGTGGGGGAGTAGGATTTGGAGGATATTTGGTGGGAGGGTAGGATTTAGGGGATATATGTATGGTGGAAGAGTAGGATTTGGGGGATATATGGTGGGAGAGTAAGATTTGGGGGATATATGGTGGGAGAGTAGGATTTGGGGGATATATGGTGGGAGAGTAGGATTTGGGGGATATATGGTGGGAGAGTAGGATTTGGGGGATATATGGTGGAAGAGTAGGATTTGGGGGATATTTGGTGGGAGAGTAGGATTTGGGGGATATATGGTGGGAGAGTATGATTTGGGGACATATGATGGAAGAGTAGGATTTGGGGGATATTTGGTGGGAGAGTATGATTTGGGGGATATTTGGTGGGAGAGTATGATTTGGGGGATATTTGGTGGGAGAGTAGAATTTGGAGGACATATGATGGAAGAGTAGGATTTGGGATATAATGTGAGATAGTCCGGCTTACCCACTTTGTGTCCTATCCTCATACCGGACAATCACCGGGGTCTAATGTCCGTACCTCATGTATAGGAAACATATCTTAAAAACCAAACTTCTTCTTGGTGTAAGAAGGAATAAGTGATCAACTTGTTTCAGTATTTATCAAATAACGTGCCATGTCACCATTGTCATCAGTCACTGATAGGTCTATGACCTCATAATGCTTTTTAAATGGAAGTTTATGAGTAAAATTATTGACATCAACCAAAGTAACAAATAAATCAAAGTGACAGCTTAGAAAATTCAACCTGAATGATAAAATTTACAATGATGTTTATAACCCGCCATGGCACCATTGTCATTAGTCACTGTTGTGTCATTAACATTACAAAACCCTTTACAAGTAGTAATGGGCGGTACCTGTAAAATGGAATATTTCTGTTCTCTTTACCTGCTTAAAGTGCTTCCCCCCCCATCCTAACAGATTTGGTTACTTTTTTTTCTTTTCCTTATTATTGGCCTAGACCGGAGGTCAGGGTGAAGTTCTAATTCAAGCTATTTGTAATGTTAAAGAGCCCCAATGATAGCCGGCAGAAGAAACAGCACAAAGACTGCCCCTGCGTTACTCAATTAGCCTACATACTGCTTTCTGAGACCAATTGTCTGGCCAGTCTGGCCTGGGGTGCCCTTAAGGATGTTTTTGGCCTAGCATAGCCAGGATGGTGTGTTCGTGGGCAATATAGCTCTGGGAGTTTATTATTTTTTTTTTAATTTTTATTTATACATTTATAAAATGTAACAAATCAGTTTTCAATGCTTCTTTCTCTTGTTTTAACATTATTTTTAGATTTTAAAAATTCTCTTTTATCCTCTCCTATTGGTTGGGTGAACATCTGATTTATATTTGGTGGCCATTTTCACCAGGCTGGGAGAATGGCCCCCATTGAGGACCTCTTATGGTCATCTATCCGGGGGGATAGGCGCCCGTTATCCCTCTGTGGGTTGTCGGCCTGTGGATGGAGATACGTATGATTTATGTTCATATATTATGGCCTACGGCTTATGTTTTAATGAAGTGAGTGTTTTATACTGATCTATATACATATATATTTGGCAAAAGATGAACCTTGTAAAATAAAGTACTCTACTCTGTGGGTTTCCTTCATCCTGATGAAGTGGACAAGACTTGAGATATGTGTAGACTTTTGGGATACCTTTTTAATTCTGAATATTCTGTATGGTTAGAATTGTTTGTAGACATGTTTCCAAAAATACAACCAGGAAGGTCTTTTTTTACTATAGGGAAGTGAAGAGGACTTCCTGTTTTTAGGGAAATTGATATATAATAAATAAATTAGAAATCTACATGTTCCCATTTTTGGTTATTTCATTTTTCAGTTGCATGTGTTGATATTCCTGATATTTTATTTTCATAGATCTGTTACTTTAATATTTTGGAGGTGATCCACACTGCGATGTGATAGGGTTTTGTTTTTGAGGGTCACCAGTTCATTATATGGTGGGAGAGTAGGATTTGGGGGATATATGGTGGAAGAGTAGGATTTGGGGGATATTTGGAGGGAGAGTAGGATTTGGAGGATGTGACGAGACCCTTGCTCGCTCTGTCCGCTCTCCCGACACTCCTCTGTTTCTAGTCAGTCAGCTTGCAGATCACAACGTCTGATGGTTCGGTCAACCAAGGATCCGGGATCCGAACTACAGCTATGTGCCGTTCGGAATCCATTAGAACAAACACCAGGCAGGCTGTATGTAAGTTCAAACAGGAAGACCATTTATTGGGAGAACACGGCACACTTTTATACAGAATTTGGAACATCCTGCCCCCAACAACCGCTTTCCCATTGGTCAATTGCAAAGTACCTGCAGTTCCCATTCTGGTCCTCTCCAGACATGCAAATGAGGGCTCGAAAATGAGTCAGCAGTGATTGGTCAGACAGCTTGACCAGGAAATGCAAATGAGGACTTGAAAATGAGTCAGTAGTGATTGGTCAGATAGCTTGACCAGGAAATGCAAATGAGGACTTGAAAATGAGTCAACAGGGATTGGTCAGATAGCTTTGACCAATGCAAGGAGACAGAAGCCCCAGGGGGCAGTCAATGTACATAATAGTCAGACACAGAACAATGGTTCCCTAACGAGCCCTCAATACACATTACTCTGTGTCAATACCTCCCTTAGCAGACAACAGGTGCGGTCATTAGCATTAGCCCACCTGACAATAGTTGAATGGGGAGCCACCCCAGACAGTCCGGCTCCTCAGAACTTCCTGGGATGACCATATTAGGAGTGGGCTTCCTGCTCAGAAACCTCATGGCAAAGGGAACAATTGACCTTGCTGACAAAAATGAAGCAATTCAACCCCTCACCCATCTGTCCTTAAATTCCAATGATGGTGAACACCATCACAGAGGATATTTGGTGGGAGAGTAGGATTTGGGGGATATATGATGGGAGAGTAGGATTTGGGGGATATTTGGTGGGAGAATAGGATTTGGGGGATATATGGTGGGAGAGTAGGATTTGGGGGATATTTGGTGGGAGAATAGGATTTGGGGGATATATGGTGGGAGAGTAGGATTTGGGGAATATATGGTGGGAGAGTAGGATTTGGAGGATATTTGGTGGGAGAGTAAGATTTGGGGGATATATGGTGGGAGAGTAGGATTTGGGGAATATATGGTGGGAGAGTAGGATTTGGGGGATATATGGTGGGAGAGTAGGATTTGGGGGATATTTTGTGGGAGAGTAGGATTTGGGGGAAATATGGTGGGAGAGTAGGATTTGGGGGATATTTGGTGGGAGAGTAGGATCTGGGGGATATATGGTGGAAGAGTAGGATTTGGGGGATATATGGTGGGAGAGTAGGATTTGGGGATATTTGATGGAAGAGTAGGATTTGGGGGATATATGGTGGTAAAGTAGGATTTGGGGGATATATGGTGGGAGAGTAGGATTTGGGGGATATTTGGTGGGAGAGTAGGATTTGGGGGATATATGGTGGAAGAGTAGGATTTGGGGAATATTTGGTGGGAGAGTAGGATTTGGGGGATATTCGGTGGGATATTAGGATTTGGGGGATATTTGGTGGGAGAGTAAGATTTGGGGGATATTTTGTGGGAGAGTAGGATTTGGGGGAAATATGGTGGGAGAGTAGGATTTGGGGGATATATGGTGGAAGAGTAGGATTTGGGGGATATATGGTGGGAGAGTAGGATTTGGGGATATTTGATGGAAGAGTAGGATTTGGGGGATATATGGTGGGAGAGTAGGATTTGGGGGATATATGGTGGAAGAGTAGGATTTGGGGGATATATGGTGGGAGAGTAGGATTTGGGGATATTTGATGGAAGAGTAGGATTTGGGGGATATATGGTTGGAGAGTAGGATTTGGGGGATATTTGGTGGGAGAGTAAGATTTGGGGGATTTATGGTGGGAGAGTAGGATTTGGGGGATATTTGGTGGTAGAGTAGGATTTAGGGAAATATGGTGGGAGAGTAGGATTTGGAGGATATATGGTGGAAGAGTAGGATTTGGGGGATGTTTGGTGGAAGAGTAGGATTTGGGGGATATATGGTGGAAGAGTAGGATTTGGGGGATAGATGGTGGGAGAGTAGGATTTGGGGGGATATATGGTGGGAGAGTAGGATTTGGGGGATATTTGGTGGAAGAGTAGGATTTAGGGAAATATGGTGGGAGAGTAGGATTTGGAGGATATATGGTGGAAGAGTAGGATTTGGGGGATGTTTGGTGGAAGAGTAGGATTTGGGGGATATATGGTGGAAGAGTAGGATTTGGGGGATAGATGGTGGGAGAGTAGGATTTGGGGGGATATATGGTGGGAGAGTAGGATTTGGGGGATATTTGGTGGAAGAGTAGGATTTGGGGGATATTTGGTGGGAGAGTAGGATTTGGGGGATATTTGGTGGAAGAGTAGGATTTGGGGGATATTTGGTGGGAGAGTAGGATTTGGGGGATATTTGGTGGGAGAGTAGGATTTGGGGGATATATGGTGGGAGAGTAGGATTTGGGGGATATTCGGTGGTAGAGTAAGATTTGGGGGATATTTTGTGGGAGAGTAGGATTTGGGGGATATATGGTGGAAGAGTAGGCTTTGGGGGATATATGGTGGGAGAGTAGGATTTGGGGGATATTTGATGGAAGAGTAGGATTTGGGGGATATATGGTGGGAGAGTAGGATTTGGGGGATATTTGGTGGGAGAGTAGGATATGGGGGATATTTGGTGGGAGAGTAGGATTTGGGGGATATTTTGTGGGAGAGTAGGATTTGGGGGATATATGGTGGGAGAGTAGGATTTGGGGGATATTTGGTGGGAGAGTAGGATTTGGGGGATATTTGGTGGTAGAGTAGGATTTGGGGGATATATGGTGGGAGAGTAGGATTTGGGGATATTTGATGGAAGAGTAGGATTTGAGGGATATATGGTGGGAGAGTAGGATTTGGGGGATATTTGGTGGGAGAGTAGGATTTGGGGGATATTCGATGGGAGAGTAGGATTTGGTGGATATTTGGTGGGAGAGTAGGATTTGGGGGATATTTTGTGGGAGAGTAGAATTTGGGGGATATTTGGTGGGAGAGAAGAATTTCGGGGATATATGGTGGGAGAGTAGGATTTGGGGGTTATTTGGTGGGAGAGTAGGATTTGGGGGATAAATAGTGGGAGAGTAGGATTTGGTGGTTATTTGGTGGGAGAGTAGGATTTGGGGGATATTTGGTGGAAGAGTAGGATTTGGGGGATATATGGTGGGAGAGTAGGATTTGGGGGATATTTGGTGGAAGAGTAGGATTTGGGGGATATATGGTGGAAGAGTAGGATTTGGGGGATATTTGGTGGGAGAGTAGGATTTGGGGGATATTTGGTGGAAGAGTAGGATTTGGGGGATATTTGGTGGGAGAGTAAGATTTGGGGGATATTTGGTGGGAGAGTAGGATTTGGGGGATATATGGTGGGAGAGTAGGATTTGGGAGATATTTGGTGGTAGAGTAGGATTAGGGGGATATATGGTGGGAGAGTAGGATTTGGGGGATATTGGGTGGGAGAGTAGGATTTGGGGGATATATGGTGGGAGAGAAGGATTTGGGGGATATTTGGTGGGAGAGTAGGATTTGGGGGATATATGGTGGGAGAGTAGGATTTGGGGATATTTTGTTGGGAGAGTAGGATTGGGGGGGATATATGGTGGGAGAGTAGGATTTGGGGGATAATTGGTGGGAGAGTAGGATTTGGGGGATATTTGGTGGGAGAGTAAGATTTGGGGGATAATTGGTGGGAGAGTAGGATTTGGGGGATAAATGGTGGGAGAATAAGATTTGGGGGATATTTGGTGGGAGACTAGGATTTGGGGGATATTTGGTGGGAGAGTAGGATTTGGGGGATATTTGGTGGGAGAGTAGGATTTGGGGGATATATGGTGGAAGAGTAGGATTTGGGGGATTATTGGTGGGAGACTAGGATTTGGGTGATATTTGGTGGGAGAGTAGGATTTGGGGGATATTTGGTGGAAGAGTAGGATTTAGGGGATATTTGGTTGGAGAGTAGGATTTGGGGGATATATGGTGGAAGAGTAGGATTTAGGGGATATTTGGTTGGAGAGTAGGATTTGGGGGATATATGGTGGAAGAGTAGGATTTGGGAGATATTTGGTGGGAGAGTAGGATTTGGTGGATATATGGTGGGAGAGTAGGATTTGGGGGATATATGGTGGGAGAGTAGGATTTGGGGGATGTATGGTGGGAGAGTAGGATTTGGGGGATAATTGGTGGGAGAGTAAGATTTGGGGGATATTTGGTGGGAGAGTAGGATTTGGGGGATATATGATGAGAGAGTAGGATTTAGGGGATATTTGGTGGGAGAGTAGGATTTGGAGGATATTTAGAGGGAGAGTAGGATTTGGGGGATATATGGTGGAAGAGTAGGATTTGGGGGATATTTGGTGGGAGAGTAGGATTTGGGGGATATATGATGAGAGAGTAGGATTTGGGGGATATTTGGTGGGAGAGTAGGATTTGGGGAATATATGGTGGGAGAGAAGGATTTGGGGGATATTTGGTGGGAGAGTAGGATTTGGGGAATATATGGTGGGAGAGAAGGATTTGGGGGATATTTGGTGGGAGAGTAGGATTTGGGGGATATTTGGTGGGAGAGTAGGATTTGGGGGATATATGGTGGGAGAGAAGGATTTGGGGGATATTTGGTGGGAGAGTAGGATTTGGGGGATATATGGTGGGAGAGTATAATTTGGGGATATTTGGTGGGAGAGTAGGATTTAAAGGATATATGGTGGGAGAGTAGGATTTGGGAGATATTTGGTGGGAGAGTAGGATTTGGGGGATATTTGGTGGGAGAGTAGGATTTGGGGGATATTTGGAGGGAGAGTAGGATTTGGGGGATATTTGGTGGGAGAGTAGGATTTGGGGGATATATGGTGGGAGAGTAGGATTTGGGGGATATATGGTGGGAGAGTAGGATTTGGGGGATATTTGGTGGGAGAGTAGGATTTGGGGGATATATGGTGGGAGAGTAGGATTTAGGGGATATTTGGTGGGAGAGTAAGATTTGGGGGATATATGGTGGGAGAGTAGGATTGGGGGGATATATGATGGGAGAGTAGGATTTGGGGGATATTTGGTGGGAGAGTAGGATTTTGGGGGATATTTGGTGGGAGAGTAGGATTTGGGGGATATTTGGTGGAAGAGTAGGATTGGGGGGATATATGATGGGAGAGTAGAATTTGGAGGACATATGATGGAAGAGTAGGATTTGGGATATAATGTGACATAGTCCGGCTCACCCACTTTGTGTCCTATCCTCATACCGGACAATCACCGGGGTCTAATGTCCGTACCTCATGTATAGGACACATATCTTAAAAACCAAACTTCTTCTTGGTGTAACAAGGAAGACGTGATCAACTTGTTTCAGTATTTATCAAATAACGTGCCATGTCACCATTGTCATCAGTCACTGATAGGTCTATGACCTCATAATGCTTTTAAATGGAAGTTTATGAGTAAAATTATTGACATCAACCAAAGTAACAAATAAATCAAAGTGACAGCTTAGAAAATTCAACCCGTATGATAAAATGTACAATGATGTTTATAACCCGCCATGGCACCATTGTCATTAGTCACTGTTGTGTTATTAACATTACAAAACCCTTTACAAGTAGTAATGGGCGGTACCTGTAAAATGGAATATTTCTGTTCTCTTTACCTGCTTAAAGTGCTTCCCCCCCCCCCCATCCTAACAGGTTTGGTTACTTTTTTTTTTCTTTCTTTTTTTTAGGGGAGTATCACTTTGTTGGACACCCCACACTTCCTTTTTGTTGGTCTAGACCAGAGGTCAGGGTGAAGCTCTAATACAAGCTACTTGTAATGTTAAAGAGCCCCAATGATAGCCGGCAGAAGAAACAGCACAAAGACTGCCCCTGCTCTACTCAGTTAGCATACATACTGCTTTCTGAGACCAATTGTCTGGCCGGTCTGGCCTAGGGGTGCCCTTCAGGCTGTTTTTGGCCTAGCATGGCCACACCGGTGCGTTCGTGGGCAATATAGCTCTGAGGGGTTTAGACATAACTACTCTATAAACATGTAACAAAACAAAGAGTGATTGCTGCACATCCCCAAGTTCTAATTGACATAACAACCTATTATTTCTCCTTTGGGACTTTTAAATGTTCAAGCCTTGGTGTACACCCCAATCTATGCACTTATACCCTTAGCACTGTCACCCATAATTTACCCCCCATCGTTAATTGAAACAACTCTACCCAAATAAATATAAAACTTGGTATAAAAGGCGCACTCCCAAGGGGCTGGAGATTCCCAAATTCAGTCTCCCATAAGGGCCAAGCCAGAATACACAACACATTAGACTCGGCCCGCTCTAGGCTGTGAATGAACGGATAACTGTGCCCAATTTACTCCAAAATCCTATCAGTGCAATCTTGCTGAACCCTCTATAGAGATTTTACTGCTACAGGGTGGCAGCTGTGCACATATATACGTGATCCCGCACTTCCGCCTGCAGGGGGCGTGCATGTGCCATCGGCAGGATGCTTCTACTGTGATAATTCACAACAGAAGCCAATCTGTGGGCACTGGACAGTCAATGTCCTCTGGCACCCGCCGATGTCCTCCGGCACCCACAGAGCTCTGTCCTGTCAAGGATGGGATGGATTTTGTTTTCCTACAAAGCACATCTCTTAGAGAAAGCAGCACACAGTACACACTGGCTAGGCACACGTTTAACCCTTTGATCGCCCCTGATGTTTAACCCCTTCCCAGCCAGGGTCATTAGTACAGTGACAGTGCATATTTTTAGCACTGATCACTGTATTAGTTCCACTGATTCCCACAAAGTGTCAGTTAGTGTCTGATTGTCCACCACAATATTGCAGCCCCGCTATAAGTCACTGATTGCCGCCATTACTAGTATAGATAAAAATCCCATAAATACACTATGTTGTCAAAAGTATTGGGACGCCTGCCTTTACACACATATCATCTTTAATGGCATCCCAGTCTTAGTCCGTAGGGTTCAATATTGAGTTGGCTCACTCTCTGCAGCTATAACAGCTTCAACTCTTCTGGGAAGGCCGTCCACAAGGTTTAGGAGTGTCTATGGGAATGTTTCACCATTCTTCCAGAAGCGTATTTGTGAGGTCCGACACTGATGTTGAATGAGAAGGCCTGGCTCGCAGTCTCTGCTCTAATTCATCCCAAAGGTGTTCTATTGGGTTTCGGTCAGGTGAAGGCCAGTCAAGTTCCTCCACCCTAAACTCACTCATCCATGTCTTTATGGACCTTGCTTTTTGGTGGAGGGGGGATTATGGTGTGGGGGAGGGGGATTATGGTGTGGGGGTGTCTCTCAGGGGTTGGGCTTGGCCCCTTAGTTCCAGTGAAGGAAACTCTTAAGGTGTCAGCATACCAAGATATTTTGGACAATTCCATGCTCCCAACTTTGTGGGAGGAGTTTGGGGATGGTCCCTCCCTGTTCCAACATGACTGCTCACCAGTGCACAAAGCAAGGTCCATAAAGACATGGATGAGCTCCTTCTTTTTACATTCTTTTTTTTACATTCAGTTGTCAGTGGGGAAGCCCGCTGACAGCTGATGAGTCATCGGTTGCTAAGAACGTGGCGACCAGCTTCCCAGCCCACTCCTTAGCAACCAGCTATTCTTCACACAGAATTCAAATTGTTCAGAAAATTTGGAATTTGTTAGAAAATAAAGAAACAAAACAAAAGTTTCCATTCTGCACAGGTCTAAGGACTTTGTAGAGCAGAACTATATATACAGTATATATCTCTGGTGCATGTAGAACTCACCAATGTTTGGTATCCAAAATAACAAAATAAATCAGTGCAGCGCTTTCTCAGCCAATTATCAATAGTAAACAAACCTAATTCGTGATAAATACCCCAACGGCTGCTTGCATTAATAAGCATTTCCCCCACCAATAATAACACAAACCTCAATAATAGCGCAGCTGGTAACAGCGATACAATGTGACATGTGTCCAAAAAATATAAAGTGTCAGAAATAAGATTCAAAAACAAACAATGTGTCCAATAATTGCTGATCAATAATCAGTGTCCAAACAATGAAACAATGTTATAGAAGCATGAGCTGCCCCAGAACAGTGATTAGCGCGCTCCTCGCTTCATATAGTGTTAGGAAATCTTCAGTATATCCCCCACCTCTTTCTATACAAAGAACTCATAAATCCTCCACATGATGGCAGCTCCCCTGCTAGGGGTGACCCCGGGTAAAATTCTCCTCATCCCGTCTGGTCACAGAAGTATGATAATCATCAGCAGTATATAAAACAGAAAGATCCAGCGCTCTCTGTATATACTGAAAAACAAGTATAATCTGAGATGGGGGCTCACATATACGGCACTAAGCCGTGCCGGGACAGAAGGTAGAACGCTCCGTCCCAGCGTGATCTTTGTAGTTAGCAGAATATACAGGAAAAAAGAAATCCCCCAAAAAAAGGGGACTTTAAGGGCGGAGACTGAATAACATGGAGTATTCATATAAAACATTGTATTTATTTCACATAGAAATGAAGTTACCAATACATATCAAAAGATAAAACAAGATGGTGAACTGTAACAGAAAAAGCAGATATAGCACAGGTTAGATCAGGGTGAGAAGGAAGGGTTCCAAGATATGGTATCCCCCTCCCCCCCCCACCCCCCCAAAACGGCTCACACTGATATATTTATATTCATATCCAACATGTTTCGGAAAATCAGCAATTCCTTCTTCAGGGAATAAATCTGAACATAATACTTGGGTCTATAGAGTAAAAAATGTAACTATCAGTATAAATATTATACAATAAATATGTCACTTATATATATATATGAGATACTTATTGTATAATATTTGGCACCTCATGGCAAAGAACTCTCTGATCTGGAAAAAAGAATTGTTGCTCTACATGAAGATGGCGTAGCCCTCGGCTATAAGAAGATTATTCCAATTCCTACAGACAGATTCAGGGTAAAGCCCCGTACACACGTCCCGAATGTCGGCCGAACGATCGGCCGTCTTTTGTCCGGTGCTGTCCTGTCTGTTGAAAAGTGCTAAAGACTGCACACAAATTTTGTCGGCCAACAACAGCCGACTGCAGAAGTGATGTCATGTGATGGTTAACTTTCCGTGTGTTTTTTCTTTTCTGAGCATGCCCAGTCTTGCTCATCTGCTCTTTGTCGGCCGAATTCTGTACTAACTGGCGAACAATCGGCCGTTCTGGTGTTGGCCAACAAAAATTTTAAAGAGGAAGTAAACCCTCCTCTACAACTTGTACCTATAGGTCAGGGGTCCTCAAACAATGGCCCTCCAGTTGTTCAGGAACTACAATTCCTATCATGCCTAGTCATGTCTGTGAATGTCAGAGTTTTCCAATGCCTCATGGGATGTGTAGTTCTGCAACAGCTGGAGGGCCGTAGTTTGAGAATCCCTGCTATAGATGATCCTATGATAAGACTTACCTATAGATGATCCTATGATAAGACTTACCTATAGATGATCCTATGATAAGACTTACCTATAGATGATCCTATGATAAGGCTTTCCTATAGATGATCCTATGATAAGACTTACCTATAGATGATCCTATGATAAGACTTACCTATAGATGATCCTATGATAAGGCTTACCTATAGATGATCCTATGATAAGGCTTACCTATAGATGATCCTATGATAAGACTTACCTATAGATGATCCTATGATAAGACTTACCTATAGATGATCCTATGATAAGACTTACCTATAGATGATCCTATGATAAGGCTTACCTATAGATGATCCTATGATAAGGCTTACCTATAGATGATCCTATGATAAGACTTACCTATAGATGATCCTATGATAAGGCTTACCTATAGATGATCCTATGATAAGGCTTACCTATAGATGATCCTATGATAAGCCTTACCTATAGATGATCCTATGATAAGACTTACCTATAGATGATCCTATGATAAGACTTACCTATAGATGATCCTATGATAAGACTTACCTATAGATGATCCTATGATAAGACTTACCTATAGATGATCCTATGATAAGGCTTACCTATAGATGATCCTATGATAAGGCTTACCTATAGATGATCCTATGATAAGCCTTACCTATAGATGATCCTATGATAAGACTTACCTATAGATGATCCTATGATAAGACTTACCTATAGATGATCCTATGATAAGACTTACCTATAGATGATCCTATGATAAGACTTACCTATAGATGATCCTATGATAAGGCTTACCTGTAGGTGATCCTATGATAAGACTCCCCTATAGGTACTGTAAATATCTCCTAACCATGTACCGTTTAGGAGATATTTACCTTACATGCCGCCAGTGACATCACTGGCGCATGTGCTGTGAAGGAACGGCCGATCGTGCCATTCCTTCAGAGTCCCGTGCCGTGACTGTCGGCTCCCGTGCACGTGCGCGGGAGTGACGTCACCGCGGCTCCGGCCAATCAGATGGCCGGATGCCGCGATCCCGGATGACGGGCGACTGGACATGTTGCCCGTCATAGAGGTGAGTGAGCGGCACGGCGGGGCTCGTTCTAAGGTAAGTATTTCATAATCAGCTAGTATGCGATGCACAGCTCATTATGTGTTTCTCTTGCAGGGTGTAAAAAAAAAAAAAACAAACGAGTTTACAACCTCTTTAACCACTTAAGCCCCGGAGGATTTGGCTGCTAAACGACCAGGGGCTATTTTGCGATTCGGCACTGCGTGACTTTAACGGACAATTGCGCGGTCGTGCGACGCTGTACCTAAACAAATTTGGCGTCCTTTTTTTCCCACAAACAGAGCTTTCTTTTGGTGGTATTTGATCACCTGTGCGATTTTTTGATCACGCGCTATAAACAAAAAAAGAGCGTCAATTTTGCAAAAATAACAATATTTTTCACATTTTTTTATATGAAATTCCCCCCCAAAAAAATGTAAAAATCAAAATTTTTTAACATTTTCGGCCAATTTGTTTTATGCTACCTATGTTTGGTAAAAAAAAATCGCAAAAAGCGTATTTTGATTGGTTTGCGCAAAAGTTATTGCGTTTACTAACTAAGGGAAAGATTTTTGTCATTTTTGTTGTTTTTTTTTAACGCGTAATGGCGGCGATCTGCAATTTGTTTTGCGGTACTGCGACATTGGGGCGGACAGATCGGACCCTTGACTGACATTTTTGACACTTTTGGGGTTACCAGTGACATTTCTACAGTAATCAGTGCTATACATATGCACTGTTACTGTAAAAATACACTGGTAGTGAAGGGGTTAACTTTATTTGAGAGGGAGGGGCTCTGTGTGTCCCTAGGGGCGTGATTCTTACTGTGATTGGCTGTGGCTTCAGCTGTATGCAGAGTGATCAACGGATCTACATAGTAGATCCATGTGATCATCTCTCATACAGAGGGGAGAATGCCACAAGCTGCCTGACTTTCTCCCTCTCCCCCGCCGATCGCAGAGTGGCCGGCGGACATCGGGTCCGCTGCTCACACGCGCGGGGGGGTCCGTGACCACGCGGGAGTGGGAGCGCGCCTCCGGCGGCGCGCGCTCGCTCCCTAGACCCTCACAAGCTAGTGACGTAGCCCTACGTCACTTTGCCTGTGAGGGGCTGACCGCCGACGTAGATCGGCGTGCGGCGGTCGGCAAGTGGTTAATGCCTGCACGGCAGATTCTGTTCGGCCGAAAAGTCGCAGTCGGTTGTCGAAAGCATCATACTAACAAGCCGACAATCGGGCGATCGGTCGGTGGCCGAATATTTACGGCCGACAATCGCTACGTGTGTTAGTCATTAACTTTTGCTGTTTTCTTATGGCATCATACTGGGAAAATACATGCATAGACAATGAATACGGTGACTGTAGATTGCTATTCACAATTGTTTCCAATTATATATTGATGTGATAACCTTTTATGTTTGTAACAGTAACCTGTTGTTGATTGTTTGTATTGATTACCTTTAATCACAGATATCTTTGTGCCTCTTCCCCTGAAGAAGAAATTACACATTTCGAAACATGTTGGGAGTATTGTTTCCGAATCACCATTCATAGGCCATGTACATGTCATATTGTTGATTTGGTAACTGTATTACGGCACAGATCATTGTACCAACTTGTCTGATGTATCCGTCTGTGTGTATGATTTTTATAGGACCCGGAGTAATTATGTACCCAGTTCCTTTTTTTGCACTTTTAAACTACTATGTATAAAATAAACTTTTGAATTTTACATTACTACTTTTTTTTTTCATTGTGTGCATGCTGTATTAAACCCCATTTGGAGACCGATGTTTTCCTTGATAGGCTATAAGAAGATCGCCAAGACCCTGAAACTGAGCTGCAGCACAGTGGCCAAGACCATACAGCAGTTTAACAGGACAGGTTCCACTGAGAACAGGCCTCGCCATGGTCCACCAAAGAAGTTGAGTGCCGTGCTCAGCGTCATATCCAGAGGTTGTCTTTGGGAAATAGACGTATGAGTGCTGCCAGCATTGCTGCAGAGGTTGAAGGGGTGGGGGAGGGGTCAGCCTGTCAGTGCTCAGACCATACGCCGCACACTGCATCAAATTGGTCTGCATGGCTGTCATCCCAGAAGGAAGCCTCTTCTAAAGATGATGGACAAGAAAGCCCACAAACAGTTTGCTGAAGACAAGCAGACTAAGGACATGGATTACTGGAACCATCTCCTGTGCTCTGATGAGACCAAGATAAACTTATTTGGTGTCAGATGGTGTCAGGCTTGTGTGGGGGCAACCAGGTGAGGAGTACAAAGACAAGTGTGTCTTCCTACAGTCAGGCATGGTGGTGGGAGTGTCATGGTCTGGGGCTGCATGAGTGCTGCCGGCACTGGGGATCTACAGATCATTGAGGGAACCATGAATGCCAACATGTACTGTGACATACTGAAGCAGAGCATGATCCCCTCCCCCCAGAGACTGGGGGGCAGGGCAGTATTCCAACATAACGACCCCAAACACCTCCAAGATGACCACTGCCTTGCTAAAGAAGCTGAGGGTAAAGGTGATGGACTGGCCAAGCATGTCTCCAGACCTAAACCCTATTGAGCATCTGTGGGAATCCTCAAACAGAAGGTGGAGGAGCGCAAGGTCTCTAACATCCACCAGCTCTGTGATGTCATCATGGAGGAGGGGAAGAGGACTCCAATGACAACCTGTGAAGCTCTGGTGAACTCCATGCCCAAGAGGGTTAAGGCAGTGCTGGAAAATAATGGCGGCCACACAAAATATTGACACTTTGGGCCCAATTTGGACAATTTCACTTAGGGGTGTACTGACTTTTGTTGCCAGCGGTTTAGACATTAATGGCTGTGTGTTGAGTTATTTTGAGGGGACAGTAAATTTACACTGTTATACAAGCTGTACACTCACTACTTTACATTGTAGCAAAGTCTCATTTCTTCAGTGTTGTCACATGAAAAGATAGAATAAAAGTTGAGGGTGTACTTACTTTTGTGAGATACTGTATGTGCTTCTGTGTGTCTGTGTAAATCCAGGAAGTGAACAGGCAGCAGCTTCAGCTGCCCACAGTTAAAATGGCTGCAGCCAGACTTAGTGGAGGGATTTCTGCAGCATATTTGGTGAGTAGAGAATCGCAGGATATATAAAATAATAGGTAAAGTGGTTGGATGGAATCTTCATATTACGGATTATGTCAGCAGACTGCAGTTCCTCTGCAATGTTTGGTATCAACCCCAAAATTTGTACACAAAGAAATCCACAAGGGAAATGGGGAGGAGAGATCACTGGGACTTTGCGATATCAGAGGGAAATATAACATGTAATAAAGCATAAAAAGCAGAAATTTTATTGAAAAATATTAAAATGACCCCCATGAACAATACAATGAGTATAAAAGTTATCAAACATGTTGAGCATAAAAAAGGTTTTATACAACATATAGCAATATTCCTGATTGGAGGATTCCAGGAAAGTCCGACGCATTTCGACCTTGGTGGTCTTCGTCAGGGGAATGCCGTTGGATAAGAAGTCAGGAAGCTCTCTAGGGTACAGAAGTACAATAAATATTATTATAGACAGAGGTATAAATCTGCCTATGAACAATCTCCCACAAAATAAAGACCATAATACAATACACTTAGAGTCAGTTCACACTAGCGCAACTTGTCAGCCTGACAATTCGCGCTCCCTCGCTACCAGACCTGTTCTAATAGGAGTGACACAAGTCGCTCCGACTTAGAAAAAGGGTCCTGTACTACTTCGGGGCGACCTCGGAGCGACTCGCATAGACTTCCATTATGTGAAGTCCCTGCAAGTCGCTCTGAAGTCGTGGTGCATGGTAATGCGCAAGTCGCCCCCGAAGTAGTAAGGAGTCGTGTCGCCTCAGTGTGAACCGACTCTTGCTGTACATAGTTTAGGATTTCTCACAACAAATAGAACATGTTGTGTGATGCTGGAGGTCCACAGAGAGAAGAGGAGATAAGGGGGGGGGGGGGTGAGCATTATGCCCCGTGTGTGTCCCAAGCACCAGAGATAACAGCCGGCCTGATAGGGTGGAGCTTCCTAGCAGAAAAATGGGGCAGACGGCATCTAATAGAAATAATACAGCAAGCATGGGAGTATAAAAAATGAACAGGTGGAAAATTTCCCCCATACCTTTTATAGTATGAGAGAAACGTCTATGAGGTTATTGCCCACACGGTGGAGACATGACGTGGCTCACACCTCCAGTATATCACTAAGGCCATCAAGCCAATGCCCACCATACAAGATCTGAAAAAACATGGAGAGAAAATCCAGCTATCGGGTTGGAAGGAATGAGAGGAAAGGATGGGAATTCATCCTCAGAGCCTCAACTTACCAGCGACCAAAGACTTGCATTGGAACCAAAGAGACAAGCAGTTATCAAAGCCCAGGGCCGGCCCTACTATTGGTCCTGATGGGTCCATTGGACCCAGGCGGAACATTGACAGGGGCGGCAAATTGACACCCAAGTTTTTTTGTGTGTTATCAGTCTGCGGGGCGTTACAGGAGGCATTTCCCCGTCTCATACTGCCGCCTGCAGTGCAAACTGATGAGTATGAGGAGGCGGAGCTTCTCCTCCGGGAACCTCCCTCACGTGATTATCGTGTGCGCAATGACGTCACACATCTCACGCCGGGCAGGCTGGATCTTCTAGAGCGGTGGCCGTGCATACACAGGAGGACTGAGGACAGACAGCGGGGGTTTGGTGGACCGGTCCAGTGGTTATGGAAGAAGATAACAGTATAAATAATATTTTCTACATTTTATATTTATATAATGGATGTCGGGGCCTTTTGGTGGGTACAATTTTCTTTTCTTTTCTTTTTTGGGGGGGGTAGCATTTTATTCCTGTACCCAGGCAGCACAATGTCTTGGACCAGCACTTTCAAAGTCCCTCCATGCACCACCAGCTCTAGGGAAAGCCGTGGTGGTGCAGGATAGAAATGGGAAGCGTGAAGGTCATGTGACCCAAGGAGGCCAATACAAATGGCGCAAAAGTAGAGTCTAGATTGGAGACATTTGTCTCTTCTATCCCCCCCCCTCCCATTGTCTGAGCCAATGGCGGGTCCCACCGGAAGTGATGCCGATGGCGCCGGACATGACGTCATGGCCGGATCCGGAAACACCATCACTCTTTGTAGCCGCTTGCCGACCGCCACAAGTACATTTACTGCGGCAGTCAGCCCCTCCTGGGCAAAGTGATGTAGTACTACGCCGCTCGCCCAGGAGCCTGTAGGGGGCGAGCGAGGCGCCGCTGGAGGCACACTCCCGCTCCCGCTTGTTCACTGAGGTCCCCGCGCGAGTGACCGGCGGCTCCGATGTCCGCCAGTCACTTATGATCTCCCGGTGCAGAGGGAGAAAGGCAGGCGGTGATGTAAACACAACCGCCTGTCATTCTCCCTGATGTAACTGCAGAGATCATACGATACTGCTATGTAGGATCGCATGTCTCTGTGGTTACATCACAAGCCACGCCCCCCACAGCTAGAAACACGCCCCTAGGGACACACTTAACCCCTGGATTTGTAATAAAGTTAACCCCTTCCCTGCCAGTGTCATTTTTACAGTGACAGTGCATATGTATAGCACTGATTACTGTAGTAATGTCACTGGTACCCCCAAAAGTGTCAAAAATGTCAGTCAGGGGTCCGATCTGTCCACCGCAATGTCGCAGTCCCGCAAACAAAATCGCAGATCGCCGCCATTACTGGTTAAAAAAAAAAAAACAATAAAAAATGACAAAAATTTTTCCCGTAGTTAGTAAACGCAATAACTTTTGCACAAACCAATCAAAATATGCTTATAGCGATTTTTTTTTACCAAAAATATGTAGCAGAAAACAAATTGGCCTAAAATGTTAAAACATTTGGATTTTTACATTTTTTGGGGAATTTCATATAAAAAAATGTGAAAAATATTGTTATTATTTCAGAATTGTCGCTATTTTTTTGTTTATAGCGCAAAAAGTAAAAATTGCACAGGTGATCAAATACCAGCAAAAGAAAGCTCTGTTTGTGGGAAAAAAGGACGTCAATTTCATTTGGGTACAGCGTCGCACGACCGCGCAATTTTCCGTTAAAGTCACGCAGTGCCGAATCACAAAATAGGCCCTGGTCATTGAGCAGCCTAATCCTCCGGGCTTAAGTGGGTAGAGCACAAAGGAAACGATCACATTGGCCAAAGCCAAAGTTGTAGCAAAGTCGCAGGAAAAGTCGCAGGGTAAAGTCGCAGGGTAAAGTCGCAGGGTAAAGTTGCAGGGTGAAGTCGCAGGGTAAAGTCGCAGGGGTAAAGTTGCAGGGTAAAGTCGCAGGGTAAAGTTGCAGGGTGAAGTCGCAGAGTAAAGTCGCAGGGTAAAGTTGCAGGGTAAAGTCGCAGGGTAAAGTTGCAGGGTGAAGTCGCAGAGTAAAGTCGCAGGGTAAAGTTGAAGGGTAAAGTCGCAGGGTAAAGTCGCAGGGTGAAGTCGCAGGGTGAAGTCGCAGGGTAAAGTCCCAGGGTAAAGTCGCAGGGTGAAGTCGCAGGGTAAAGTCGCAGGGTAAAGTCCCAGGGTAAAGTCGCAGGGTAAAGTCGCAGGGTGAAGTCGCAGGGTGAGGTCGCAGAGTAAAGTCGCAGGGTGAGGTCGCAGGGTAAAGTCGCAGGGTGAAGTCGCAGGGTAAAGTCGCAATGAAATTCCCAGGATTTTTAGGTCACAGAAATGTGAATGGACTCTCACCCAGGATTTATTGGTGTGATTTTGTCTATTGGACCCCCTATATGACAGAAGCCGGCAGCCATCCCCTATAAGATATCCGATGATCTCATTCTCTTACATCACTCTGAGTCACGCTGCTGTCCCTTTATTGTACTGATAAGTGGAATTAATGGGCCGTGGTAAACAATGATCAGTAAATTCAGAGCAAAGGCAAAGGGCCGGGGAGGTTTGTATTGGATGTCCCCGGCTCTCCTGAGTCACTGTATTGGGGTTGCCATAGAGCGATGGTGACAACAATTCTTCCATTGTTTTATTTCTGATCCTTAATGACGCTCTGTAATTGAGTTTCATACAAAGTGACATTTAAAACTCTGTATGGAAGCCAAGTATTATCTCATAGGACGGCGCTAATTATCTCTCCGACACGTTTCACCCGCTGTGCAGACGCACCCAGGAGGATAATGATTTCTTATAATAATCACTGAGAAGTCTCCTGAAATCTCTTCACATGGGAAGACACAGGGGGGGGAGGGGGGGATTGGAGCAGAATCCGGTGCAGCTGTGCATGGCAGCCAATCAGCTTCTTCAATTACCCGCTGCTTCCCGACCGCGCAATATCCGAATGACAGCTGCAGCCCGGTCCTCCGGTTCTGGGAGGGTTTCCATTAATGTCATCCCAGAAACGCGTCCCCCACACCCGGCGCGCTCTGTGATCGCTGGGTCCTTCAGACACAACCAATCAGATCAGAGTAAAGAGCCAATCACAGCTGATCAGGATGTAAACACACCTGCCGGTATACAGCTTTCATTTCTTCACGCTGGCACAGCGCCAGGAGAGGAGAGAGCGGGTAACCAGGACATCTGCACTGATAATCAGTGTCCTGATTATCAGTGCAGCCCCAATAGTGCCCATCAGTGCCCATCCATGCTGCCAATCAGTGCTGCCCATCAGTGCCCATCCATGCTGCCGATCAGTGCTGCCCATCAGTGCCCATCCATGCTGCCTATCAGTGCTACCAATCAGTGCCCATCCATGCTGCCTATCAGTGCTACTAATCAGTGCCCATCCATGCTGCCGATCAGTGCTGCCCATCAGTGCCCATCCATGCTGCCAATCAGTGCTGCCCATCAGTGCCCATCCATGCTGCCTATCAGTGCTACCAATCAGTGCCCATCCATGCTGCCGATCAGTGCTGCCTATCAGTGCCCATCCATGCTGCCAATCAGTGCCCATCCATGCTGCCGATCAGTGCCCATCCATGCTGCCAATCAGTGCTGCCCATCAGTGCCCATCCATGCTGCCGATCAGTGCTGCCTATCAGTGCCCATCCATGCTGCCAATCAGTGCTGCCCATCAGTGCCCATCCATGCTGCCAATCAGTGCTGCCCATCAGTGCCCATCCATGCTGCCTATCAGTGCTACCAATCAGTGCCCATCCATGCTGCCTATCAGTGCTACCAATCAGTGCCCATCCATGCTGCCGATCAGTGCTGCCCATCAGTGCCCATCCATGCTGCCAATCAGTGCTGCCCATCAGTGCCCATCCATGCTGCCTATCAGTGCTACCAATCAGTGCCCATCCATGCTGCCGATCAGTGCTGCCTATCAGTGCCCATCCATGCTGCCAATCAGTGCCCATCCATGCTGCCGATCAGTGCCCATCCATGCTGCCAATCAGTGCTGCCCATCAGTGCCCATCCATGCTGCCGATCAGTGCTGCCTATCAGTGCCCATCCATGCTGCCAATCAGTGCTGCCCATCAGTGCCCATCCATGCTGCCTATCAGTGCTTCCAATTAGTGCCCATAAGTGCTGCCAATCAGTGCCCATCCATGCTGCCCATCAGTGCCCATCCATGCTGCCTATCAGTGCTGCCAATCAGTGCTTATCCATGCTTACTATCAGTGCTACCAATCAATGCCCATCCATGCTGCCAAACAGTGCTGCCAATTAGTGCCCCTCAGCGCTGCCAATCAGTGCCCATCAGTGCTACCAATCAGTGCCCATCCATGCTGCCTATTAGTGCTGCCAATCAGTGCCCCATCAATGCTGTCAATCAGTGCTGCCAATCAGTGCCTCCTCATTAGTGTCGCCTATCAGTGCTGCATATTAGTGCTCATCAGTGAAGGAGAATAATTAGCTGTTTGTAAAATTAAAAAAAAAACAATGAAAAACGTTTTTTTTTTGGGGGGGGGGGGGGGTTTAGCAAAAAAAGAAAAAAATAAACCCAGCACTGTTTAAAAACCACCAAAAGAAAGTTTTATTTGTGGAAAAAAAATGATAAAATAGTCATATGGGTACATGACCGCGCAATTGTCATTCAAAGTATGACATCGCTGAAATCTGAAAATTAGCCTGGGCAGGAAGGGGGAGGGGAGTGCCCGGCATTGAAGGGGTTAAGCTTTGACAATAAATCCTGGAAGCTGATTGGTTCCTATGTAAAGTTTTGCACTCTCCAGTTTTGGTAAATCCCCCATTGAATGTCAGATTTTCGGTGGGTGGTGCGGAAAATGATTGCAGAATTCCAACTGCCGCTGCATCCAAAAATACTGGGTGTGTCAGATAATGTACCCCCCCCTCCCCCGTCAGTGCAGGTCCTGATGGGGTGGTATAATTCCGCCCCCCTGGGTACGATGATTGGGGTAACAGGGCTGGTATTGGCTCTCGGTCTGCAGGAAGGGTTTGAAGAGTAGGGGGCGCTGATTGGTGGAAGCACCCAAGTGGGGTGTCAAGGCTTTCCATCACACTTACCCCCCAAGCATAAATCCCCCATGCTCCCAGTACAAATCTGCCCCCTGCTGAAATCCCCTCTCATGGCACAAATGATTGCCCCCCCCCCCCAGCTCATATCCTCTCTCCCCCCATATGCCCTCAGCACAAATCCCCCACCCCAAAAAGACTTTCCCCTCCCAGCACAAATCTTCCACCCCTCAAATCCCCCCACTGAGCACAAATCCCCCCCCCCACTCCAAATCCCCCCTCCTTGTACGAATACCCCCTCCCCCCAATTTTCTCCTCCCAGCACAAATCCTCTACCCCTTAAAATGTGCCCTCTAAGCACAAATCCCTCCTCACCCCAATTTTCTCCAGCTAGTGCAAATACCCCTAAATCATCTCTACTAGCACAACCCCCCCCCCCCCCCCACTATATAACTTTTTGTAGCACAAATCCCCCCTCCTAGCTTAAAACCTCTTCACCATCCCCCCTCTTAACACAAATCCCCCCAAATCACCACTCCTAGCACCCCTCCCCAAATGTCTCCTCCTAGAACAATTCTTTGGGTGGTAAAATGAGGTGTTGAGCCGAAGCATTACTGCCCATCCACCATCTCTCTTGTGATTCAAAGCAGTTTGATGAGGTTTTACACACGTTGGGGTTGTGATGCTTTGTGGAGCAGCAAACAATTATCCCCTCGCATTCAGCAAGCAGTGCCGGCGCTGAGTATGACCCATTCCAGGGACTGGGGCCGTGCCGCCACCGTGATCCGAGAGCCAGGATTGGGATTGCATTGCAGGATTTCCATCCAAAAACAATTCAGGAGTTCTCAGTGTCACACCCAGTGCCTGCCAGCCGCTCCCTGAAAAGTAATCCATGGGGGATCACATTTCAAAGCCTGTATGGTGTGCTCAGGTCTTTGGTCTGCCTGTCTGGGGCCCCACCTGGGAAATCCCGAGGACCGCTCACAATATTTACCAAAGATCATCCATGTTAGTCATTGTGAAATGAAATCTCAGCAAGAAGAAAGAATAATAACTCACCCGACTCAGGAGCTTCAACCTGACAACTCTGACCTCCACCCCCATCTGAGAGCCAAGAAGGAAGAATAATAACTCACCCGACTCAGGAGCTTCAACCTGCTAACTCTGACCTCTGACCTCCACCCCCATCTGAGAGCCAAGAAGGAAGAATAATAACTCACCCGACTCAGGAGCTTCAACCTGCTAACTCTGACCTCTGACCTCCACCCCTATCTGACAGCCAAGAAGGAAGAATAATAACTCACCCGACTCAGGAGCTTCAACCTGACAACTCTGACCTCCACCCCTATCTGAGAGCCAAGAAGGAAGAATAATAACTCACCCGACTCAGGAGCTTCAACCTGCTAACTCTGACCTCTGACCTCCATCCCTATCTGAGAGCTAAGAAGGAAGAATAATAACTCACCCGACTCAGGAGCTTCAACCTGCTAACTCTGGCCTCTGACCTCTGACCTCCACCCCTATCTGAGAGCCAAGAAGAAAGAATAATAACTCACCCGACTCAGGAGCTTCAACCTGCTAACTCTGACCTCTGACCTCCACCTCTATCTGAGAGCCAAGAAGGAAGAATAATAACTCACCTGACTCAGGAGCTTCAACCTGCTAACTCTGACCTCTGACCTCTGACCTCCACCCCTACCTGAATGCCAAGAAGGAAGAATAATAACTCACCCGACTCAGGAGCTTCAACCTGACAACTCTGACCTCTGACCTCCACCTCTATCTGAGAGCCAAGAAGGAAGAATAATAACTCACCCGACTCAGGAGCTTCAACCTGCTAACTCTGACCTCTGACCTCCACCCCTATCTGAGAGCCAAGAAGAAAGAATAATAACTCACCCGACTCAGGAGCTTCAACCTGCTAACTCTGACCTCTGACCTCCACCTCTATCTGAGAGCCAAGAAGGAAGAATAATAACTCACCCGACTCAGGAGCTTCAACCTGCTAACTCTGGCCTCTGACCTCTGACCTCCACCCCTATCTGAGAGCCAAGAAGAAAGAATAATAACTCACCCGACTCAGGAGCTTCAACCTGCTAACTCTGACCTCTGACCTCCACCTCTATCTGAGAGCCAAGAAGGAAGAATAATAACTCACCTGACTCAGGAGCTTCAACCTGCTAACTCTGACCTCTGACCTCTGACCTCCACCCCTACCTGAATGCCAAGAAGGAAGAATAATAACTCACCCGACTCAGGAGCTTCAACCTGACAACTCTGACCTCTGACCTCCACCTCTATCTGAGAGCCAAGAAGGAAGAATAATAACTCACCCGACTCAGGAGCTTCAACCTGCTAACTCTGACCTCTGACCTCCACCCCTATCTGAGAGCCAAGAAGAAAGAATAATAACTCACCCGACTCAGGAGCTTCAACCTGCTAACTTTGACCTCTGACCTCCACCTCTATCTGAGAGCCAAGAAGGAAGAATAATAACTCACCCGACTCAGGAGCTTCAACCTGCTAACTCTGGCCTCTGACCTCTGACCTCCACCCCTATCTGAGAGCCAAGAAGAAAGAATAATAACTCACCCGACTCAGGAGCTTCAACCTGCTAACTCTGACCTCTGACCTCCACCTCTATCTGAGAGCCAAGAAGGAAGAATAATAACTCACCTGACTCAGGAGCTTCAACCTGCTAACTCTGACCTCTGACCTCTGACCTCCACCCCTACCTGAATGCCAAGAAGGAAGAATAATAACTCACCCGACTCAGGAGCTTCAACCTGACAACTCTGACCTCTGACCTCCACCTCTATCTGAGAGCCAAGAAGGAAGAATAATAACTCACCCGACTCAGGAGCTTCAACCTGCTAACTCTGACCTCTGACCTCCACCCCTATCTGAGAGCCAAGAAGAAAGAATAATAACTCACCCGACTCAGGAGCTTCAACCTGCTAACTCTGACCTCTGACCTCCACCTCTATCTGAGAGCCAAGAAGGAAGAATAATAACTCACCCGACTCAGGAGCTTCAACCTGCTAACTCTGACCTCTGACCTCCACCCCTATCTGAGAGCTAAGAAGGAAGAATAATAACTCACCCGACTCAGGAGCTTCAACCTGCTAACTCTGGCCTCTGACCTCTGACCTCCACCCCTATCTGAGAGCCAAGAAGAAAGAATAATAACTCACCTGACTCAGGAGCTTCAACCTGCTAACTCTGACCTCTGACCTCCACCCCTATCTGACAGCCAAGAAGGAAGAATAATAACTCACCCGACTCAGGAGCTTCAACCTGCTAACTCTGACCTCTGACCTCCACCCCTATCTGAGAGCTAAGAAGGAAGAATAATAACTCACCCGACTCAGGAGCTTCAACCTGCTAACTCTGACCTCTGACCTCCACCCCTATCTGAGAGCTAAGAAGACGCCTCCAATAAAATGGTGGATGAAGACGTCTTATCTAAACTCTTTATCTCTCTGATAACCCAGACTCCTCTTCTCCCAGGTAACGAGACTCGCCCAGCACTTAGCTACACCCCCCCTGATGAAGGGAGTACCGATCCTTCCTGTATAGTCCCCCCGCCTGATGAAGGGAGTACCGATCCTTCCTGTATAGTCCCCCCCCCCTGATGAAGGGAGTACCGATCCTTCCTGTATAGTCCCCCCCCTGATGAAGGGAGTACCGATCCGTCCTGTATAGTCCCCCCCCCGATGAAGGGAGTACCGATCCGTCCTGTATAGTCACCCCCCCCCCATGAAGGGAGTACCGATCCTTCCTGTATAGTCACCCCCCCCCCATGAAGGGAGTACCGATCCTTCCTGTATAGCCCCCCCCCGATGAAGGGAGTACCGATCCTTCTTGAATAGTCCCCCCCCTGATGAAGGGAGTACCGAACCTTCCTGTATAGTCCCCCACCTGATGAAGGGAGTACCGATCCTTCCTGTATAGTCCTCCCCCCCCCCATGAAGGGAGTACCGATCCTTCCTGTATAGTCTCCCTCCTGATGAAGGGAGTACCGATCCTTCCTGTATAGTCCCCCCCCCCATGAAGGGAGTACCGAACCTTCCTGTATAGTCCCCCCCCCCCCCGATGAAGGGAGTACCGATCCTTCCTGTATAGTCCCCCCCCCCGATGAAGGGAGTACCGAACCTTCCTGTATAGTCCCCCCCCCCGATGAAGGGAGTACCGATCCTCCCTGTATAGTCTCCCACCTGATGAAGGGAGTACCGATCCTTCCTGTATAGTCCTCCCCCCCCCCATGAAGGGAGTACCGAACCTTCCTGTATAGTCCCCCCCCCCGATGAAGGGAGTACCGATCCTCCCTGTATAGTCTCCCACCTGATGAAGGGAGTACCGATCCTTCCTGCATAGTCCTCCCCCCCCCCATGAAGGGAGTACCGAACCTTCCTGTATAGTCCCCCCCCCCGATGAAGGGAGTACCGATCCTCCCTGTATAGTCTCCCACCTGATGAAAGGAGTACTGATCCTTCCTGTATAGTCCCCCCCCCCCCGATGAAGGGAGTACCGATCCTTCCTGTATAGTCTCCCACCTGATGAAGGGAGTACCGATCCTTCCTGTATAGTCCCTCCCCCGATGAAGGGAGTACCGATCCTTCCTGTATAGTCCCCCCCCCCCCGATGAAGGGAGTACCGATCCTTCCTGTATAGTCTCCCACCTGATGAAGGGAGTACCGATCCTTCCTGTATAGTCCCTCCCCCGATGAAGGGAGTACTGATCCTTCCTGTATAGTCCCCCCCCCCCGATGAAGGGAGTACCGATCCTTCCTGTATAGTCCTCCCCCCCCATGAAGGGAGTACCGATCCTCCCTGTATAGTCCCCCCCCCCTGATGAAGGGAGTACCGATCCTTCCTGTATAGTCCCCCCCCCCCATGAAGGGAGTACCGATCCTTCCTGTATAGTCCCCCCCCCCCCATGAAGGGAGTACCGATCCTTCCTGTATAGTCCCCCCCCCCCATGAAGAGAGTACCGATCCTTCCTGTATAGTCCCGCTATTGCTTATGGTTATAACTAAAAACCATATCAATATCAGGGCAAGGAAAAGGGGGGGGGCAGGAGGGGGGGGCTGCCCTGGGCGCTGTGGCATTATGTGAGGTGAGGGGGGGGGGCACCACTTAAAAACTTCCTGCTGCTACAAGCTGACAGGATTAGTGACATCAGCATTACTTCTCCTGTCAGCTTAGCATGGGAAGTGACAAGCAGAATCAGGTGATGGCCAGGAAGAGGTGCGGGCTGTGCTCTCTCTCCCCTCCAGCTCCTCCTCCTGCAGCGCTCCTTCATCATTGGGACTGTCAGATACAGAATGTGCAAGGTTTCCTTACCTGCCCCCATCTCTTACCAGAGGAGATGGCGTTGGGTAAGGAAACTCTGGGGGGGTCAAAGATTTGTGCTGGGAGGGGGGATCTCAGTGGGGGGAGTTTTGTGCATGGAGGAGTTGGAATTTTTGTGTGGGGAGAAATTCGGGGAATATAAGCTCAGTGTTTTTTGTGCAGATTTGGTTTGATTGATTGATTTTTTTTTTGGGGGGGGAGGGGGATTTCTGATGACATAAAATTCTCGTACATCTTGGTGGCGGGGGGGGGGGAAGGGGGAGTTTCTGCCACTGATCAGTACAGTTCATTTATTTATATTTCATGTGAATATTGTCAATGGGCAGGTTGTGCCGCCGGCTAATTTATACTCCAACTTTGTTGATAATAAACCCCTCCCCCTCCTCTGGGTGATCTCTGTACATTGCAGGGATTGTAACAAACTTTGTAGCAGATTCCTTCCTTTTGTTATTCTGAGGAAATTGCTGTGTGTTTCTCTGTGTCCATGTGTAGAGTGAATGTGAATGGGAGTGACTTTATAATTATCATCCAGCTGCTGCACCTGCAGGATTCTACTGAGGAAAGCGGCAGGGTCTGCATCCCTTTAGACGTGATTTCCTTTTGGTTTGGTCTCGCCAAAAATGCAGGGGATGCCCAAAATCTGACTTGTGGGAAAATCAGTGAGCCAATCACACAAGCAGGATATGATATATTTAGGGGGGCGGTCCATATACCATCTGTGTACAGAACACCCCAATATTACAGAAGATGAGAGCGGCTGCAGACTGAAAGGGAAAGGGAATTTCTAATAACATTCATTTTCAGTATGATTTCTCTCACCATTCTATACATTCGATTATTCTTCTTTTTGTTTGCTCATTTTTTTTACCCTTTAACTATTTGTTCACCGAAAAAGTCACACTGAGAACAGAAAAGAATATCAGCCGCACCCCACTTATCGCTTCTTACAGGATTTTTTTTTAAATAATCAATAAATTGACTGCATACAGAGATATCTCCCTTCTTTGATGTGTTTCACCGCTCCTGGCTTGGCGGAGATATCGGCGTATGCAGTCAATTTATTGATTATTTTCTGAAAATCCTGTAAGAAGAGATAAGTGGGGTGCGGCTGATATTATTTTATGTTGTCATTGGAGAGTAGAGACAGACTGGCTGTGCCGGTGTTCCGTGAGAATTACCTACCTGTGAGAAAAAGCTACCCCTCGTCACTTTCGGTTCACGGCAGTCTGTGTAACGCGAGCAGTTACATTAAAACAGCTGTGCTGCACTATGAGTCATCTCCGCTCCTGTCCCGGTCACTTCCCTGCTGTCGGATAGTAAATATAAAAGCGGCGGCGGCTGTATGAAAACATAAATCACGGAGCCGCCAGCCGCTTTTATATTTACTATCCGACAGCAGGGAAGTGACCGGGACAGGAGCGGAGATGACTCATAGTGCAGCACAGCTGTTTTATGTCACCGCCGCGTCGGTAGGTTTTTTTAACGGACACCGAGATCGTTTCAGACTAGTGAGCATGCGCACTAGTCTGATCCTCAGCTCTTCCATTAGGTATCCGGGGCTGTGAGCATGCGCACTGCTGCGCTGCTCAGCTGTTCCTGGCCGAAAGTGACGAGGGGTAGGTTTTTCTCACAGGGTAGGTAATTCTCACGTTACACCGTCACTGAGGGATCATTACCCTGGTTGTGCCGTCACCCTGGTAGTGCCATCACCTGAGTATCCGTCACCCTGGTTGTGCCATCACCTGAGTGCTGTCACCCTGGTTGTGCCATCACCTGAGTATCCGTCACCCTGGTTGTGCAATCACCTGAGTATCCGTCACCCTGGTTGTGCCATCACCTGAGTGCTGTCACCCTGGTTGTGCCATCACCTGAGTATCCGTCACCCTGGTTGTGCAATCACCTGAGTATCCGTCACCCTGGTTGTGCCATCACCTGAGTGCTGTCACCCTGGTTGTGCCATCACCTGAGTGCTGTCACCCTGGTTGTGCCATCACCTGAGTGGTCGTCACCCTGCTTGTGCCATCACCTGAATGTCTGTCACCCTGGGTTGTGCCATCACCTGAGTGTCAGTTACCCTGGTTGTGCCATCACCTGAGTGTTCGTCACCCTGGTTGTGCCGTCACCATGGTTGTGCCATCACCTGAGTGTTCGTCACCCTGGTTGTGCCGTCACCATGGTTGTGCCATCACCTGAGTGTCTGTCACCCTGGTTGTGCCATCACCTGAGTATCCGTCACCCTGGTTGTGCAATCACCTGAGTATCCGTCACCCTGGTTGTGCAATCACCTGAGTATCCGTCACCCTGGTTGTGCCATCACCTGAGTGCTGTCACCCTGGTTGTGCCATCACCTGAGTGGTCGTCACCCTGCTTGTGCCATCACCTGAATGTCTGTCACCCTGGGTTGTGCCATCACCTGAGTGTCAGTTACCCTGGTTGTGCCATCACCTGAGTGTTCGTCACCCTGGTTGTGCCGTCACCATGGTTGTGCCATCACCTGAGTGTTCGTCACCCTGGTTGTGCCGTCACCATGGTTGTGCCATCACCTGAGTGTCTGTCACCCTGGTTGTGCCATCACCTGAGTATCCGTCACCCTGGTTGTGCAATCACCTGAGTATCCGTCACCCTGGTTGTGCCATCACCTGAATGTCTGTCACCCTGGTTGTGCCATCACCCTGGTTGTGCGGTAATCTGAGTGCCCAACACCTAAGTGGCTGTCACCCTGGTTGTGCTGTCACCTGAGTTGTCCATGTACATGGGAGGCCAGTTCTGAGCGGAGCTGTGTGGATCTGTGGGGATCTGTGTGGATCTGTGTGGATCTGAGTGGATCTGTGTGGATCTGTGTGGATCTGAGTGGATCTGTGTGGATCTGTGGGGATTTGTGTGGATCTGTGGGGATCTGTGTGGATCTGTGTGGATCTGAGTGGATCTGTGTGGATCTGTGGGGATCTGTGTGGATCTGTGTGGATCTGAGTGGATCTGTGTGGATCTGTGGGGATCTGTGTGGATCTGAGTGGATCTGTGTGGATCTGTGTGGATCTGAGTGGATCTGTGTGGATCTGTGTGGATCTGTGGATGTTGTTCACAGTCCTTGTGTCAGGAACGTTAAGCATGTGATGATGGCCAAAGATCTGTGCCTGAGCAGGGAACGCTCTGCAGACTTGTGCACAGGATCAGGGCGGTCCGCACATCCGCGCTGAGACGTGTGCACGCTGGAAATGACTTTTGGCACACAGTAGCCTATTCAAAGCGCTGCAAAGCACCACATTACTGAGTGGTCCTCAGCTCTTGAGAGGGATGGGTTGGATGTTTGAGTCGAACGGAAGTTCGACTTGAACATCGGGTGTTCGTGTGTTCGCCGAACACACGAACACCTGGGGCGCTCAGTGGCATTGCAGTGCATTAAGTGCTTGTGATTGGCCAAAGCATGCACCTGACCTGTATGCTGTGGCCAATCGCAGCGCAATGTCCTGTCAGAGCCATGATTGGCCAAAGGCAGGGTGCCTTTAGCCAATCATGGCTCAGGGGCTAAGTCCATGCTCCACACTATATAAGGCTGCTTACACGGGAGCCATGTATAGTGTGTGATAATAGAGGTTAGGCAGGTAGTTAGTGGATGGTGAGTTGAATTAGTTAGTGCAGTCAGTGTAGTGTTCAGGTTATACCCCACTTTTATAATGTATGGATATGTTGTAGTCCTGGGTCCTCTCTTGGTGCTCCCCAAGTTTTGTGTCCTTGTCGCTTATAGTTTGTGAGCAGTGCCATGCCAAACTGACCGAGATTTCCCATAGACCCTAATGTTAAAGACAGGAAGCAGCGCCATGTCAAGTGACATCAGACGGGGGCGGTGCCGCCGAGTGATGTAACCGGGTGGCCCCGCCCCTTGCCTATAAAAGAGCTGTCAAAGCTCAAGAGCGTCATATGGTGGGTAGCCTCTGAAGAGGTGGAAGTGTCTGAAATTTTTTTCTATTTTTTGGGTCCAGCGAGTGTTGTGATTGACGATGGATTTACATCGGGGGACACTATTTTTTTATTTTTATTTTTGAATAAAGGATTTGTCAAATACTGTCTTTTGTGTTTATTTTTTTTGTACATTTTTTTGGTGATATCCATTCACATTGGAGGGGGCGGGATCTGGGGTCCCCCTTGTTAAAGGGGGCTTCCAGATTCCGATTAGCCCCCCACCCGCAGGCACCCACAACCACAGCCCAGGGTTGTCGTGAAAAGGCCCTTGTCCCTATCAACATGGGGACAAGGTGTTTTGGAGGGGACCCCAAAGCACCCTCCCCATCTTGAGGGCAAGTGGCCTGGTTTGGTTCAGGATGGGGGGTCACTCCCATCGTCTCCCCCATCCTGACCTGCCAGGCTGCATGCTCAGATAACGATCTGGTATGGAATAGGGGGGGACCCCATGCCATTTTGTTCATGTTTTTTTATCTGCATTGCCGGGAGCCGATAATACATTACAGTTGTGAGCAATTTAAATGACGTTTTTTCCTTTAGAAATGTCAGTATTGCTGCAGCAGGCTCCATACATCGTACAGATACCCCACTTTACAGGCACATTAAGGGGACCCCCCAGGCATGATATTTAAAGAAATTTTTTTTCATTGATACATGTCCCCCAGGGCAGTACCTGGACCCCCATACACTTTTTATGGCAATAATTTGCAAATAAGCCTTTAAAATGAGGACTTTTGATTTTTCATGTTCGTGTCCCATAGACTTTAATAGAGTTTGCATGTTCCCTAGAACTTTTCCCTGTTCCAGATGTTCTGGTGTGAACAGAAAAGGGGGGAGCTCCGCCCATCACTGCTTGAGACCCATCAGCCATTCCTCTACCTCCTCTACCTCCCTGCTCCGGCATTCTTCCCAGTTTGCCTATTGATTTCGGTTGACCTTGATCTCTCCATGATCTGACCTCTGGCCTCTTACCTGACATCCTGGTTATCATTTAGTATTGTCTTCTGCTCATGTGATACTGACCCTGGCTTGGCTTCCACTTAGGCTCGGTTCACACCGCTGCAACCAAAAAGTCATGCAACTTTGCAATGCGACTTGATGCAACTTCAATGCGACTTTCATGTGACTTTGGTGTTTTGCAACTTTAGCTTTGGCTTGGTCTTTATAAGTAGGGTCCATTGTATCATAAATGGCATGTACATGTTCTTCATTGTCAAGAACATCCCCCAGTCTCCTGGAAGGCGTCTTTCCTGCGATGTGGACATGGCCGATGGACAATGTGCTTTGGGAGGAGATTTGGACCTGCAGGGATTGTCTGGGTCACAGGTACACAGCAGACAATGGACTGGGATTCAAGCACAGGGTTAAAAAACAAAACCCCCTCTGAAGTCAGATCAAGTCGCATTGATAAGATAAAGATTCAACTTCCTTGCGGCTTTTGTGATTTTTTACATTGCAGTCTATGGCACCCAAGTCACACCAAGCAGAAAAGTCGTGCAGGAACTTTTTTCTTTATAAAGACGGCACCCATTGAAATGAATGTGTTTTGACTTGTCATGCGACTTTCTGTGTTGCAAGTCGTGTGACAAGTTACAGCAGTGTGACCTCACAGTTTTTGTCTCCTGAATCTGACTTGCTGCTTCCCAACTCCTTCCAACCCCTCCTCACCTGACCATGGTTCAGTCTTCTGTATTCACAGGTCCTGTGAGGACATCCGGGGGGGGGGGGGGGGAGTCTCCGCTCAACAGCTCTGCTTCTCTGCATGATCCAGGACTTACCCCGGGCACCCGTGCCACTCCCTACCCTGTCATCAACCTCGGGGGCAGGGCCACCATCTTACTGAATAGGCACGCTGGGCAGTTGCCCGGAGGCCCCACTTGCCCAGGGGACCCCACCTGCCCCATAACCCAGCCCCAGCCCCAGCCAAGCATTAGTCTCAATTCCCGTGTGCATCGCGCTGCTTAGCAGGTGGCAATCGCCTATCGCCCCCTGCGTGGCTTTTGAGCCACTTGGGTCGTGGAGGAGGAGCCCACAACTGCAGGAATGCCTGTCCGGCTCCACGGGAACAGGCACACACAGGACAGCCGAGTCTGATTCCCATCCGTGTGTGTGGTCACCGGACCCAGCCACCAAAACTTGGAAGCTGTCATTAGCCTGGCACTGCTGTACCAATAAATATCGCCTTATCCATAATTTGCATTTTTATTCTCGTGGGTGATTGTGTAGGCGGGGCCCCAGTGCACTGCATTGCCTGGGGCCCTTAATGCTCTTAAGATGGCGCTGCTCATGGGGGAATAACAAGCCTGGAGGTGTAAGGGAGAGCCCTCCCATCAGTTCGGCCTCCACCAGGTATGTGACACCTTGGTAGGTCAAGCTAAAAATATACAAACCCATCTAAACCAACCAGAGAAGTGACTCCTCCCTCTGACTCCTCCCTCTGATCCATGCCAAGATTCAATCACAGACAGACTGCCTGAAAGCAAGTATCCCATGCTCTGCTCTCCTGGCTTAAATGTTTTCATCCCAATAAAATGTTTATTTGTACAACAAAAATGATATAAAAATGGTAAAACAAATATATAAAACATCAATATAAAAACATATAAAGCAGTGAAATAAATAAAATGACCCAGAAACGGTTACAATGAATCATTTGATAATTTTTGAAAGAACTGAGCCCTCTTCTAGGGAGCCCATAGAAGGTCCACCAATGTACAGAGACCACGCTGTCCGCAATCACGCTGAGATATTTCTCCATTAATAAGGTTCTTCCTTTCATTCTCTGCAGAATTCCGATAGCTTCAATCTGATTGGTACGTGCGGAAAGCATTGCAGCTTTTCTCACCCTGAGTTTCCATTCCTGGGGCCGATGTTTGTGTGTCTTGGCTCAGGCGTCTTATCATTCTGAGTAAATGAAGAAAGATATCAAACACTCGTTGGCCTTCAATCAGTGTTAAGAACCTCTGGCAGCCTCCCAATTACCAGATAATGTGGACAAATGCGTCACGTATTGAACCTCAGCTGTCAAAGTATTGAGAGGGAAACTCGAGTCGGGTTTCATTTTGCGTGTATATACAATGTAAATATATTAATAAAATGTATTTCAAATTGATTACTTTATATAACATCTATAAATGCTACAAGGCATGTATGAGTAATACACTACTATTAATATAACGCTGTACTCTTCACACTAATACTCCCCGTAACCCTTCCTGTAATACTCACCTCATTTTCTCTGTGACCCTAAATATAAGTTCCCCCGGGCCCCGTCAGCTCAGCAGCAGGGGCCAGAAACATAGAGGAGGCTTTTTACTCATTACCTCATTCTCTCTGTGACCCCACTACTTACCTTCCCATGAACTGAGGGCCGTCCATGGAGGGGTAGAGACGGCTCTCCTGTACCATTCAGCAGAGGGCCCGGGGGCAAAGAGGGGACTCTATAAAAACCCTTGGGGACATGCATAGAAATCTCACACATCGTGGCTCCCACCAACTATATAAAAGTTCCCCCGGGCCCCGTCAGCTCAGCAGCAGGGGCCAGGAACATAGAGGAGGCTTTTTACTCATTACCTCATTCTCTCTGTGACCCTAATACTTACCTTCCCATGAACTGAGGGCCGTCCATGGAGGGGTAGAGATGGCTCTCCTGTACCATTCAGTAGGGGGCCCAGGGGCAAGGAGAGGACTCTATAAAAACCTTTGGGGGGGGGGGGGCATGCATAGTGATCTCACACATCGTGGCTCCCACCAACTAAATAAAAGTTCCCCCGGGCCCCGTCAGCTCAGCAGCAGGGGCCAGGAACATAGAGGAGGCTTTTTACTCATTACCTAATTCTCTTGGTGACCCCACTACTTACCTTATGGAGTAATCCTCCATATTGCGACTCCCAACAATTAAATAAAGTTCTGACCGCTTCTATTTCAATCTATTAAAGTATATCAACTTTTTTTTTTTATCAAATAGCTTTTTTTAAGAACTGTACATGGTATACAAACAAAAACTAACTGCCCCCCCTCCCCCGTCCAAAATTTCCTAATAGCGGGGACACCTATACAAGACAGTTGCTGGTAAAACTCAATGTGGTCATAAAGAAAGAGAACTATTACATCAGAATATTGTTTGTGGGCCGAAACTTTAACGTAATGGTGGGGTCCACAGCACACAGGATTACTCCTCCTGATCCCGAAAATTCCGAAAAGTACAGTAAATAGTCCCTGCTCTGTCCCTGGCCCCTGCTGCTTTACTGATGGGGTTATTTCATTGCTGGGAGCTGCAGCTGCTGGGATCGCTTTGCAAGTGCAATAAGGTCCCATCTCTGTGGGGGGTAGAGGGGTTTTGGGGGGGTTCCCCTGTTTGGCAGGCTGTATGGGGCCTTGTGATTTATAATGGTGGCCCTAACTATTCGCTTCATTGCAACCCCACACTGTCCCGCCTGTAGTGATACATAGAATGTGAATATAAAGACTTCTTCACCTCTTCTATAGAAGTCTTATGTCCCAAAAAAAATTCCCTCTGTGATGAAATATCGGTGTGTTGGGAATCTGGGGTCAGAATCATCTGTAGGCCCCTTGAAATGTCAGCCAAATGACCTAGGGAATGGGGGGATGGTGGAATGTAAACCCGGATGACCGGTTGGTTCATATTGTTTCCCATGTTGTCAGTTCTGCAATATCAAAATGTATACTGAAGTGATCCCAGTGTTCATCTTTACAAATTCTGGATGTCCAATCATTGTCCACCTCCTCTGTTGTCCAATCATTGTCCACCTCCTCTGTTGTCCAATCATTGTCCACCTCCTCAGTTTTCCAGTCATTGTCCACCTCCTCTGTTGTCCAATCATTGCCCACCTCCTCTGTTGTCCAATCATTGCCCACCTCCTCTGTTGTCCAATCATTGCCCACCTCCTCTGTTGTCCAATCATTGTCCACCTCCTCTGTTGTCCAATCATTGTCCACCTCCTCTGTTGCCCAATCATTGTCCACCTCCTCTGTTGTCCAATCATTGCCCACCTCCTCTGTTGTCCAATCATTGTCCACCTCCTCAGTTTTCCAGTCATTGTCCACCTCCTCTGTTGTCCAATCATTGTCCACCTCCTCTGTTGTCCAATCATTGTCCACCTCCTCTGTTGTCCAGTCATTGTCCACCTCCTCTGTTGCCCAATCATTGTCCACCTCCTCTGTTGTCCAATCATTGCCCACCTCCTCTGTTGTCCAATCATTGTCCACCTCCTCAGTTTTCCAGTCATTGTCCACCTCCTCTGTTGTCCAATCATTGTCCACCTCCTCTGTTGTCCAGTCATTGTCCATCTCCCATGTTGCCCAATCATTGTCCATCTCCTCTGTTATCCAGTCATTGCCCAACTCCTCTGTTGTCCAGTCATTGCCCACCTCCTCTGTTGTCCAGTCAGTGTCCACCTCCTCAGTTGTCCAGTCATTGTCCATCTCCCATGTTGCCCAATCATTGTCCATCTCCTCTGTTATCCAGTCATTGCCCACCTCCTCTGTTGTCCAGTCATTGCCCACCTCCTCTGTTGCCCAATCATTGTCCATCTCCTCTGTTGCCCAATCATTGCCCACCTCCTCTGTTGTCCAGTCATTGCCCACCTCCTCAGTTGTCCAGTCATTGTCCATCTCCTCTTTTGTCCAGTCATTGCCCACCTCCTCTGTTGCCCAATCATTGTCCATCTCCTCTGTTGCCCAATCATTGCCCACCTCCTCAGTTGTCCAGTCAGTGTCCATCTCCTCTGTTGCCCAATCATTGTCCACCTCCTCCATTGTCCAATCAATGTCCACCTCCTCAGTTGTCCAATCATTGTCCACCTCCTCTGTTGTCCAAAAATTGCCCACCTCCTCTGTTGCCCAATCATTGCCCACCTCCTCTGTTGTCCAATCTTTGTCCACCTCCTCAGTTTTCCAGTCATTGTCCAACTCCTCTGTTGTCCAGTCATTGTTATCCTCCTCTGTTGTCCAATCATTGTCCACCTCCTCTGTTGCCCAATCATTGTCCATCTTCTCTGTTGTCCAGTCATTGTCCACCTCCTCTGTTGTCCAGTCAGTGTCCACCTCCTCAGTTGTCCAGTCATTGTCCATCTCCCGTGTTGCCCAATCATTGTCCACCTCCTCTGTTGCCCAATCATTGTCCATCTCCTCTGTTGTCCAGTCATTGCCCACCTCCTCTGTTGTCCAGTCATTGCCCACCTCCTCTGTTGTCCAGTCATTGTCCATCTCCTCTGTTGCCCAATCATTGCCCATCTCCTCTGTTGTCCAGTCATTGCCCAACTCCTCTGTTGTCCAGTCATTGTCCATCTCCTCTGTTGCCCAATCATTGCCCATCTCCTCTGTTGTCCAGTCATTGTCCATCTCCTCTGTTGCCCAATCATTGCCCACCTCCTCTGTTGTCCAGTCATTGCCCACCTCCTCAGTTGTCCAGTCATTGTCCATCTCCTCTTTTGTCCAGTCATTGCCCACCTCCTCTGTTGTCCAGTCATTGTCCATCTCCTCTGTTGCCCAATCATTGCCCATCTCCTCTGTTGTCCAGTCATTGCCCACCTCCTCTGTTGTCCAGTCATTGTCCATCTCCTCTGTTGCCCAATCATTGCCCATCTCCTCTGTTGTCCAGTCATTGTCCATCTCCTCTGTTGCCCAATCATTGCCCACCTCCTCTGTTGTCCAGTCATTGCCCACCTCCTCAGTTGTCCAGTCATTGTCCATCTCCTCTTTTGTCCAGTCATTGCCCACCTCCTCTGTTGCCCAATCATTGTCCATCTCCTCTGTTGCCCAATCATTGCCCACCTCCTCAGTTGTCCAGTCAGTGTCCATCTCCTCTGTTGCCCAATCATTGTCCACCTCCTCCATTGTCCAATCAATGTCCACCTCCTCAGTTGTCCAATCATTGTCCACCTCCTCTGTTGTCCAAAAATTGCCCACCTCCTCTGTTGCCCAATCATTGCCCACCTCCTCTGTTGTCCAATCTTTGTCCACCTCCTCAGTTTTCCAGTCATTGTCCAACTCCTCTGTTGTCCAGTCATTGTTATCCTCCTCTGTTGTCCAATCATTGTCCACCTCCTCTGTTGCCCAATCATTGTCCATCTTCTCTGTTGTCCAGTCATTGTCCACCTCCTCTGTTGTCCAGTCAGTGTCCACCTCCTCAGTTGTCCAGTCATTGTCCATCTCCCGTGTTGCCCAATCATTGTCCACCTCCTCTGTTGCCCAATCATTGTCCATCTCCTCTGTTGTCCAGTCATTGCCCACCTCCTCTGTTGTCCAGTCATTGTTCATCTCCTCTGTTGCCCAATCATTGTCCATCTCCTCTGTTGTCCAGTCATTGCCCACCTCCTCTGTTGTCCAGTCATTGTCCATCTCCTCTGTTGCCCAATCATTGTCCATCTCCTCTGTTGTCCAGTCATTGCCCACCTCCTCTGTTGTCCAGTCATTGTCCATCTCCTCTGTTGCCCAATCATTGCCCATCTCCTCTGTTGTCCAGTCATTGCCCAACTCCTCTGTTGTCCAGTCAGTGTCCACCTCCTCAGTTGTCCAGTCATTGTCCATCTCCCGTGTTGCCCAATCATTGCCCACCTCCTCTGTTGTCCAGTCATTGCCCACCTCCTCTGTTGTCCAATCATTGTCCACCTCCTCTGTTGCCCAATCATTGTCCACCTCCTCAGTTGTCCAATCATTGTCCATCTCCTCTGTTTGGCCAATCATTGTCCACCTCCTCTGTTGTCCAAAAATTGCCCACCTCCTCTGTTGTCCAATCATTGTCCATCTCCTCTGTTGTCCAATCATTGTCTACCTCCTCTGTTGTCCAATCATTGTCAACCTCCTCTGTTGTCCAATCATTGTCCACCTCCTCTGTTGTCCAATCATCGTCCATCTCCTCTGTTTTCCAGTCATTGTCCTCCTCCTCTGTTGTCCAATCTTTGTCCACCTCCTCCATTGTCCAATCATTGTCCACCTCCTCTGTTGTCCAATCATCGTCCATCTCCTCTGTTGTCCAGTCATTGTCCACCTCCTCTGTTGTCCAATCATTGTCCTCCTCCTCCATTGTCCAATCCTTGTCCATCTTCTCTGTTGTCCAATCATTGTCCACCTCCTCCTCTGCTGTCCATTGTCTTAAAATATCAACCAAATGGTTCTCTTTGCTCTTCCCAAGACCTTCTGCTCTCTAGAACTCCTGTCTCCTCCTCCCATGCTCTCCTCCTGGACTTTTCCAGAGCCTCTCCCATTCTATGAAACTTACTACCCCAATCTATCTGACTATCGCCTACTGTGTCCACCTTTAGGAGATCCCTGACTCTGAAAACACTTCTCTTAGCTTATCCCACCTTCACCTAACAAATGAACTTTAATTTTATCCATCAGTTCTCCCCCCACAATTATTACTTTTGTATCACTTGACCTTCCCTCTTAGATTGTAAGCTCTCAGGATCGGGGCCCTCTGCTTCCTCTTGTACTGAATTGTATTGTAACTATACTGTCTGCCTTCATGTTGTAAAGTGCTGAGCAAACTGTTGGCACTATATAAACCCTGTATACCAATATTAGTAATACGCGGCTTTGTTTATGGTAAACTCTGAGGCAGCCGAGGATTTGAAGAGCCTAATCCAAGAAAAATAGAAGGTTTGTTCCCGACAATTCATGGAGCCAGCACTACAAGTTTATTAAACAAAGAGGAATCAGAGATGTCCGGTTGTGGGGATTTGTTGGTCATACAGTGAAGTTCTGTGTTCAGTGCCGAGTCCACCTTCCTAAGAGGGAAATGTTTGCTGTCACAACACGACTCGTTGTTAGAGATCGAATGTAATGAGAAACAACTGAGATATGCTGTCTCAGAAACTCCATGTAAATACATTGAAGGTTCATTTACTAAAACTGGAGAGAGCCAAATCTGGTGCAGCTCTGCCTGGCAGCCAATCAGCTTCTAAGTTAAGCTTTGCCAATAAAACCTGGAAGCTGATTGGTTTTCCCTAGAGAGCTGCACCAGATTTTGTACTCTCCAGTTTTAGTAAATCAAACCCAAAGAGTCCTTTAGCACATTGAAGTCCATTAGAAAACCTAAACATAGTTGCAATTTAATTTGTTAAATTTTCAATACTTTTATTTGTCAAAACCGTCCAGCAATTGAAGACTTCATTTGGTGGTTTCCATCAATGGCCCGTCAATGGCCCGTCAATGGCACGTCAATGGCCCGTCAATGGCCCGTCAATGGCACGTCAATGGCCTGTCAATGGCACGTCAATGGCCTGTCAATGGCACGTCAATGGCACGTCAATGACCCGTCAATGGCACGTCAATGGCCCGTCAATGGCACGTCAATGGCCCGTCAATGGCCCGTCAATGGCCCGTCAATGGCCCGTCAATGGCACGTCAATGGCCCGTCAATGGCCCGTCAATGGCACGTCAATGGCCCGTCAATGGCACGTCAATGGCCCGTCAATGGCACGTCAATGGCCCGTCAATGGCACGTCAATGGCACGTCAATGGCCCGTCAATGGCACGTCAATGGCCCGTCAATGGCCCGTCAATGGCCCGTCAATGGCACGTCAATGGCCCGTCAATGGCACGTCAATGGCACGTCAATGGCCCGTCAATGGCACGTCAATGGCCCGTCAATGGCATGTCAATGGCACGTCAATGGCCCGTCAATGGCACGTCAATGGCACGTCAATGGCCCGTCAATGGCACGTCAATGGCCCGTCAATGGCACGTCAATGGCCCGTCAATGGCACGTCAATGGCACGTCAATGGCCCGTCAATGGCACGTCAATGGCCCGTCAATGGCACGTCAATGGCACGTCAATGGCCCGTCAATGGCACGTCAATGGCACGTCAATGGCCCGTCAATGGCACGTCAATGGCCCGTCAATGGCACGTCAATGGCCCGTCAATGGCACGTCAATGGCCCGTCAATGGCCCGTCAATGGCACGTCAATGGCCCGTCAATGGCCCGTCAATGGCCCGTCAATGGCACGTCAATGGCACGTCAATGGCCCGTCAATGGCACGTCAATGGCCCGTCAATGGCACGTCAATGGCACGAGGCGGGATCAGAATTGCCCCCGCAACCGAACCCCGCATAAGAATCCTGCAGATGCGAAAGAAATTGCGGGAGATTTGTCCCATCTTCAAATGGATCTTTTGATAAACTGCATTAAATCTGCCATCGTTATCCCCGGGAGTTTCTGTCTAACATTTGAATGAATTCTGGTGAATGATCGCACCCATGGGTGGTCATTTCATTCATTTACTGCAAACACTTTGCTGTTTTCAGTTCCCAGTGGATCTAAAGTGGTGGAAATTGACTGAAAATTGCGAACATGTATGGTCAGATTAGGGCTCACACATTGTCTTCCTGCATTTGAAATGTAGATCATCAAATTTCAATTCAAAAGGAGAGCAATTTACATAAGCACCAAACCAAGAAGCATAGGTGAGCCCAGCCTACTGCATTAGGGTGTGCATCCCAAAGCTCATATACACGTGTGTGTGTATATATATATATACACATTATATTACCAAAAGTATTGGGACGCCTCCCTATATACACTATGTTACCAAAAGTATTGGTACCCCTCTCTATATACACTATATTACCAAAAGTATTGGGACGCCTCTCTATATACACTATATTACCAAAAGTATTGGGACCCCTCTCTATATACACTATATTACCAAAAGTATTGGGACGCTTCTCTATATACACTATATTACCAAAAGTATTGGGACGCCTCTCTATATACACTATATTACCAAAAGTATTGGGACCCCTCTCTATATACACTATATTACCAAAAGTATTGGGACGCCTCTCTATATACACTATATTACCAAAAGTATTGGGACCCCTCTCTATATACACTATATTACCAAAAGTATTGGGACCCCTCTCTATATACACTATATTACCAAAAGTATTGGGACCCCTCTCTATATACACTTTATTACCAAAAGTATTGGGACGCCTCTCTATATACACTATATTACCAAAAGTATTGGGACCCCTCTCTATATACACTATATTACCAAAAGTATTGGGACGCCTCTCTATATACACTATATTACCAAAAGTATTGGGACCCCTCTCTATATACACTATATTACCAAAAGTATTGGGACGCCTCTCTATATACACTATATTACCAAAAGTATTGGGACCCCTCTCTATATACACTATATTACCAAAAGTATTGGGACGCTTCTCTATATACACTATATTACCAAAAGTATTGGGACGCTTCTCTATATACACTATATTACCAAAAGTATTGGGACGCCTCTCTATATACACTATATTACCAAAAGTATTGGGACCCCTCTCTATATACACTATATTACCAAAAGTATTGGGACGCTTCTCTATATACACTATATTACCAAAAGTATTGGGACGCTTCTCTATATACACTATATTACCAAAAGTATTGGGACGCCTCTCTATATACACTATATTACCAAAAGTATTGGGACGCCTCTCTCTATACACTATATTACCAAAAGTACAGGACAGGAGCTTATGAGGAGGCGCAGACTGATGAGTTGACTCACGTTTAACGAGTCATGAGAAGCTGGGGGGGCCATGCTACGCACACTGAGACCGGCGGGGGGAAAAGTTCCCTCCATTCTCCTTCCTTCTCAGTGTCCTCGGCTCTTTCGGAAAGTCAGAGCCTGGGAGGCCGGGCAACCAATGCACAACTTGAGCAGTGAGCAGCAGAGCAGCAGTGCACCTGATTGGTTAGGATGCTGGCGCGGTCCTACCAACCAAAGGGCAGTGGCGGGGGAAGTTGAAGTACTGTGACTGACTGACTGCGCCACCACGGACACTGCAAGGACTGCTCACAGACACCTTGCCGATCCTTGGTCAGGACAGAAGTGCATTTGGGAGGTCAGGCACTGATGTTGGATGAGAAGGCCTGTCTCGCAGTCTCTGCTCTAAATCATCCTATTGATGTTCTATAGAGGTCAGGACTCTGTGCAGGCCAGTCAAGTTCCTCCACCCCAAACTCACTCATCCATGTCTTTATGGACCTTGCTTTGTGCACTGGTCCAAACCATTTGGTGGAGGGAGGATTATGATGTGGGGTTGTTTTTCAGTAGGTTGGGCTTGGCCCCTTAGTTCCAGTGAAGGGAACTCTTAAGGTGACATTTTGGACAATTTCATGCTTCCAACTTTGTGGGAACAGTTTGGGGTTGGCCCCTTCCTGTTCCAACATGACTGCGCACCAGTCTGGGTTAGGGTTGCCACCTCATCCCTTTAAACCAGGACACATTAATTACAGAGGTTCTGAGGCTGATATAATGCAGATAAGGCACTGAGTTTAATTACCCCCTTATCAGCCCCAGAACCTGTATAATTAATGTGTGTCCTGGTATAAAGGGATGACCCTAGTCTGGGTGGGCTGAGTATTATGAGCGGTCCTTGATTTCCCAGGCTGGGATGAGCAGTGATTGGCTCCTGAGAATTTATTCACCACCATTATTACAATCCAATGGAGATCACTCAGCAGCAAGTCCTGATAAAGGGAGCAAATCTGCATTCACCATTGAGACAACTTTATTGTGATGATTGGTTTCTAACCTTCTGTCTGGTCTGTGGCCCTTCTATTCTCTCATCACTTTATTTCCACCCTGACGTGGCCCTGGAGGATCTTCTGTATATAGGAGCCGCCTGCCCAATGTGAAAAGAAATGCCGGACGCTCCAGCCTGTGATTGGTTAGTGATAGAGAAGCAGAAAACCGATGAGGTCATCACTCTGCCCACCTTTTGACTAATAGCATTGTCCACAGCAGGAGAGCCCTTAATGGCTATGAGTGCTCCCCTCCCCCTCCCTGAGTGTGTATAGCTGAGTGGGGATAATAAAGTCCTTCTATTATAATAGTAATTCTATATAAAGGGACATGATGGCTCTGGTAGCAGTGTGCCTGTGATGAATCTCCCAATTCTGTCTCTGCCTGTCTCTGCCTGTCCCTGCCTGTCACTATCTGTCACCGCCTGTCTCTGCTTGTCACTGCCTGTCTCTGCCTGTCCCTGCCTGTCACTATCTGTCACCGCCTGTCTCTGCCTGTAACTACCTGTGCCTGCCTGTCTCTGCCTATCACTGCCTGTCCCTGCCTGTAACTACCTGTGCCTGCCTGTCTCTGCCTGTCTCTGCCTGTCCCTGTCTGTCTCTGCCTATCACTGCCTGTCCCTGCCTGTCCCTGCCTGTCTCTATCTGTCACCGCCTGTCTCTGCCTGTCCCTGCCTGTCTCTGCCTGTCCCTGCCTGTCACTGCCTGTAACTACCTGTGCCTGCCTGTCTCTGCCTGTCTCTGCCTGTCCCTGTCTGTCTCTGCCTGTCTCTGCCTGTCCCTGTCTGTCTCTGCCTATCACTGCCTGTCCCTGCCTGTCCCTGCCTGTCTCTATCTGTCACCGCCTGTCTCTGCCTGTCCCTGCCTGTCTCTGCCTGTCCCTGCCTGTCACTGCCTGTAACTACCTGTGCCTGCCTGTCTCTGCCTGTCTCTGCCTGTCCCTGTCTGTCTCTGCCTGTCTCTGCCTGTCTCTGCCTGTCCCTGTCTGTCTCTGCCTGTCCCTGCCTGTCTCTGTCTGTCCCTGCCTGTCTCTGCCTGTCATTGCCTGTCACTGCCTGTAACTACCTGTGCCTGCCTGTCTCTGCCTGTCTCTGCCTGTCCCTGTCTGTCTCTGCCTGTCCCTGCCTGTCACTGTCTGTCACTGCCTGTCACTAACTGTGCCTGCCTGTCCCTGCCTGTCCCTGCCTGTCCCTGCCTGTCACTGCCTGTCCCTGCCTGTCTCTGCCTGTCTCCGCCTGTCCCTGCCTGTCACTGCCTGTCTCTGCCTGTCTCTGCCTGTCACTGCCTGTCACTGCCTGTCTCTGTCTGTCTCTGCCTGTCTCTGCCTGTCCCTGTCTGTCTCTGCCTGTCCCTGCCTGTCCCTGCTTGTCACTGTCTGTCTCTGCCTGTCACTGCCTGTCCCTGCCTGTCTCTGCCTGTCCCTGTCTGTCTCTGCCTGTCCCTGCCTGTCTCTGCCTGTCACTGCCTGTCACTACCTGTGCCTGCCTGTCTCTGCCTGTCCCTGCCTGTCCCTGCCTGTCTCTGCCTTTCACTGCCTGTCCCTGTCTGTCACTGCCTGTCACTTCCTGTCTCTGCCTGTCTCTGCTTGTCTCTGCTTGTCTCTGCCTGTTCCTGCCTGTCACTGCCTGTCTCTGCCTGTCACTGCCTGTCACTGTCTGTCACTGCCTGTCTCTGTCTGTCACTGCCTGTCACTTCCTGTCTTTGCCTGTCTCTGCCTGTCACTGCCTGTCACTGTCTGTCTCTGCCTGTCACTGCCTGTCCCTGTCTGTCACTGCCTGTCTCTGTCTGTCACTGCCTGTCACTTCCTGTCTTTGCCTGTCTCTGCCTGTCACTGTCTGTCTCTGCCTGTCACTGCCTGTCCCTGTCTGTCTCTGCCTGTCACTGTCTGTCTCTGCCTGTCCCTGCCTGTCACTGCCTGTCTCTGCCTGTCCCTGTCTGTCTCTGCCTGTCCCTGCCTGTCACTGCCTGTCACTGCCTGTCTCTGTCTGTCTCTGCCTGTCACTGCCTGTCCCTGCCTGTCTCTGCCTGTCCCTGCCTGTCACTGCCTGTCACTGCCTGTCACTGTCTGTCTCTGCCTGTCCCTGCCTGTCCCTGCCTGTCACTGCCTGTCCCTGCCTGTCACTGCCTGTCCCTGTCTGTCTCTGCCTGTCCCTGCCTCTCCCTGCCTGTCACTGTCTGTCTCTGCCTGTCACTGCCTGTCACTTCCTGTCTCTACCTGTCTCTGCTTGTCTCTGCTTGTCTCTGCCTGTTCCTGCCTGTCACTGCCTGTCTCTGCCTGTCACTGCCTGTCACTGCCTGTCACTGTCTGTCTCTGCCTGTCACTGCCTGTCCCTGTCTGTCTCTGCCTGTCACTGTCTGTCTCTGCCTGTCACTGTCTGTCTCTGCCTGTCCCTGCCTGTCACTGTCTGTCTCTGCCTGTCACTGCCTGTCCCTGTCTGTCTCTACCTGTCACTGCCTGTCTCTGCCTGTCACTGCCTGTCCCTGTCTGTCTCTGCCTGTCACTGTCTGTCTCTGCCTGTCTCTGGCTGTCTCTGGCTGTCCCTGCCTGTCACTGCCTGTCACTGCCTGTCTCTGTCTGTCTCTGCCTGTCAGTGCCTGTCCCTGCCTGTCTCTGCCTGTCCCTGCCTGTCACTGCCTGTCCCTGTCTGTCTCTACCTGTCACTGCCTGTCTCTGCCTGTCACTGCCTGTCCCTGTCTGTCTCTGCCTGTCTCTGCCTGTCTCTGGCTGTCCCTGCCTGTCACTGTCTGTCTCTGCTTGTCTCTGCCTGTCACTTCCTGTCTCTGCCTGTCTCTGCCTGTCACTGCCTGTCCCTGCCTGTCTCTGCCGGTCCCTGCCTGTCACTGCCTGTGCCTGTCTGTCTCTGCCTGTCCCTGCCTGTCACTGCCTGTCACTTCCTGTCACTGCCTGTCCCTGCCTGTCTCTGCCTGTCACTGCCTGTCACTTCCTGTCTCTGCCTGTCTCTGCCTGTCACTGCCTGTCACTGTCTGTCTCTGCCTGTCCCTGCCTGTCCCTGCCTGTCACTGCCTGTCACTGCCTGTCCCTGTCTGTCTCTGCCTGTCTCTGCCTGTCCCTGCCTGTCACTGCCTGTCCCTGCCTGTCACTGCCTGTCTCTGTCTGTCTCTGCCTGTCACTGCCTGTCCCTGCCTGTCACTACCTGTGCCTGCCTGTCTCTGCCTGTCCCTGCCTGTCCCTGCCTGTCCCTGCTTGTCTCTGCTTGTCTCTGCCTGTCACTGCCTGTCCCTGTCTGTCTCTGCCTGTCACTGTCTGTCTCTGCCTGTCACTGTCTGTCTCTGCCTGTCCCTGCCTGTCTCTGCCTGTCTCTGCTTGTCTCTACCTTTCACTGCCTGTCTCTGCCTGTCACTGCCTGTCCCTGCCTGTCCCTGCCTGTCTCTGGCTGTCGCTGCCTGTCTCTGCCTGTCTCTGGCTGTTGCTGCCTGTCCCTGCCTGTCTCTGCCTGTCTCTGCCTGTCTCTGGCTGTCCCTGCCTGTCTCTGCCTGTCTCTGCCTGTCCCTGCCTGTCCCTGCCTGTCTCTGCCTGTCCCTGCCTGTCCCTGCCTGTCTCTGCCTGTCTCTGCCTGTCTCTGGCTGTCCCTTCCTGTCTCTGCCTGTCCCTGCCGGTCTCTGCCTGTCTCTGGCTGTCCCTGCCTGTCTCTGCCTGTCTCTGCCTGTCCCTGCCTGTCTCTGCCTGTCACTGCCTGTCACTGCCTGTCCCTGCCTGTCCCTGCCTTCTCTGGCTGTCGCTGCCTTTTGCTGCCTGTTTCTGGCTGTCGCTGCCTGTCTCTGCCTGTCTCTGGCTGTTGCTGCCTGTCCCTGCCTATCTCTGCCTGTCTCTGCCTGTCTCTGGCTGTTGCTGCCTGTCCCTGCCTGTCTCTGGCTGTCCCTGCCTGTCTCTGCCTGTCCCTGCCTGTCTCTGCCTGTCTCTGGCTGTCCCTGCCTGTCTCTGCCTGTCTCTGGCTGTCCCTGCCTGTCTCTGCCTGTCCCTGCCTGTCTCTGCCTGTCCCTGCCTGTCTCTGCCTGTCTCTGCCTGTCTCTGCCTGTCTCTGGCTGTTGCTGCCTGTCCCTGCCTGTCTCTGCCTGTCCCTGCCTGTCTCTGCCTGTCCCTGCCTGTCTCTGCCTGTCTCTGGCTGTCCCTGCCTGTCTCTGCCTGTCTCTGGCTGTCCCTGCCTGTCTCTGCCTGTCCCTGCCTGTCCCTGCCTTTCTCTGCCTGTCTCTGCCTGTCTCTGGCTGTTGCTGCCTGTTGCTGCCTGTCTCTGCCTGTCTCTGCCTGTCTCTGCCTCTCTCTGGCTGTCCCTGCCTGTCTCTGCCTGTCTCTGCCTGTCTCTGACAGTCACATTTTCAGCTTACAAAACCTCCAGTAATCAAACTGAAGCGTGTGACTTTAGAGCTGCACCTTCCTCCAGAGCGCTGTGCCAGAACTCTGTATGTGATTAATAGACGATTAACCGTTATCATTGTGGTGACAACGCCAAAATATAAACAACCCCTCCCAGGCTGCCGCGCGTGCAACTAGGAATGACATTACAGCTTCTCCTCATTATATACGATGATAACAATTCTACTGAACAATAAAAATATATATTATTATTATGAATCATAATCACCTGGAACTCTGATAGGCCACACCCACTGACACCTGCCAATAATCACATCTCCGAGGACATCCCCCCTATCAGCCAATGCAATCATTACACCGTACAGAGAAGGTTTGATCCATACCATGGGAGTTATTATTCACACGATCCTTCTAGTAATAGTAAAGTCAAACTTATTTCTGAAATAAAATCCACGTGAAGGTGAAAAATCAAAGCTACAATACTTACCTTCAATCTAGAGATGTCCTCAGCAGTACTAGATTTTCACCACAAGATGTCCTCAGTCTACCGACAGGAATGACACCCACTTATAGTGATGATAAACGACCACCTGGTAAAAATAGAAATGTATATAGAAAGTTATCACTTCTGCAAACTACGGGAAATATTTGTCATTTTTATTTATTTTTTTACTAGTAATGGCGGCGATCTGCGATTTTTTAGCGGGACTGCGACATTGCGGTGGACGGATCGGACCCCTAACTGACATTTTAAAGTTTAAATGGTTTTTATTTGGTTTAAAAGCAAAAAAATGACAACAATGACAGTAAATGAAATGTAGGGGGCGGAGCCACTGGAGTAACTAGACAAAAGGATATAATGTAGACTTTAACTGATTCCGGACCGCCCACCGCCGTTTTACTGCGGCAAGACGGCCCTCCTGCGCAAAACCAGGTAGGTCTACGTCAGTTGCGCACCTGCAGCTAGGGGGCGAGCGTGCACCGCCAGTGGCGCGCTCCCGCCCCCACTTGGCAGCGGGGACTCGTATTCACGGGGCTGGTGGCTCTGATTGGCACCTGACACCCGTGATCGCTCCCCGCTGAGAGAGAAGGACGGTCGGATGTTGTAAACACAGCTGACCGTTCTTCTATCTGGAATGATCACAGAGCTCCTTCTATATAGAAACACATGTCTCTATGGTCATTTCACAAGCCACGCCCCCATGCAGTTAGAATCACGCCCCTAGGTACACACTTAACCCCTTGATCACCCACAGTGTTACCCCCTTCCCTGCCAGTGTCATTAGTACAGTGACAGTGCATATTTTTAGCACTGATTACTGTAGTAATGTCACTGGTCCCCCCAAAAGTGTCAAAAATGTCAGTCAGGGGTCCGATCTGTCCACCGCAATGTCGCAGTCCTGCTAAAAATCGCTGAACCGCCATTATTAGTAAAAATAAATAAATGACAGAAATCTTTCCTCTAGTTTGTAGACGCGATAACTTTTGCGCAAACCAATCAAAATACGCTTATTGCGATTTTGTTTTACCAAAAATATGTAGCAGAAAACAAATTGGCCAAAAATGTTTAAAAAATTTGATTTTTTAAATTTTTTTGGGAATGTTATATAGCAGAATGTGGAAAATGCTGTTTTTTTTTTTTTTTTTTTTTTTAGAATTGTTGCTCTTTTTTTGTTTACAAAAAAAAAAAAAAAAATTCGCACAGGTGGTCAAATACCACCAAAAGAAAACTCTGTTTGTGGGAAAAAAAGGACATAGATTTTATTTGGGTACAGCGTCGCACGACCGCGCAATTGTCAGTTAAAATAATGCAGTGCCGAATCGCAAAATATGGCCTGATCATTAAGGGGGCAAATCTTCTGGGCCAGAAGTGGTTAAAGAAATAGAACCGCGCCACACCTACTACCCCGAATATTCCTCACTATGATCTCTATCTAGGTGGGGGTATTAGAAGGGGCCGCAGTTCTCCTCATAAAAGATAATAAATAGCCATTTGTGCAGAACCACAAATCTTTCTTTCCTTAGAGAGGTGAATGGCGTCCAGTTCGGGGTCAGATCTACGGTAAAGTAAAATTCTACTTCTGCAATACATTGAATAGAATTAATCCGGAGTTCCTCTTTAGGAAGGGAGCGTTCGTTGACAAAGCAGGTGTTTTTTATTTTATGATCTTTCCACATTTATATAAACGTTTGACTTCCTGCCCATCGATAAGAAGATAAAACCTGGAGTGGTTACTGGGCACAGAGACAGCGGGAAGAAATAGACGCATCGACACCTTCTGTCTGATAAAATAATTCTCGCATGGCCGCCGTCCCACTTCAATCTAAGCCCAACATTTTGGAAAAGCATAATAAATGCACATACAGTATATTAGCAGGAAAAATCATGTGCATTTATTTTTTACAGAAACCTGCAGAGCATTGCATCCGTATCAGTGGATGTCAGGCGTAATGCCAGGCTCCTGCAGACTTTTCCTCCAGCTTTCTTGCTGTACCTCTGTAAAGGGCTTTCAGATATAAGCCGGAGGAAGGGTCGGTGCTCATCAGCGCCCTCACAGGTCATTGAGAAGTACAAACCATGCACAGATTCCTGCTAGGAAGGTCCCACACAGCTTCACCAATCTTGAAATGTGACAGCGGATGTGGGGTGAGGATCCGCCACTCTCTGCTATGGGGGGATCAGGGGTTGTGGGGGGGGGGGAGCTGGAGCATGTTACACGCTAAATATGGGAATAACAAGTAACATGCTCCAAGAGGTGAACTTATCCTTTAGGTATTTCCAGCTTTAGGAGTTTGTAAGATAGTACATCTCAGGTACAGCGATGGGTGTTTATAGGATAGTACATCTCAGGTACATCGATGGGTGTTTATAGGATAGTACATCTCAGGTACAGCGATGGGTGTTTATAGGATAGTACATCTCAGGTACAGCGATGGGTGATTATAGGATAGTACATCTTAGGTACAGCGATGGGTGATTATAGGATAGTACATCTTAGGTACAGCGATGGGTGATTATAGGATAGTACATCTTAGGTACAGCGATGGGTGATTATAGGATAGTACATCTTAGGTACAGCGATGGGTGATTATAGGATAGTACATCTCAGGTACAGCGATGGGTGATTATAGGATAGTACATCTCAGATACAGCGATGGGTGTTTATAGGATAGTACATCTCAGATACAGCGATAGGTGTTTATAGGATAGTACATCTCAGATACAGCGATGGGTGTTTATAGGATAGTACATCTCAGATACAGCGATGGGTGTTTATAGGATAGTACATCTCAGGTACAGCAATGGGTGATTATAGGATAGTACATCTCAGGTACAGCGATGGGTGTTTATAGGATAGTACATCTTAGGTACAGCGATGGGTGTTTATAGAATAGTACATCTCAGGTACAGCGATGGGTGTTTATAGGATAGTACATCTCAGGTACAGCGATGGGTGATTATAGGATAGTACATCTCAGGTACAGCGATGGGTGTTTATAGGATAGTACATCTCAGGTACAGCAATGGGTGATTATAGGATAGTACATCTTAGGTACAGCGATGGGTGATTATAGGATAGTACATCTCAGGTACAGCGATGGGTGATTATAGGATAGTACATCTCAGGTACAGCGATGGGTGATTATAGGATAGTACATCTCAGGTACAGCAATGGGTGATTATAGGATAGTACATCTTAGGTACAGCGATGGGTGTTTATAGAATAGTACATCTTAGGTACAGTGATGGGTGTTTATAGGATAGTACATCTCAGGTACAGCGATGGGTGTTTATAGGATAGTACATCTCAGGTACAGCGATGGGTGTTTATAGGATAGTACATCTCAGGTACAGCGATGGGTGATTATAGGATAGTACATCTCAGGTACAGCGATGGGTGTTTATAGGATAGTACATCTCAGGTACAGCGATGGGTGATTATAGGATAGTACATCTCAGGTACAGCGATGGGTGTTTATAGGATAGTACATCTCAGGTACAGCGATGGGTGATTATAGGATAGTACATCTCAGGTACAGCGATAGGTGATTATAGGATAGTACATCTCAGGTACAGCGATGGGTGTTTATAGGATAGTACATCTCAGGTACATCGATGGGTGTTTATAGGATAGTACATCTCAGGTACAGCGATGGGTGATTATAGGATAGTACATCTCAGGTACAGCGATGGGTGTTTATAGGATAGTACATCTCAGGTACAGCGATGGGTGTTTATAGGATAGTACATCTCAGGTACATCGATGGGTGTTTATAGGATAGTACATCTCAGGTACAGCGATGGGTGATTATAGGATAGTACATCTTAGGTACAGCGATGGGTGATTATAGGATAGTACATCTCAGGTACAGCGATGGGTGTTTATAGGATAGTACATCTCAGGTACAGCGATGGGTGTTTATAGGATAGTACATCTCAGGTACAGCGATGGGTGTTTATAGGATAGTACATCTCAGGTACATCGATGGGTGTTTATAGGATAGTACATCTCAGGTACAGCGATGGGTGATTATAGGATAGTACATCTCAGGTACATCGATGGGTGTTTATAGGATAGTACATCTCAGGTACAGCGATGGGTGATTATAGGATAGTACATCTCAGGTACAGCGATGGGTGTTTATAGGATAGTACATCTCAGGTACAGTGATGGGTGATTATAGGATAGTACATCTCAGGTACAGCGATGGGTGTTTATAGGATAGTACAGCGATGGTTGTTTATAGAATAGTACATCTCAGGTACATCGATGGGTGTTTATAGGATAGTACATCTCAGGTACATCGATGGGTGTTTATAGAATAGTACATCTTAGGTACACCGATGGGTGTTTATAGGATAGTACATCTCAGGTACATCGATGGGTGTTTATAGGATAGTACATCTCAGGTACAACGATGGGTGTTTATAGGATAGTACATCTCAGGTACATCGATGGGTGTTTATAGGATAGTACATCTCAGGTACAGCGATGGGTGTTTATAGAATAGTACATCTCAGGTACATCGATGGGTGATTATAGGATAGTACATCTCAGGTACATCGATGGGTGTTTATAGAATAGTACATCTCAGGTACAGCGATGGGTGTTTATAGGATAGTACATCTTAGGTACACCGATGGGTGTTTATAGGATAGTACATCTCAGGTACATCGATGGGTGTTTATAGGATAGTACATCTCAGGTACAGCGATGGGTGTTTATAGGATAGTACATCTCAGGTACAACGATGGATGTTTATAGGATAGTACATCTCAGGTACAGTGATGGGTGATTATAGGATAGTACATCTCAGGTACAGCGATGGGTGTTTATAGGATAGTACATCTCAGGTACAGTGATGGGTGATTATAGGATAGTACATCTCAGGTACAACGATGGATGTTTATAGGATAGTACATCTCAGGTACAGCGATGGGTGATTATAGGATAGTACATCTCAGGTACAGCGATGGGTGTTTATAGGATAGTACATCTCAGGTACAGTGATGGGTGATTATAGGATAGTACATCTCAGGTACAGCGATGGGTGATTATAGAATAGTACATCTCAGGTACAGCGATGGGTGTTTATAGGATAGTACATCTCAGGTACAGCGATGGGTGATTATAGAATAGTACATCTCAGGTACAGCGATGGGTGTTTATAGGATAGTACATCTCAGGTACAGCGATGGGTGTTTATAGGATAGTACATCTCAGGTACAGCGATGGGTGATTATAGGATAGTACATCTCAGGTACAGCGATGGGTGATTATAGGATAGTACATCTCAGGTACAGCGATGGGTGTTTATAGAATAGTACATCTCAGGTACAGCGATGGGTGTTTATAGGATAGTACATCTTAGGTACACCGATGGGTGTTTATAGGATAGTACATCTCAGGTACATCGATGGGTGTTTATAGGATAGTACATCTCAGGTACAGCGATGGGTGTTTATAGGATAGTACATCTCAGGTACAGCAATGGGTGTTTATAGGATAGTACATCTCAGGTACAGCGATGGGTGTTTATAGGATAGTACATCTCAGGTACAGCGATGGGTGATTATAGGATAGTACATCTCAGGTACAGCGATGGGTGATTATAGGATAGTACATCTCAGATACAGCGATGGGTGTTTATAGGATAGTACATCTCAGGTACATCGATGGGTGTTTATAGGATAGTACATCTCAGGTACAGCGATGGGTGTTTATAGGATAGTACATCTCAGGTACAGCGATGGGTGTTTATAGGATAGTACATCTCAGGTACAGCGATAGGTGTTTATAGGATAGTACATCTCAGGTACATCGATGGGTGTTTATAGGATAGTACATCTCAGGTACAGCGATGGGTGTTTATAGAATAGTACATCTTAGGTACACCGATGGGTGTTTATAGGATAGTACATCTCAGGTACAGCGATGGGTGTTTATAGGATAGTACATCTCAGGTACAACGATGGATGTTTATAGGATAGTACAAATTAGGTACACCGATGGGTGTTTATAGGATAGTACATCTCAGGTACAGCGATGGGTGTTTATAGGATAGTACATCTTAGGTACAGCGATGGGTGTTTATAGGATAGTACATCTCAGGTACAGCGATGGGTGTTTATAGGATAGTACATCTCAGGTACAGCGATGGGTGTTTATAGGATAGTACATCTCAGGTACAGCGATGGGTGTTTATAGGATAGTACATCTCAGGTACAGCGATGGGTGTTTATAGGATAGTACATCTCAGGTACAGCGATGGGTGTTTATAGGATAGTACATCTCAGGTACAGCGATGGGTGATTATAGGATAGTACATCTCAGGTACAGCGATGGGTGATTATAGGATAGTACATCTCAGGTACAGCGATGGGTGTTTATAGGATAGTACATCTCAGGTACAGCGATGGGTGTTTATAGAATAGTACATCTCAGGTACAGCGATGGGTGTTTATAGGATAGTACATCTTAGGTACACCGATGGGTGTTTATAGGATAGTACATCTCAGGTACATCGATGGGTGTTTATAGGATAGTACATCTCAGGTACAGCGATGGGTGTTTATAGGATAGTACATCTCAGGTACAGCAATGGGTGTTTATAGGATAGTACATCTCAGGTACAGCGATGGGTGTTTATAGGATAGTACATCTCAGGTACAGCGATGGGTGATTATAGGATAGTACATCTCAGGTACAGCGATGGGTGATTATAGGATAGTACATCTCAGATACAGCGATGGGTGTTTATAGGATAGTACATCTCAGGTACATCGATGGGTGTTTATAGGATAGTACATCTCAGGTACAGCGATGGGTGTTTATAGGATAGTACATCTCAGGTACAGCGATGGGTGTTTATAGGATAGTACATCTCAGGTACAGCGATAGGTGTTTATAGGATAGTACATCTCAGGTACATCGATGGGTGTTTATAGGATAGTACATCTCAGGTACAGCGATGGGTGTTTATAGAATAGTACATCTTAGGTACACCGATGGGTGTTTATAGGATAGTACATCTCAGGTACAGCGATGGGTGATTATAGGATAGTACATCTCAGGTACAGCGATGGGTGTTTATAGGATAGTACATCTCAGGTACAACGATGGATGTTTATAGGATAGTACATCTTAGGTACACCGATGGGTGTTTATAGGATAGTACATCTCAGGTACAGCGATGGGTGTTTATAGGATAGTACATCTTAGGTACAGCGATGGGTGTTTATAGGATAGTACATCTCAGGTACAGCGATGGGTGATTATAGGATAGTACATCTCAGGTACAACGATGGGTGATTATAGGATAGTACATCTTAGGTACAGCGATGGGTGATTATAGGATAGTACATCTTAGGTACAACGATGGGTGATTATAGGATAGTACATCTCAGGTACAGCGATGGGTGTTTATAGGATAGTACATCTCAGGTACAGCGATGGGTGATTATAGGATAGTACATCTCAGGTACAACGATGGGTGATTATAGGATAGTACATCTTAGGTACACCGATGGGTGTTTATAGGATAATACATCTTAGGTACAGCGATGGGTGTTTATAGGATAGTACATCTCAGGTACAGTGATGGGTGTTTATAGGATAGTACATCTCAGGTACAGCGATGGGTGTTTATAGGATAGTACATCTCAGGTACAGCGATGGGTGATTATAGGATAGTACATCTCAGGTACAGTGATGGGTGTTTATAGGATAGTAGATTAATGGGTGTTTAAAGGATAGTAGATCTCAGGTACATTGATGGGTGTTTATAGGATAGTACATCTCAGATACAGCGATAGGGGTTTATAGGATAGCACATCTCAGGTACAGTGATGGGTGCTTAAAGGAAAATACAAGTTAGGTACAGCTATGGGTGTTTAAAGGATAGTACATGTTAGGCAAAGTGATGGGTGTTTTCTCAGGTAGAGCGATGGTTGTTTATATGATAGTACATCTAAAGTACATTGATGGGTATTTATAGGATACTACATACTAGGATTGTACATCTTAGGTAAATTGATGGTTGTTTAATGGATAGTACATTGATGGGTGTTTAGAGGATAGTAAATCTCAGGTAAAGTGATGGCTGTTTATAGGATAGTAAATCTCATGTACAGCGATGGGTGTTTATAGGATAGTAAATCTCAGGTACAGCGATGGGTGTTTATAGGATAGTACATCTCATGTACAGCGATGGGTGTTTATAGGATAGTAAATCTCAGGTACAGCGATGGGTGATTATAGGATAGTAAATCTCAGATACAGCGATGGGTGATTATAGGATAGTACATCTCAGGTACAGCTATGGGTGTTTATAGGATAGTACATCTCAGGTACATTGATGGGTGTTTATAGGATAGTACATCTCAGGTACAGTGATGGGTGTTTATAGGATAGTACATCTCAGGTCCAGCAATGGGTGATTATAGGATAGTAAATCTCAGATACAGCGATGGGTGTTTATAGGATAGTAAATCTCAGGTACAGCGATGGGTGATTATAGGATAGTACATCTCAGGTACAGCTATGGGTGTTTATAGGATAGTACATCTCAGGTACATTGATGGGTGTTTATAGGATAGTACATCTCAGGTACAGTGATGGGTGTTTATAGGATAGTACATCTCAGGTACAGTGATGGGTGTTTATAGGATAGTACATCTCAGGTACAGCGATGGGTGTTTATAGGATAGTACATCTCAGGTAGAGTGATTGGAGTTTATAGGATAGTACATCTCAGGTACATTTATGGGTGTTTGTAGGATAGTAAATCTCAGGTACAGTGATGGGTGATTATAGGATAGTACATCTGAGGTACAGTGATTGGAGTTTATAGGACAGGAGATCTAAGGTACATTGAGGAGTGTTTATAGGATAGTAAATCTCAGGTACAGTGATGGGTAGTAATAGGATAATGCATCTCAGGTACATTTATGGATTTTTATAAGATAGTAAATCTCAGGTACAGCGATGGGTGTTTATATCTGTGACAGACCCAGCCAGGACATGGGCTTTTGGATGGGACTGCATGGTGGCCTCTTACCCACTGACTATGAGCCTTGGCTTTTAAGGGAACACTACACTTTGAGAGGTGTGTGCTTCGGGGGGACCTTTAGAATGGTATTTTTTTCTGGTTAAGTTCATGTCTCCCCAAAACTCACTCTCGGAATCTAGGCCCGGGATCCATGTTTAATGTTTTATTGCTGAATAGTCCGGTCACCTAGGTGGAAGACAGTGAAGTGGAGGAGGTCAGTGGAGTGGAGGAGGACAGTGGAGTGGAGGAGGACAGTGGATTGGAGGAGGACAGTAGAGTGGAGGAGGACAATGGATTGGAGGAGGACAGTAGAGTGGAGGAGGTCAGTAGAGTGGAGGAGGACAGTAGAGTGGAGGAGGACAGTAGAGTGGAGGAGGACAGTAGAGTGGAGGAGGTCAGTGAAGTGGAGGAGGATAGTAAAGTGGAGGACAGGGGGGTGGAAGACAGTGAAGTGTAGGAGGTCAGTAAAGTGGAGGAGGACAGTGGAGTGGAGGAGGGCAGTGGATTGAAGGAGGGCAGTGGAGTGGAGGAGGGCAGTAGAGTGGAGGAGGACAGTAGAGTGGAGGAGGACAGTGGGGTGGAAGACAGTGAAGTGGAGGAGGACAGTAGAGTGGAGGAGGGCAGTAGAGTGGAGGAGGACAGTAGAGTGGAGGAGGTCAGTAGACTGGAGGAGGTCAGGAGAGTTTAGGAGGTCAGTGGAGTGGAGGAGGACAGTTGAGTGGAGGAGGACAGTAGAGGGGAGGAGGACAGTAGAGTGGAGGAGGTCAGTAGAGGGGAGGAGGACAGTAGAGTGGAGGAGGTCATTAGAGTGGAGGAGGACAGTGGAGTGGAGGAGGACAGTGGAGTGGAGGAGGACAGTAGAGTGGAGGAGGAAAGTGGAGAGGATGAGGACAGTAGAGTGGAGGAGGACAGTGGGGTGGAAGACAGTGAAGTGGAGGAGGTCAGTAGAGTGGAGGAGGTCAGTAGAGTGGAGGAGGACAGTAGAGTAGAGGAGGTAGGTACAGTGGAGGAAGTAAGTAGAGTGGAGGAGGACAGTGGAGTGAAGGAGGTCAGTGGAGTGGAGGAGGACAGTAGAGTGGAGGAGGACAGTAGACTGGAGGAGGTCAGGAGAGTGTAGGAGGTCAGTGGAGTGGAGGAGGGCAGTGGATTGGAGGAGGGCAGTGGAGTGGAGGACAGTAGAGTGGAGGGGGACAGTAGAGTGGAGGAGGTCAGTAGACTGGAGGAGGTCAGGAGAGTGTAGGAGGTCAGTGGAGTGGAGGAGGACAGTAGAGTGGAGGAAGACAGTGGAGTGGAGGAGGACAGTAGAGTGGAGGAGGACAGTAGATTGGAGGAGGAAAGTGGAGAGGATGAGGACAGTAGAGTGGAGGAGGGCAGTAGAGTGGAGGAGGGCAGTGGAGTGGAGGAGGATAGTAGAGGGGAGGAGGACAGTAGAGTGGAGGAGGTCAGTAGAGGGGAGGAGGACAGTAGAGTGGAGGAGGTCAGTGGAGTGGAGGAGGACAGTGGAGTGGAGGAGGAAAGTGGAGAGGATGAGGACAGTAGAGTGGAGGAGGTCAGTAGAGTGGAGGAGGACAGTAGAGTGGAGGAGGAAAGTGGAGAGGATGAGGACAGTAGAGTGGAGGAGGTCAGTAGAGTGGAGGAGGACAGTAGAGTGGAGGAGGACAGTAGATTGGAGGAGGAAAGTGGAGAGGATGAGGACAGTAGAGTGGAGGAGGGCAGTAGAGTGGAGGAGGACAGTAGAGTGGAGGAGGACAGTGGGGTGGAACACAGTGGAGTGGAGGAGGTCAGTAGAGTGGAGGAGGTCAGTAGAGTGGAGGAGGACAGTAGAGTGGAGGAGGACAGTGGAGTGGAGGAGGACAGTAGAGCGGAGGAGGTCAGTAGAGTGGAGGAGGACAGTAGAGTGGAGGAGGACAGTAGAGTGGAGGAGGTCAGTAGAGTGGAGGAGGACAGTGGAGTGGAGGAGGACAGTGGAGTGGAGGAGGACAGTAGAGCGGAGGAGGTCAGTAGAGTGGAGGAGGACAGTAGAGTGGAGGAGAACAGTGGATGGAACACAGTGGAGTGGAGGAGGTCAGTAGAGTGGAGGAGGTCAGTAGAGTGGAGGAGGACAGTAGAGTGGAGGAGGACAGTGGAGTGGAGGAGGACAGTGGAGTGGAGGAGGACAGTGGGGTGGAAGACAGTGAAGTGGAGGAGGTCAGTAGAGTGGAGGAGGTCAGTAGAGTGGAGGAGGTCAGTAGAGTGGAGGAGGACAGTAGAGTGGAGGAGGTCAGTAGAGTGGAGGAGGACAGTAGAGTGGAGGAGGTCAGTAGAGTGGAGGAGGACAGTAGAGTGGAGGAGGTCAGTAGAGTGGAGGAGGACAGTAGAGTGGAGGAGGTCAGTAGAGGGGAGGAGGACAGTAGAGTGGAGGAGGACAGTAGAGTGGAGGAGGACAGTAGAGTGGAGGAGGAAAGTGGAGAGGATGAGGACAGTAGAGTGGAGGAGGACAGTGGGGTGGAAGACAGTGAAGTGGAGGAGGTCAGTAGAGTGGAGGAGGTCAGTAGAGTGGAGGAGGACAGTGGAGTGGAGGAGGACAGTAGAGTAGAGGAGGTAGGTACAGTGGAGGAAGTAAGTAGAGTGGAGGAGGACAGTAGAGTGGAGGAGGACAGTAGATTGGAGGAGGACAGTAGAGTGGAGGAGGAAAGTGGAGAGGATGAGGACAGTAGAGTGGAGGAGGTCAGTAGAGGGGAGGAGGACAGTAGAGTGGAGGAGGACAGTAGAGTGGAGGAGGACAGTAGAGTGGAGGAGGTCAGTAGAGGGGAGGAGGACAGTAGAGTGGAGGAGGAAAGTAGAGAGGATGAGGACAGTAGAGTGGAGGAGGACAGTGGGGTGGAGGAGGACAGTGGAGTGGAGGAGGACAGTGGAGTGGAGGAGGACAGTAGAGTGGAGGAGGACAGTGGGGTGGAAGACAGTGAAGTGGAGGAGGACAGTAGAGTGGAGGAGGTCAGGAGAGTGTTGGAGGACAGTAGAGTGGAGGAGGTCAGTAGAGGGGAGGAGGACAGTAGAGTGGAGGAGGACAGTAGAGTGGAGGAGGACAGTAGAGTGGAGGAGGTCAGTAGAGGGGAGGAGGACAGTAGAGTGGAGGAGGAAAGTAGAGAGGATGAGGACAGTAGAGTGGAGGAGGACAGTGGAGTGGAGGAGGACAGTAGAGTGGAGGAGGACAGTGGGGTGGAAGACAGTGGAGTGGAGGAGGACAGTAGAGTGGAGGAGGACAGTGGGGTGGAAGACAGTGAAGTGGAGGAGGTCAGTAGAGTGGAGGAGGTCAGTAGAGTGGAGGAGGACAGTAGAGTGGAGGAGGACAGTAGAGGGGAGGAGGACAGTAGAGGGGAGGAGGACAGTAGAGTGGAGGAGGAAAGTAGAGAGGATGAGGACAGTAGAGCGGAGGAGGTCAGTAGAGGGGAGGAGGACAGTAGAGTGGAGGAGGACAGTAGATTGGAGGAGGACAGTAGAGTGGAGGAGGAAAGTGGAGAGGATGAGGACAGTAGAGTGGAGGAGGTCAGTAGAGGGGAGGAGGACAGTAGAGTGGAGGAGGACAGTAGAGTGGAGGAGGACAGTAGAGTGGAGGAGGTCAGTAGAGGGGAGGAGGACAGTAGAGTGGAGGAGGAAAGTAGAGAGGATGAGGACAGTAGAGTGGAGGAGGACAGTGGGGTGGAGGAGGACAGTGGAGTGGAGGAGGACAGTGGAGTGGAGGAGGACAGTAGAGTGGAGGAGGACAGTGGGGTGGAAGACAGTGAAGTGGAGGAGGACAGTAGAGTGGAGGAGGTCAGGAGAGTGTTGGAGGACAGTAGAGTGGAGGAGGTCAGTAGAGGGGAGGAGGACAGTAGAGTGGAGGAGGACAGTAGAGTGGAGGAGGACAGTAGAGTGGAGGAGGTCAGTAGAGGGGAGGAGGACAGTAGAGTGGAGGAGGAAAGTAGAGAGGATGAGGACAGTAGAGTGGAGGAGGACAGTGGAGTGGAGGAGGACAGTAGAGTGGAGGAGGACAGTGGGGTGGAAGACAGTGGAGTGGAGGAGGACAGTAGAGTGGAGGAGGACAGTGGGGTGGAAGACAGTGAAGTGGAGGAGGACAGTAGAGTGGAGGAGGAAAGTAGAGAGGATGAGGACAGTAGAGTGGAGGAGGACAGTGGGGTGGAGGAGGACAGTGGAGTGGAGGAGGACAGTGGAGTGGAGGAGGACAGTAGAGTGGAGGAGGACAGTGGGGTGGAAGACAGTGAAGTGGAGGAGGACAGTAGAGTGGAGGAGGTCAGGAGAGTGTTGGAGGACAGTAGAGTGGAGGAGGTCAGTAGAGGGGAGGAGGACAGTAGAGTGGAGGAGGACAGTAGAGTGGAGGAGGACAGTAGAGTGGAGGAGGTCAGTAGAGGGGAGGAGGACAGTAGAGTGGAGGAGGAAAGTAGAGAGGATGAGGACAGTAGAGTGGAGGAGGACAGTGGAGTGGAGGAGGACAGTAGAGTGGAGGAGGACAGTGGGGTGGAAGACAGTGGAGTGGAGGAGGACAGTAGAGTGGAGGAGGACAGTGGGGTGGAAGACAGTGAAGTGGAGGAGGTCAGTAGAGTGGAGGAGGTCAGTAGAGTGGAGGAGGACAGTAGAGGGGAGGAGGACAGTAGAGGGGAGGAGGACAGTAGAGTGGAGGAGGAAAGTAGAGAGGATGAGGACAGTAGAGCGGAGGAGGTCAGTAGAGGGGAGGAGGACAGTAGAGTGGAGGAGGACAGTAGAGTGGAGGAGGTCAGTAGAGTGGAGGAGGTCAGTAGAGTGGAGGAGGACAGTGGGGTGGAAGACAGTGAAGTGGAGGAGGTCAGTAGAGTGGAGGAGGTCAGTAGAGTGGAGGAGGTCAGTAGAGGGGAGGAGGTCAGTAGAGTGGAGGAGGTCAGTAGAGTGGAGGAGGACAGTGGGGTGGAAGACAGTGAAGTGGAGGAGGTCAGTAGAGTGGAGGAGGTCAGGAGAGTAGAGGAGGACAGTAGAGTGGAGGAGGTCAGGAGAGTAGAGGAGGTAGGTACAGTGGAGGAAGTAAGTAGAGTGGAGGAGGATAGTGGAGTGAAGGAGGTCAGCGATGGCCTGACATCACTTCCGGTTTCCCAGGATGTTCAGGGCGCCATTTTTAGAAATCAAAAACGTTCTCTCTCACCAATCTTGGTGTTTTGAATGCTTTTAAGTGTAGAGCAGGGATTTGGGGTCCTTTAGACCCCAGATCTCTCCATAAAGAGGACCTGTCACTGACTATTACTGTCACAAGGATGGTTACATTTTTTTCTGACAGCAATAAAAGTGATTAAAAAAAAATGTAAAGCGACAGTGTAAAAATAATAAATAAATAAAGAAAAATTTTTTTCAAAGTGCCCCCATCCCCCCGGCTCGCACACAAAGATGAACGCACACATGTCACACATGTGAGGTATTACCACGAACGTCAGATAATGAGCAATAATTCTAGCAGCAGACCTCCTCTGTACATCTGAAGTGGTGACCTGTAAAGGCTTTTAAACCATCTCCTATGGATAACAATATTTACACCGCTTATCTCTGTTACCCGGAAGTGGGCAATTTTAAAGCGTGACATGTTTGGTATCTAGTTACTCAGCGTAACATCTTTTATATTTTACCAAAAAAAATTGGGTTATGTATTGTGATCTTTTGCATTAAAATTCTTTCCCCAAAAGGTGTAAAAACCACAAATACCGTATGACATAAAAAATTGCAACACCCACCATTTTATTCTCTAGGGCCTCTGCTTTAACAAATATATAATATTTGGGGGTTCTGGGTAATTTTCTAGCAAAAAAATACCGATTGTTACATGTAAACAAAAAGTGCCAGAAAAGGCGGGGTCTGGAAGTGTTTAAATCATCCCCATTGGGTTGGCCACAGAGAGGGAGTGTGAAATAGTGACAGAACTTTCCATTGGCTGGGGTCTAAGTTAAGGTGGAACTCTACCACCTAAAAGAAAATTGTCAGCAGCCAGAAGAGACATGCTGAGGCCGGCATTAATATGCGTGTTACTACAACATGTAGTCATTCATTTTGAATGGCACCCGATGCATTAAAGCACTTCTGTTGCGGCAAACATTGTGTGACATCCGGTTTCTGATATGTTCTGATGCGTCGGAATCCCATAGGCTGCCTCATGCAATGCATGCTAAGACGTGACCCAATGCACATTAACGCATGTGCATATAAATTGGCCCTAAAGGATCTGAGGATTCTTTACCCAATAATATGTGTGCAGATTCCGTTCAATTGTCCAATCATGTGCAGAGGTAATGGATGAATCTGGATTTACTCACACATACACCTTCCAAAATGTTTTAGTAAATCAGCCTGAATTTTGTACCATAAAATGTTCTTACCACCGACTCACAAACCTCTTTAGAATAGACATTGTGCTGCACACGCTCACTAGGTATGTCATTCCAGCCTTGCCAATCAAGACAGCTGAAGATGTATGTAGGCAGGTGCAGTTAGTAGTCTTCCACTAGGTGGCTCTGTTCCAAAGTAGTGTCTGGTTACAGAAAGCAGTGTAATCAGGTGCTAGGCCCCTTTTAGCTATAGCACTCCTGTAGTGATGTCATTTGTGAGTCAGGGCCCAGTTACAAACCAGGTTAGGAGGAGCCCTAGTGCTGTGATGTCATGGGTGAGTCAGGGCTGAGTTACAAGAAAAGTTGGGAAGAGCCCTAGTGCAGTGATGTCATGGGTGAGTCAAGGCCCAGTTACAAGCCAGGTTGGGAGGAGCCCTAGTGCCGTGCTGTCATGGGTGAGTCAGGGCCCAGTTACAAGCCAGGTTGGGCGGAGCCCTAGTGCCGTGCTGTCATGGGTGCATCAGGGCCCAGTTACAAGCCAAGTTGGGAGGAGCCCTAGTGCTGTGATGTCATGGGTGAGTCAGGGTTCAGTTACAAGCCAGGTTGGGCGGAGCCCTAGTGCCGTGCTGTCATGGGTGGGTCAGGGCCCAGTTACAAGCCAGGTTGGGCAGAGCCCTAGTGCCGTGATGTCATGGGTGAGTCAGGGTTCAGTTACAAGCCAGGTTGGGCGGAGCCCTAGTGCCGTGCTGTCATGGGTGGGTCAGGGCCCAGTTACAAGCCAGGTTGGGCAGAGCCCTAGTGCCATGATGTCATGGGTGAGTCAGGGTTCAGTTACAAGCCAGGTTGGGCGGAGCCCTAGTGCCGTGCTGTCATGGGTGCATCAGGGCCCAGTTACAAGCCAAGTTGGGAGGAGCCTTAGTGCTGTGATGTCATGGGTGAGTCAGGGCCCAGTTACAAACCAAGTTGGGAGGAGCCCTAGTGCTGTGATGTCAGGGACCCGTTGGAAACCAAGCCAGGTTGGGAGGAGCCATAGTGCAGTGATGTCATGGGTGAGTCAGGGTTCAGTTAAAAGCCAGGTTGTGAGGAACCCTAGTGCAATGATGTCATGGGTGAGTCAGGGCCCAGTTACAAGCCAGGTTGGGAGGAGCCCTAGTGATGTCAGAGCCCATTTGGGAGCCAAGCCAGGAAAGCCAGGTTGGGAGGAGCCCTAGTTCAGTGATGTCATGGGTGAGTCAAGGCTAAGTTACAAGCCAAGTTCGGAGGAGCCCTAGTGCCATGATGTCATGGGTGAGTCATTGCTCAGTTACAAGCCAGGTTGGAAGGAGTCCTAGTGCCGTGATGTCATAGGTGAGTCAGGGCCCAGTTACAAGCCAGGTTGGGAGGAGCTTTAGTGCCGTGATGTCAAGGCCTAGTTGGGAGCCAAGCCAGGTTGGGAGGAGCCCTAGTGCATTTGGGGCATGGGAGCCAGAGACCCACCATCAGACAGATGTCGCCAGCAAGTGGAGGCGCCAGGGCAGGGCTGGGGCCAGGTAGACCTGCACCCAGAAGAGCTGGCTGCAGACTTTCTGACCTTTCATAGGAGGAGCGAGTAGTGAAAGGCCTTTAAGACCTGACCTGAGTGAGGTTTATGCCACTTGGAGATGGTGGGAGAAATGTACCAATGGAGGAGGTGACTGCAGTGATCCCATTCCAGTGAGTACTAAAGACCCCGGGTGGAGAGAGAGTAGGGAAGATAACTTATTGAAAGTGCTGCATGATGCTTTTACATGTGACTACTGCAGACCGTCCAGTATATGTGATAATAGACTGTCAAGTGACCCTGGATAGAATGTCGATGTGATGTGACTCTGCGATCTTCCAAGTTCCACCAGTATAGTGCAGCAACCCTCTCTTTATGTGGCCTTTCCTTCCTTTGGGGATACGAAGGTTAACATCTGGGGATGTTGGGAGGAGGCCTCTGGCATGGAGTAGGCACAAGATGGCGGAGGGTTAAATTTGCTAGCAGGCAGGTTGTTGTTCTAGCAGGAGAGGAAGAAGGGCAGGGACTTGCGCTATTGACGCCAATACACAGCTATTTGTAGGTCCCCCTTACATGCTGACCCAGGAAGATCGGACAAAGATGTCTGCGCCAGTGAGGGAACTGATTGACGTCACAATGGATGAAAGTATGGGGGTTTCATTCCACTTTACATGGGACTTTCTTTTTGATTTCTTGACGTTAGTAATGAATGAATAGCTGAGCGCTGAGTCCTTCCTCCTCCGACTATTCCCAGCTGCTGCTTTTGTTGTGCTCATTGTGTTCCTGTTTGTGGTATTAATATCTCATTGGTTGTTTGAACAGTCGGATTATTTTGTATTTGTTTTGGATTAATGGGGATGATTGGTAATAGAAAGCTCGAGTTTCATGATGGGTGTGGAGGTTTCACTTTTATAGGCAATAAGTGACCCCGTCACCTGGGACTAGGATCACAGCATCGGGGACAATTGTGAAATCATGAAGAAATAACTTACCAATGAGAAGTGATTGAGGAACATTCAGGAATAGAGATTCTTTCTGCACTCTCCATGCGTTACCTTCGCTTTGTCCTAAGGTGGAAGTTAAGTTCAGAGGAGGCGCTGGCCTGACTTGTAAATTATATCACACCAATGTCCTAGACCACCCTTTCCCAACCGGGGTTCCTTCAGGGGGTGACAGGGGTTCCGGGAGCTGTTTCTAATTAAACTCCCATCTGATGGTGTCTGCAGAGTTCCAGATCCAACGCCACTTGGCAGAGCCAATGGCATTACATCAATGACCTTTTTATCTGTCTGTAACGGTGACTTCCCTCTGACCACCAATGTAAGGAGCATTCTTCCCACTGACCACCAATGTAAGGAACATTCTTCCCACTGATCACCAATGTAAGGGACATTCTTCCCACTGACCACCAATGTAAGGAGCATTCTTCCCACTGACCACCAATGTAAGGGACATTCTTCCCACTGACCACCAATGTAAGGGACATTCTTCCCACTGATCACCAATGTAAGGAACATTCTTCCCACTGACCACCAATGTAAGGGACATTCTTCTCACTGATCACCAATGTAAGGGACATTCTTCCCACTGACCACCAATGTAAGGGACATTCTTCTCACTGATCACCAATGTAAGGGACATTCTTCCCAATTTTTGTTTATTAAAAGTCTTGCAATCAATAATCATAAAATCAATATACATAAATAAATATATACATATTTACATGAAAAGGGGGGAAAAAAATACATAGCAAATTCTGCTCTCAAATAAAGACTGCCTTTACAGCAAAAACAAAACTCACATCATGAAACACATCATTACCGGGAAAAATAATCTTAATAAGACTCACACCACCACACCAGACATCAAACCTGCGAGGTCAAGAAACAAAACCACTCCCATTATGCATGCAGCCCTTCTTCAAAAATGAAGATATTAACTAACAAAAGCTAAGGGCGTGAAAGAAATAGCATAGGAAAAAAGCTTTTCACCCAGAGATGGACAGTTCACCAAAAGCAGGTCTGATATTCCTCCACGCCCTTATCCAGAACGCTCGAGGCTCCCTGCCCTTCTCAAGACCCCGAATCTTCCCAACCTCACCCAGAATATCGTACACCACCACCTCGACAGGGAGGACTTTCTTCCGCAGGGTAATCTGGCACCGTGCATTCCACGTGAAGTAACGGACAACTATACTAACTAGAAAAAGTGTATCCAAATCAAAATCCCAGCGAGTCGGGAATGCCCCGTACACCCACTCCACATAACTCATGCGATAGAGAAAGGGGATGCCTAGAGCCCTCCCCACCCTTTTATACACCTCTATGTTAAAGGGACACTGGAGCAAAAAGTGGTCCATAGACTCCACTTTACCAACACACTCCGCTCTAGGACAATCCCGATCATCCACAGGGCGATGCTTCAGGTTCCCTCTCACATAGAGCCTTCCGTGGAAAGCGAGCCAGGCTTGATCCCTAAACTTCAAAGGGATTCTTCCTAAGTTAATTAAACGCAACCCCTCCCTCATTACGGGGCCTGGGCAATCCCTTAAGGTCAGCGACACACTGAAAGCAGAGTCCAAAATCCTCTTCTCCAGAAGCTTTCTGGGGAGGGACTTGATATCCCCCACTGTCACCTGCCACTGCCTAAGTATTTTCAGACACGGGGCAACATAAGCCGGAAGCTTGCCATGTCGGACTCTCAGACTTTTCACTGGCCCGCCATCTTCCCAGCATCGCAGAAAAGGCCTAAACCAAGATTGAAAAATACCCACCCATCCCGGCGGGGTCTCTGCTAACATATTACCAAGATTATACTTTAAAAAAAGCAGAGAAAAGAAAACTATAGGGTTGACCATTCCTAGACCACCCTCCCGCCTGGACAGGTAAGTTACATTGCGTTTGATCAGGTTCAGCCTATTTCCCCATAACAGTTGGAAAAAGCAGCTGTACACCCTTGCATAGAGAGATTCCGGCAAGATACAGACAAAGCTGACATATAAAAAGATTGGGATCAGGTAAGTTTTAATCAAGTCAACCCTTTCCCTCAAGGAAAGTTTCCATTTCTTCCAGCTTGCCACCTTGGCATTGGCATTCAACAACCTGCTTTCCCAATTTCGATGACCATAGTCACCAGGACCAAATTTGATGCCCAACACTTTAATTTCCTGCTGGGGCTCTGGGAAGGCATCCGGAAGTTCGAAGCTTTCACCCTCCTTACCCATCCAGAAAACTTCACTCTTTTCATGATTGATTTTAGAGCCAGAAGCCTCAGTGTACTGCTCTATCACAGAGACCACCTCCTGCGCCTCCTCCATCCCAGAGATAATAACAGACACATCATCGGCATAGGCCACGACCTTCAAAGGCGGCACACCAGCAATGCCCAAAGGCACCCCACACAACGATCCACTCTCTAACCTTCTTATGAAGGGGTCGATTGCGAATACATATAGCAGGGGGCTCAAAGGACACCCCTGGCGCACACCAGAGCCAACCTCAAAAGGCCGTCCAACCCAACCATTAACAAGTGGGAAGCTCTCAGCCCCTTTATATAATGTTTTCAGCCAATCAATAAACCTCCCCTGCAGGCCGTATCTACCAAGTAGCAAATACAGGTACTCATGATTGACTCGATCAAAAGCCTTCGCCTGATCCAATGCCAGCAAGTACTTTCTCCATCCAGCAGCCCTGCATCGCTCCAAAGCCTCCCGGACAGCTAAAATTGCTGAAAAGGTACTTCTGCCCTGGACCGAGCAGTGCTGATGATTGGACAACAAATCGCCTGCTACTGACGACAAGCGCCAAAAAAGAATCTTCGCCAAGATCTTTCTATCAACATTGAGAAGACTGATGGGGCGCCAGTTCTCAATTATTGAGGGGTCTTTACCTTTTGACAGAAGAATCACAGCGGATTGCCTCATGGAGGGAGGGAGAGAACCCTCTTCTAAACAGCTGTTATAAACCTCCGCTAAAAAGGGAGCCAGAATGGACTTAAAACACTTGTAAAATTCAGCTGTCAACCCATCTGGCCCAGGCGACTTTTTGGTAGCCAGCTTCTCTATAGCACGAACTACCTCATCCGCTGAAATTGGTTCTGTCAAATCCATCAAAGGCAATGTATCATTTCCCAATCCTGGAGTAGAATCCAGAAAGCTTTCCATCCTGTCCCGACTAAGGTCCTTTCTTCCCAGAAGGTCTGCGTAATATGACCTGAAGATCTCCAGGATCCCTGATCTGGACTTAACCAGGGAACCCGTACTATCCCTCAGACCTATGACCGTCTTAACTGCTATGCCTTGCTTACAGTTCTGGTAAGGATCAGGCGAGTGATATTTCCCGTAATCTCTCTCCAGAACCAAGGAGGCATGCCGGTCGTATTGACACTTCCTAAGAAGAAGCTTTACCTCCGAGATCTCCCCTGGATCTCCTCTATACGAGACAAGACGATCAAGCTTCCTCCGCAAATGCTGGTAGGCAATATACATACCAAGCTGCTTCTTCTTACTTATGGCCTTGAAAAGTCCAATCGCCCTTTGTTTCACAAGCTCCCACCACTTTGACTTACTGCTGCAAAAGTCCAGAATAGAAACCTGTGCCTGAAAAAAATCCTCAAAGGATTGTCTTACCTCTACATCTTCCAGGAGAGCCGAATTCAGTTTCCAGGTACCCCTTCCCCTGGGTGGAGTGTCCGAGGCATTCAGAGTCACAGACAGCATACAGTGGTCAGAGAACTCCACCGCCCTCAACTCAGGAGCCGAGAAAGCAGAGTTCTCCTTTAAAAAAAACCTATCTATCCTACTCTGACTATTCCCTCTCTGAAACGTGAATCCCGTGCTGCCAGGGCAGTTCTTAATGTGCACATCTACCAGGCCTGCTTGTCTAACCATATCTCTAAGAAAAACGCTATCATAACCCAGCCTGTCTATGGAGACCCTCCTGTCTTCAGGCCTAATTATGGTGTTAAAGTCACCTCCAAAGACAACCTGCTGGGATGTAAAAAGGAAGGGCTTGATCTTTGTGAGGAGGCATTTCCTGTCCCATTTTGACTGCGGTCCATAGATATTGATCAGGCGCAGGTCCTGCCCCCTAACAGAGACGTCTAAGACCATGCATCTCCCCATTTCTATCTCAATTACCCGACGGCACGTTACCATATCGGTTTTAAAAAGAACCGCAACTCCGCTGCAAGGCTCAGCCGCAAGAGACCAAAAGGAGGGACCACATCTCCACTCCCTTTTTGCTAGATGGACATCGGCCAAAGTATTGAGCCAGGTCTCTTGCAAAAATAAAATCTCAGCATCAAACTCACTGAGCAAAAATAAGGCAATATCACGAGCTCTTGCAGATTTCACGCTGGCGACATTAATGGTCGCCACCTTTATCAGAGCGGGCACTGCCATCAGGATGATTGGGGTAGTCGTTTCTTAACCTCCACCACACTCTCATCACCCGAAACAGCTCTCTTTACACTATGTGACTCCCCCTCATCCATAGATGATAAAGAAGTGGATAAATTGGATACTAACTCCTCCCCTGATAAAACCGAAAATGTGTTGCCAAGAGGAACCCCTCCTGGCTCTAACTGTAAGGAGGAAACGACCGCTTTACTGGTTTTCCTCTTTTTCTTTTTCTTCCTCCTTGTCCTCTCCCACCCCTCCTCATCCGAATCCTCCACAACAGAGGGTGAGACATGGGACATGGACACCCCTCCCTCAACCCCATCGACCCCACCACCATCCAGCACCCCTGCACCCTCTTGGCCGCGTTTGCGGTGTCGAGAGACAGGGACTGGAGGTGGAGTAGGCCGAGGGGGAAGATCCACTATACCCGCCCCCCCAGCAGCTTCCGCTAGTCTGGAGGATCTACGCACAGTAGATGTAGGAACAACAGGAGGGACAGACTCAGGGACCACATCACTAGGGGAAACAGAATCTGACACAACAGACACAGGAGGGACAGACTCAGGGACCACATCACTAGGGGAAACAGAATCTGACACAACAGACACAGGAGGGGCAACAACAATTTCCTCTCTAACTTCAGCTGCTTCATCTTCTTTATCAAGCCTCTGCAGCTCAGTCTCCAATCCTGGCAAGTTATGCAGTGCCTCTGGGCACTGGCTATATGGATGACCCAGCTGCTGGCACAAATTGCACCGAATCTGGGTGCATTCTCTGGCCAAATGGCCTAAATCCTGGCACAGTGAGCACTTCTTGTGGGTGCAGGACGATGCAAAGTGCCCTTTATCACCACATTTATTGCACACCTTAGGCTGACCTTGGTAGAAAATGGTCAGCCTATCCCTACCCAGAAAGGCTGAGCAGGGAAGGTGCTGAACTACATCGCCCAGCACCCCCAATTTTAGTGACACTGTCCAGGCCCCTGTCCATATCCCATGCTCATCAAGGACCTTCCGCAGTGGAGTGAGGACCTCGCCATATCGGCGTAGCCATACTAATAAATCAGCCTCTGGTATGGATTCGTTACGCACCAAGATGGTCACCGACTTTATCAGAGGCTGTCTTGAAATCACCTTTGGCACCAAACCACTCCACTGCTGAAGGCCCTTGCACCTCCTAAATCTCTCCCAAAAGAGATCCAAACTCTCAGGTTTCACAAACGACAAATCAAATTCATAACTTCCCACCGGGCAAATCAAAGCAAAAATGTCACAGGCTTTAAACCCCATTTCCAAGACCAACTCGGCCACTCTCCCCCTTACTGGCGGCGTTCCATCGCCCTCCCACCGCAACTGAACCACATTCCTCCTCCTATACCCACTAACCAACCCCCCAACAAACCTCCTTGAATTGCGATTACTAACCAAATCCCCACCACCCACCCTGGTGCGACTCCCCAAAGCTGAAGCATAGCTTCCAACATTCCTCCCAGCAGAAAATCCATCAGTTTGTTTTGAAACATCCGACACAGACATAACAGATAACGATTGTACAGATCCGGGATTGATCTGTACAATCGATAAATCTTTCCTCTGCTGAGCAGGGGGAGAAATGTCATTTCTATTTTTCCCAGCAATATTATCCCCTTCACCACCACCCACCACATTCATTGCTTTATGATTATTGTCATTTTTAATACTTGCTGGGATATTTGTTGTCTTCACAGCAGAATCCATAGTTGGTGCTGCACTGGTAAGAGTTTCAGCTGTCATCTTCTCTTCCACTGGGACAGGGTTTTCAGCTGTGGAAATGGAATTCAGTTCTAGCACAGCAGCAGGTAAAACACTGCAGGTAACTTCCATGGCTGCTTCCATTCCAAAAACAGCAGCATGCTGATCCCCTCCCCCACCAGCAATCAGCCCTGAAACACTGGGAAGCTCTGGTGAAAGTGAAACAGACTCCTTGGAGCTGGCAGCCATTTTGCTTTCAGAGGGACTACTGGTCTCAGCCAGACCAGCAAAATCCATGTCTGGGGTGTCAGATGCAGGTCCATCCACATTCACCTGATGGTCCGGGGATTTTACGGTCAGGGATTTTCCCTGCATGTCTGTACTGGTTGTGTTCACAGCAGAATCTCCAATAGGTAGCTGTAGGCAAAGCTCCTTCTCACCTGGGACACCATCCACTACAGCAGGTGGGGCAGACATGTTGGATGGCAGCATGGTATACTGGGATTTCTCCACCAGTACTGGCTTTGCTGGTTTGTATCTCCTCTGCCCATCCACAGGGATTTCTGATGGATCATCAGTGAATGCAAACTTATCTGCTCTCAGGGGGGACTCCATCTCCTGGATAAATGTCAGGGATCCATGCCCACTCTCAACCCCCTGGCTGGTTGCCGCTGGCGATTCCCAGTTCTGGCATGGGGGGAGAGGTGCAGAGGCAGATGGAGCCTGGTCATCCATTAACTGAGGCTGCTGATCCACAGAACTTGCTGATGCTTGGCTGGCAAATCTCCTCTCATTATCAAATTTTTCTTTAAACACTCCGCTTCTATCTTTCAACTTTTCCAGTAATAAAGATTGTTTCTTTACCTTATCTTCCAATTCCTGTAGCTCAGGCTTCATGGCTGTGCGATTTTTACTCCAGGCCTGGCAGTATTTGGCTCTGAAGGATTTATGTTCAGCCTTCAAAACTTTAAGTTTTTCTTCAGCTCTCCCAATCGCCCTAAAACGATTGATAACCTTCTGGCTGAAGACATCCGCATTCTCACCAGGGCCTGGACCCACAGACAGGTCCTCCACCTCCTCCTCACTAGGCCCCGTGTCATCAGGGGGATCCCTCCCAGGGCCTCCCCCAGGATCAGGCATTGTTCCTGGGCCAAGCTAGCAAGCAAGGCCCAGGCTTGAAAAGGGCTGGTTCTCTGAGAGAGCCCTTTGGGTGTGTCCTCCTCCTTCTTCCCACTGACCACCAATGTAAGGAGCTTTCTTCCCACTGACCACCAATGTAAGGAGCTTTCTTCCCACTGACCACCAATGTAAGGAGCTTTCTTCCCACTGACCACCAATGTAAGGAACATTCTTCTCACTGACCACCAATGTAAGGGACATTCTTCCCACTGATCACCAATGTAAGGAACATTCTTCCCACTGACCACCAATGTAAGGGACATTCTTCCCAATTTTGTTTATTAAAAGTCTTGCAATCAATAAGCATAAAATCAATATACATAAATAAATATATACATATTTACATGAAAAGGGGGGAAAAAAAAAATACATAGCAAATTCTGCTCTCAAATAAAGACTGCCTTTACAGCAAAAACAAAACTCACATCATGAAACACATCATTACCGGGAAAAATAATCTTAATAAGACTCACACCACCACACCAGACATCAAACCTGCGAGGTCAAGAAACAAAACCACTCCCATTATGCATGCAGCCCTTCTTCAAAAATGAAGATATTAACTAACAAAAGCTAAGGGCGTGAAAGAAATAGCATAGGAAAAAAGCTTTTCACCCAGAGATGGACAGTTCACCAAAAGCAGGTCTGATATTCCTCCACGCCCTTATCCAGACCGCTCGAGGCTCCCTGCCCTTCTCAAGACCCCGAATCTTCCCAACCTCACCCAGAATATCGTACACCACCACCTCGACAGGGAGGACTTTCTTCCGCAGGGTAATCTGGCACCGTGCATTCCACGTGAAGTAACGGACAACTATACTAACTAGAAAAAGTGTATCCAAATCAAAATCCCAGCGAGTCGGGAATGCCCCGTACACCCACTCCGCATAACTCATGCGATAGAGAAAGGGGATGCCTAGAGCCCTCCCCACCCTTTTATACACCTCTATGTTAAAGGGACACTGGAGCAAAAAGTGGTCCATAGACTCCACTTTACCAACACACTCCGCTCTAGGACAATCCCGATCATCCACAGGGCGATGCTTCAGGTTCCCTCTCACATAGAGCCTTCCGTGGAAAGCGAGCCAGGCTTGATCCCTAAACTTCAAAGGGATTCTTCCTAAGTTAATTAAACGCAACCCCTCCCTCATTACGGGGCCTGGGCAATCCCTTAAGGTCAGCGACACACTGAAAGCAGAGCCCAAAATCCTCTTCTCCAGAAGCTTTCTGGGGAGGGACTTGATATCCCCCACTGTCACCTGCCACTGCCTAAGTATTTTCAGACACGGGGCAACATAAGCCGGAAGCTTGCCATGTCGGACTCTCAGACTTTTCACTGGCCCGCCATCTTCCCAGCATCGCAGAAAAGGCCTAAACCAAGATTGAAAAATACCCACCCATCCCGGCGGGGTCTCTGCTAACATATTACCAAGATTATACTTTAAAAAAAGCAGAGAAAAGAAAACTATAGGGTTGACCATTCCTAGACCACCCTCCCGCCTGGACAGGTAAGTTACATTGCGTTTGATCAGGTTCAGCCTATTTCCCCATAACAGTTGGAAAAAGCAGCTGTACACCCTTGCATAGAGAGATTCCGGCAAGATACAGACAAAGCTGACATATAAAAAGATTGGGATCAGGTAAGTTTTAATCAAGTCAACCCTTTCCCTCAAGGAAAGTTTCCATTTCTTCCAGCTTGCCACCTTGGCATTGGCATTCAACAACCTGCTTTCCCAATTTCGATGACCATAGTCACCAGGACCAAATTTGATGCCCAACACTTTAATTTCCTGCTGGGGCTCTGGGAAGGCATCCGGAAGTTCGAAGCTTTCACCCTCCTCACCCATCCAGAAAACTTCACTCTTTTCATGATTGATTTTAGAGCCAGAAGCCTCAGTGTACTGCTCTATCACAGAGACCACCTCCTGCGCCTCCTCCATCCCAGAGATAATAACAGACACATCATCGGCATAGGCCACGACCTTCAAAGGCGGCACACCAGCAATGCCCAAAGGCACCCCACACAACGATCCACTCTCTAACCTTCTTATGAAGGGGTCGATTGCGAATACATATAGCAGGGGGCTCAAAGGACACCCCTAGCGCACACCAGAGCCAACCTCAAAAGGCCGTCCAACCCAACCATTAACAAGTGGGAAGCTCTCAGCCCCTTTATATAATGTTTTCAGCCAATCAATAAACCTCCCCTGCAGGCCGTATCTACCAAGTAGCAAATACAGGTACTCATGATTGACTCGATCAAAAGCCTTCGCCTGATCCAATGCCAGCAAGTACTTTCTCCATCCAGCAGCCCTGCATCGCTCCAAAGCCTCCCGGACAGCTAAAATTGCTGAAAAGGTACTTCTGCCCTGGACCGAGCAGTGCTGATGATTGGACAACAAATCGCCTGCTACTGACGACAAGCGCCAAAAAAGAATCTTCGCCAAGATCTTTCTATCAACATTGAGAAGACTGATGGGGCGCCAGTTCTCAATTATTGAGGGGTCTTTACCTTTTGACAGAAGAATCACAGCGGATTGCCTCATGGAGGGAGGGAGAGAACCCTCTTCTAAACAGCTGTTATAAACCTCCGCTAAAAAGGGAGCCAGAATGGACTTAAAACACTTGTAAAATTCAGCTGTCAACCCATCTGGCCCAGGCGACTTTTTGGTAGCCAGCTTCTCTATAGCACGAACTACCTCATCCGCTGAAATTGGTTCTGTCAAATCCATCAAAGGCAATGTATCATTTCCCAATCCTGGAGTAGAATCCAGAAAGCTTTCCATCCTGTCCCGACTAAGGTCCTTTCTTCCCAGAAGGTCTGCGTAATATGACCTGAAGATCTCCAGGATCCCTGATCTGGACTTCACCAGGGAACCCGTACTATCCCTCAGACCTATGACCGTCTTAACTGCTATGCCTTGCTTACAGTTCTGGTAAGGATCGGGCGAGTGATATTTCCCATAATCTCTCTCCAGAACCAAGGAGGCATGCCGGTCGTATTGACACTTCCTAAGAAGAAGCTTTACCTCCGAGATCTCCCCTGGATCTCCTCCATACGAGACAAGACGATCAAGCTTCCTCCGCAAATGCTGGTAGGCAATATACATACCAAGCTGCTTCTTCTTACTTATGGCCTTGAAAAGTCCAATCGCCCTTTGTTTCACAAGCTCCCACCACTCTGACTTACTGCTGCAAAAGTCCAGAATAGAAACCTGTGCCTGAAAAAAATCCTCAAAGGATTGTCTTACCTCTACATCTTCCAGGAGAGCCGAATTCAGTTTCCAGGTACCCCTTCCCCTGGGTGGAGTGTCCGAGGCATTCAGAGTCACAGACAGCATACAGTGGTCAGAGAACTCCACCGCCCTCAACTCAGGAGCCGAGAAAGCAGAGTTCTCCTTTAAAAAAAACCTGTCTATCCTACTCTGACTATTCCCTCTCTGAAACGTGAATCCCGTGCTGCCAGGGCAGTGCTTAATGTGCACATCTACCAGGCCTGCTTGTCTAACCATATCTCTAAGAAAAACGCTATCATAACCCAGCCTGTCTATGGAGACCCTCCTGTCTTCAGGCCTAATTATGGTGTTAAAGTCACCTCCAAAGACAACCTGCTGGGATGTAAAAAGGAAGGGCTTGATCTTTGTGAAGAGGCATTTCCTGTCCCATTTTGACTGCGGTCCATAGATATTGATGAGGCGCAGGTCCTGCCCCCTAACAGAGACGTCTAAGACCATGCATCTCCCCATTTCTACCTCAATTATCCGCCGGCACGTTACCATATCGGTTTTAAAAAGAACCGCAACTCCGCTGCAAGGCTCAGCCGCAAGAGACCAAAAGGAGGGACCACATCTCCACTCCCTTTTTGCTAGATGGACATCGGCCAAAGTATTGAGCCAGGTCTCTTGCAAAAATAAAATCTCAGCATCAAACTCACTGAGCAAAAATAAGGCAATATCACGAGCTCTTGCAGATTTCACGCTGGCGACATTAATGGTCGCCACCTTTATCAGAGCGGGCACTGCCATCAGGATGATTGGGGTAGTCGTTTCTTAACCTCCACCACACTCTCATCACCCGAAACAGCTCTCTTTACACTATGTGACTCCCCCTCATCCATAGATGATAAAGAAGTGGATAAATTGGATACTAACTCCTCCCCTGATAAAACCGAAAATGTGTTGCCAAGAGGAACCCCTCCTGGCTCTAACTGTAAGGAGGAAACGACCGCTTTACTGGTTTTCCTCTTTTTCTTTTTCTTCCTCCTTGTCCTCTCCCACCCCTCCTCATCCGAATCCTCCACAACAGAGGGTGAGACATGGGACATGGACACCCCTCCCTCAACCCCATCGACCCCACCACCATCCAGCACCCCTGCACCCTCTTGGCCGCGTTTGCGGTGTCGAGAGACAGGGACTGGAGGTGGAGTAGGCCGAGGGGGAAGATCCACTATACCCGCCCCCCCCAGCAGCTTCCGCTAGTCTGGAGGATCTACGCACAGTAGATGTAGGAACAACAGGAGGGACAGACTCAGGGACCACATCACTAGGGGAAACAAAATCTGACACAACAGACACAGGAAGGACAGACTCAGGGACCACCTCACTAGGGGAAACAGAATCTGACACAACAGACACAGGAGGGGCAACAACAATTTCCTCTCTAACTTCAGCTGCTTCATCTTCTTTATCAAGCCTCTGCAGCTCAGTCTCCAATCCTGGCAAGTTATGCAGTGCCTCTGGGCACTGGCTATATGGATGACCCAGCTGCTGGCACAAATTGCACCGAATCTGGGTGCATTCTCTGGCCAAATGGCCTAAATCCTGGCACAGTGAGCACTTCTTGTGGGTGCAGGACGATGCAAAGTGGCCTTTATCACCACATTTATTACATACCTTAGGCTGACCTTGGTAGAAAATGGTCAGCCTATCCCTACCCAGAAAGGCTGAGCAGGGAAGGTGCTGAACTACATCGCCCAGCACCCCCAATTTTAGTGACACTGTCCAGGCCCCTGTCCATATCCCATGCTCATCAAGGACCTTCCGCAGTGGAGTGAGGACCTCGCCATATCGGCGTAGCCATACTAATAAATCAGCCTCTGGTATGGATTCGTTACGCACCAAGATGGTCACCGACTTTATCAGAGGCTGTCTTGAAATCACCTTTGGCACCAAACCACTCCACTGCTGAAGGCCCTTGCACCTCCTAAATCTCTCCCAAAAGAGATCCAAACTCTCAGGTTTCACAAACGACAAATCAAATTCATAACTTCCCACCGGGCAAATCAAAGCAAAAATGTCACAGGCTTTAAACCCCATTTCCAAGACCAACTCGGCCACTCTCCCCCTTACTGGCGGCGTTCCATCGCCCTCCCACCGCAACTGAACCACATTCCTCCTCCTATACCCACTAACCAACCCCCCAACAAACCTCCTTGAATTGCGATTACTAACCAAATCCCCACCACCCACCCTGGTGCGACTCCCCAAAGCTGAAGCATAGCTTCCAACATTCCTCCCAGCAGAAAATCCATCAGTTTGTTTTGAAACATCCGACACAGACATAACAGATAAGGATTGTACAGATCCGGGATTGATCTGTACAATCGATAAATCTTTCCTCTGCTGAGCAGGGGGAGAAATGTCATTTCTATTTTTCCCAGCAATATTATCCCCTTCACCACCACCCACCACATTCATTGCTTTATGATTATTGTCATTTTTAATACTTGCTGGGATATTTGTTGTCTTCACAGCAGAATCCATAGTTGGTGCTGCACTGGTAAGAGTTTCAGCTGTCATCTTCTCTTCCACTGGGACAGGGTTTTCAGCTGTGGAAATGGAATTCAGTTCTAGCACAGCAGCAGGTAAAACACTGCAGGTAACCTCCATGGCTGCTTCCATTCCAAAAACAGCAGCATGCTGATCCCCTCCCCCACCAGCAATCAGCCCTGAAACACTGGGAAGCTCTGGTGAAAGTGAAACAGACTCCTTGGAGCTGGCAGCCATTTTGCTTTCAGAGGGACTACTGGTCTCAGCCAGACCAGCAAAATCCATGTCTGGGGTGTCAGATGCAGGTCCATCCACATTCACCTGATGGTCCGGGGATTTCACGGTCAGGGATTTTCCCTGCATGTCTGTACTGGTTGTGTTCACAGCAGAATCTCCAATAGGTAGCTGTAGGCAAAGCTCCTTCTCACCTGGGACACCATCCACTACAGCAGGTGGGGCAGACATGTTGGATGGCAGCATGGTATACTGGGATTTCTCCACCAGTACTGGCTTTGCTGGTTTGTATCTCCTCTGCCCATCCACAGGGATTTCTGATGGATCATCAGTGAATGCAAACTTATCTGCTCTCAGGGGGGACTCCATCTCCTGGATAAATGTCAGGGATCCATGCCCACTCTCAACCCCCTGGCTGGTTGCCGCTGGCGATTCCCAGTTCTGGCATGGGGGGAGAGGTGCAGAGGCAGATGGAGCCTGGTCATCCATTAACTGAGGCTGCTGATCCACAGAACTTGCTGATGCTTGGCTGGCAAATCTCCTCTCATTATCAAATTTTTCTTTAAACACTCCGCTTCTATCTTTCAACTTTTCCAGTAATAAAGATTGTTTCTTTACCTTATCTTCCAATTCCTGTAGCTCAGGCTTCATGGCTGTGCGATTTTTACTCCAGGCCTGGCAGTATTTGGCTCTGAAGGATTTATGTTCAGCCTTCAAAACTTTAAGTTTTTCTTCAGCTCTTCCAATCGCCCTAAAACGATTGATAACCTTCTGGCTGAAGACATCCGCATTCTCATCGGGGCCTGGACCCACAGACAGGTCCTCCACCTCCTTCTCACTAGGCCCCGTGTCATCAGGGGGATCCCTCCCAGGGCCTCCCCCAGGATCAGGCATTGTTCCTGGGCCAAGCTAGCAAGCAAGGCCCAGGCTTGAAAAGGGCTGGATCTCACAGAGAGCTCCTTGGGTGTGTCCTCCTCCTTCTTCCCACTGACCACCAATGTAAGGGACATTCTTCCCACTGACCTCCAATGTAAGGGACATTCTTCCCACTGACCACCAATGTAAGGGACATTCTTCCCACTGACCACCAATGTAAGGGACATTCTTCCCACTGACCACCAATGTAAGGGACATTCTTCCCACTGACCACCAATGTAAGGGACATTCTTCCCACTGACCACCAATGTAAGGGACATTCTTCCCACTGACCTCCAATGTAAGGGACATTCTTCCCAATTTTGTTTATTAAAAGTCTTGCAATCAATAAGCATAAAATCAATATACATAAATAAATATATACATATTTACATGAAAAGGGGGGAAAAAAATACATAGCAAATTCTGCTCTCAAATAAAGACTGCCTTTACAGCAAAAACAAAACTCACATCATGAAACACATCATTACCGGGAAAAATAATCTTAATAAGACTCACACCACCACACCAGACATCAAACCTGCGAGGTCAAGAAACAAAAACCACTCCCATTATGCATGCAGCCCTTCTTCAAAAATGAAGATATTAACTAACAAAAGCTAAGGGCGTGAAAGAAATAGCATAGGAAAAAAGCTTTTCACCCAGAGATGGACAGTTCACCAAAAGCAGGTCTGATATTCCTCCACGCCCTTATCCAGACCGCTCGAGGCTCCCTGCCCTTCTCAAGACCCCGAATCTTCCCAACCTCACCCAGAATATCGTACACCACCACCTCGACAGGGAGGACTTTCTTCCGCAGGGTAATCTGGCACCGTGCATTCCACGTGAAGTAACGGACAACTATACTAACTAGAAAAAGTGTATCCAAATCAAAATCCCAGCGAGTCGGGAATGCCCCGTACACCCACTCCGCATAACTCATGCGATAGAGAAAGGGGATGCCTAGAGCCCTCCCCACCCTTTTATACACCTCTATGTTAAAGGGACACTGGAGCAAAAAGTGGTCCATAGACTCCACTTTACCAACACACTCCGCTCTAGGACAATCCCGATCATCCACAGGGCGATGCTTCAGGTTCCCTCTCACATAGAGCCTTCCGTGGAAAGCGAGCCAGGCTTGATCCCTAAACTTCAAAGGGATTCTTCCTAAGTTAATTAAACGCAACCCCTCCCTCATTACGGGGCCTGGGCAATCCCTTAAGGTCAGCGACACACTGAAAGCAGAGCCCAAAATCCTCTTCTCCAGAAGCTTTCTGGGGAGGGACTTGATATCCCCCACTGTCACCTGCCACTGCCTAAGTATTTTCAGACACGGGGCAACATAAGCCGGAAGCTTGCCATGTCGGACTCTCAGACTTTTCACTGGCCCGCCATCTTCCCAGCATCGCAGAAAAGGCCTAAACCAAGATTGAAAAATACCCACCCATCCCGGCAGGGTCTCTGCTAACATATTACCAAGATTATACTTTAAAAAAAGCAGAGAAAAGAAAACTATAGGGTTGACCATTCCTAGACCACCCTCCCGCCTGGACAGGTAAGTTACATTGCGTTTGATCAGGTTCAGCCTATTTCCCCATAACAGTTGGAAAAAGCAGCTGTACACCCTTGCATAGAGAGATTCCGGCAAGATACAGACAAAGCTGACATATAAAAAGATTGGGATCAGGTAAGTTTTAATCAAGTCTACCCTTTCCCTCAAGGAAAGTTTCCATTTCTTCCAGCTTGCCACCTTGGCATTGGCATTCAACAACCTGCTTTCCCAATTTCGATGACCATAGTCACCAGGACCAAATTTGATGCCCAACACTTTAATTTCCTGCTGGGGCTCTGGGAAGGCATCCGGAAGTTCGAAGCTTTCACCCTCCTCACCCATCCAGAAAACTTCACTCTTTTCATGATTGATTTTAGAGCCAGAAGCCTCAGTGTACTGCTCTATCACAGAGACCACCTCCTGCGCCTCCTCCATCCCAGAGATAATAACAGACACATCATCGGCATAGGCCACGACCTTCAAAGGCGGCACACCAGCAATGCCCAAAGGCACCCCACACAACGATCCACTCTCTAACCTTCTTATGAAGGGGTCGATTGCGAATACATATAGCAGGGGGCTCAAAGGACACCCCTGGCGCACACCAGAGCCAACCTCAAAAGGCCGTCCAACCCAACCATTAACAAGTGGGAAGCTCTCAGCCCCTTTATATAATGTTTTCAGCCAATCAATAAACCTCCCCTGCAGGCCGTATCTACCAAGTAGCAAATACAGGTACTCATGATTGACTCGATCAAAAGCCTTCGCCTGATCCAATGCCAGCAAGTACTTTCTCCATCCAGCAGCCCTGCATCGCTCCAAAGCCTCCCGGACAGCTAAAATTGCTGAAAAGGTACTTCTGCCCTGGACCGAGCAGTGCTGATGATTGGACAACAAATCGCCTGCTACTGACGACAAGCGCCAAAAAAGAATCTTCGCCAAGATCTTTCTATCAACATTGAGAAGACTGATGGGGCGCCAGTTCTCAATTATTGAGGGGTCTTTACCTTTTGACAGAAGAATCACAGCGGATTGCCTCATGGAGGGAGGGAGAGAACCCTCTTCTAAACAGCTGTTATAAACCTCCGCTAAAAAGGGAGCCAGAATGGACTTAAAACACTTGTAAAATTCAGCTGTCAACCCATCTGGCCCAGGCGACTTTTTGGTAGCCAGCTTCTCTATAGCACGAACTACCTCATCCGCTGAAATTGGTTCTGTCAAATCCATCAAAGACAATGTACCATTTCCCAAACCTGGAGTAGAATCCAGAAAGCTTTCCATCCTGTCCCGACTAAGGTCCTTTCTTCCCAGAAGGTCTGCGTAATATGACCTGAAGATCTCCAGGATCCCTGATCTGGACTTCACCAGGGAACCCGTACTATCCCTCAGACCTATGACCGTCTTAACTGCTATGCCTTGCTTACAGTTCTGGTAAGGATCAGGCGAGTGATATTTCCCATATCCCATATCCCAATCTCTCTCCAGAACCAAGGAGGCATGCCGGTCGTATTGACACTTCCTAAGAAGAAGCTTTACCTCCGAGATCTCCCCTGGATCTCCTCCATACGAGACAAGACGATCAAGCTTCCTCCGCAAATGCTGGTAGGCAATATACATACCAAGCTGCTTCTTCTTACTTATGGCCTTGAAAAGTCCAATCGCCCTTTGTTTCACAAGCTCCCACCACTCTGACTTACTGCTGCAAAAGTCCAGAATAGAAACCTGTGCCTGAAAAAATTCCTCAAAGGATTGTCTTACCTCTACATCTTCCAGGAGAGCCGAATTCAGTTTCCAGGTACCCCTTCCCCTGGGTGGAGTGTCCGAGGCATTCAGAGTCACAGACAGCATACAGTGGTCAGAGAACTCCACCGCCCTCAACTCCGGAGCCGAGAAAGCAGAGTTCTCCTTTAAAAAAAACCTATCTATCCTACTCTGACTGTTCCCTCTCTGAAACGTGAATCCCGTGCTGCCAGGGCAGTGCTTAATGTGCACATCTACCAGGCCTGCTTGTCTAACCATATCTCTAAGAAAAACGCTATCATAACCCAGCCTGTCTATGGAGACCCTCCTGTCTTCAGGCCTAATTATGGTGTTAAAGTCACCTCCAAAGACAACCTGCTGGGATGTAAAAAGGAAGGGCTTGATCTTTGTGAAGAGGCATTTCCTGTCCCATTTTGACTGCGGTCCATAGATATTGATCAGGCGCAGGTCCTGCCCCCTAACAGAGACATCTAAGACCATGCATCTCCCCATTTCTACCTCAATTACCCGCCGGCACGTTACCATATCGGTTTTAAAAAGAACCGCAACTCCGCTGCAAGGCTCAGCCGCAAGAGACCAAAAGGAGGGACCGCATCTCCACTCCCTTTTTGCTAGATGGACATCGGCCAAAGTATTGAGCCAGGTCTCTTGCAAAAATAAAATCTCAGCATCAAACTCACTGAGCAAAAATAAGGCAATATCACGAGCTCTTGCAGATTTCACGCTGGCGACATTAATGGTCGCCACCTTTATCAGAGCGGGAACTGCCATCAGGATGATTGGGGTAGTCGCTTCTTAACCTCCACCACACTCTCATCACCCGAAACAGCTCTCTTTACACTATGTGACTCCCCCTCATCCATAGATGATAAAGAAGTGGATAAATCGGATACTAACTCCTCCCCTGATAAAACCGAAAATGTGTTGCCAAGAGGAACCCCTCCTGGCTCTAACTGTAAGGAGGAAACGACCGCTTTACTGGTCTTCCTCTTCTTCTTTTTCTTCCTCCTTGTCCTCTCCCACCCCTCCTCATCCGAATCCTCCACAACAGAGGGTGAGACATGGGACATGGACACCCCTCCCTCAACCCCATCGACCCCACCACCATCCAGCACCCCTGTACCCTCTTGGCCGCGTTTGCGGTGTCGAGAGACAGGGACTGGAGATGGAGTAGGCCGAGGGGGAAGATCCACTATACCCGCCCCCCCAGCAGCTTCCGCTAGTCTGGAGGATCTACGCACAGTAGATGTAGGAACAACCACAGGAGGGACAGACTCAGGGACCACATCACCAGGGGAAACAAAATCTGACACAACAGACACAGGAAGGACAGACTCAGGGACCACCTCACTAGGGGAAACAGAATCTGACACAACAGACACAGGAGGGGCAACAACAATTTCCTCTCTAACTTCAGCTGCTTCATCTTCTTTATCAAGCCTCTGCAGCTCAGTCTCCAATCCTGGCAAGTTATGCAGTGCCTCTGGGCACTGGCTATATGGGTGACCCAGCTGCTGGCACAAATTGCACCGAATCTGGGTGCATTCTCTGGCCAAATGGCCTAAATCCTGGCACAGTGAGCACTTCTTGTGGGTGCAGGACGATGCAAAGTGGCCTTTATCACCACATTTATTGCACACCTTAGGCTGACCTTGGTAGAAAATGGTCAGCCTATCCCTACCCAGAAAGGCTGAGCAGGGAAGGTGCTGAACTACATCGCCCAGCACCCCCAATTTTAGTGACACTGTCCAGGCCCCTGTCCATATCCCATGCTCATCAAGGACCTTCCGCAGTGGAGTGAGGACCTCGCCATATCGGCGTAGCCATACTAATAAATCAGCCTCTGGTATGGATTCGTTACGCACCAAAATGGTCACTGATTTTATCAGAGGCTGCCTTGAGATCACCTTTGGCACCAAACCACTCCACTGCTGAAGGCCCTTGCACCTCCTAAATCTCTCCCAGAAGAGATCCAAACTTTCAGGTTTTACAAACGACAAATCAAATTCATAACTCCCCACCGGGCAAATTAAAGCAAAAATATCACAAGCTTTAAACCCCATTTCCAAAATCAACTCAGCCACCCTCCCCCTTACTGGTGGAGTTCCATCCCCCACCCACCTCAACTGTACCACATTCCTCCTCCTATACCCACCAAACCTCCCTGAATTTTGACTAATAACAGAATTCCCACCACCCACCCTGGTGTGACTCCCCAAAGCTGAAGCATAGCTTCCAACATTCCTCCCAGCAGAAAATCCATCAGTTTTTTTTAAATTATCTGACACACACTTAGCAGATAACGATTGCACAGATTCGGGATTGATCTGTGCAATCGAATCTTTCCTCTGCTGAGCAGGAGGAGAAATGTCATTTTTATTTTTCCCAGCATTACTAACCCCTTCACCACCACCCACCACATTCATTGCTTTAACATTAATGTCATTTTTTATACTTGCTGGGATATTTATTTTTGCTGTTGTCTTCACAGCAGAATCGATAGCTGCTGCTGCACTGGTAAGAACTCCAGCTGACATCTTCTCTTCCACTGGGACAGAGTTTTCAGTTGTAGAAATGGCATCCTGTTTTAACACAGCAACAGGTGAAACATTGCAGGTAACTTCCATAGCTGCTTCCACTACACTTCCAGCACTATGTCGATCCCCTCCCCCACCAGAAATCAGCTGGTCAATTAGCACTGGAAGACTGGGAGGCTCAGGTGAACATGAATCAGGCTCTTTGGAGCTGGCAGCCATTTTGCTTGCTGTGGGACTACTGGTCTCAGCCAGACCAGCAGAATCCATGCCTGGGGTGTTAGATGCAGATCCATCCACATGCATCTGATGGTCCGGGGATTCCACGGTCAGGGATTTTCCCTGCATGTTTGTACTGGTTGTGTTCACAGCAGAATCTCCAATAGGTAGCTGTAGGCAGAGCTCCTTCTCACCTGGGACACCATCCACTACAGCAGGTGGGGCAGACATGTTGGATGGCAGCACGGTGTACTGGGATTTCTCCACCAGTACTGGCTTTGCTGGTTTGTATCTCCTCTGCCCATCCTCAGGGATTTCTGATGGATCATCAGTGAATGCAAACTTATCTGCTCTCAGGGGGGACTCCATCTCCTGGATGAATGTCAGGGATCCATGTCCACTCTCAACCCTCTGGCTGGTTGCCGCTGGCGATTCCCAGTTCTGGCATGGGGGGAGAGGTGCAGAGGCAGATGGAGCCGGGTCATCCGTTACCTGAGGCTGCTGATCCACAGAACTTGCTGATGCTTGGCTGGCAAATCTCCTCTCATTGTCAAATTTTTCTTTAAATGCTCCACTTCTATCTTTCAACTTTTCCAACAATAAAGATTGTTTCTTTACCTTATCTTCCAGATCCTGTAATTCAGGCTTCATGGCTGTACGATTTTTACTCCAGGCCTGGCAGTATTTGGCTCTGAAGGATTTGTGTTCAGCCTTCAAAACTTTAAGCTTTTCTTCAGCTCTTCCAATCGCCCTAAAACGATTGATGACCTTCTGGCTGAAGACATCTGCATTCTCACCAGGGCCTGGACCCACAGACAGGTCCTCCACCTCCTCCTCACTAGGCCCCGTGTCATCAGGGGGATCCCTCCCAGGGCCTCCCCCAGGATCAGGCATTGTTCCTGGGCCAAGCTAGCAGGCAAGGCCCAGGCTTGAAAAGGGCTGGATCTCACAGAGAGCTCCTTGGGTGTGTCCTCCTCCTTCTTCCCACTGACCACCAATGTAAGGGACATTCTTCCCAATTTTTGTTTATTAAAAGTCTTGCAATCAATAATCATAAAATCAATATACATAAATAAATATATACATATTTACATGAAAAGGGAAAAAAATACATAGCAAATTCTGCTCTCAAATAAAGAATGGCTTTACAGCAAAAACAAAACTCACATCATGAAACTGTCATTACCGGAGTAAATAATCTTAGTAGGACTCACACCACCACACCAGACATCCAACCTGCGAGGTCAAGAAACAAAACCACCCCCATTATGCATGCAGCTCTTCTTCAAAAAGAAGATATTAACCAACAAAATCTAAGGGCCTAAAAGAAATAGCATAGGAAAAAAAGCTTTTCACCCAGAGATGGACAGTTCACCAAAAGCAGGTCTGATATTCCTCCACGCCCTTATCCAGACCGCTGGAGGCTCCCTGTCCTTCTCAAGACCCCGAATCTTCCCAACCTCACCCAGAATATCGTACACCACCACCTCAACAGGGAGGACTTTTTTCCGCAGGGTAATCTGGCACCGTGCATTCCACATGAAGTAACGGACAACTATACTAACTAGAAAAAGTGTATCCAAATCAAAATCCCAGCGAGTCGGGAATGCCCCTTATACCCACTCCGCATAACTCATGCGATAGAGAAAGGGGATGTCTAGAGCCCTCCCCACCCTTTTATACACCTCTATGTAAAGGGACACTGGAGCAAAAAGTGGTCCATAGACTCACATAGAGCCTTCCATGGAAAGGGAGCCAGGCTTGATGCCTAAACTTAAAAGGGATTCTTCCCAAGTTAATTAAACGCAACCCCTCCCTCATTACGGGGCCTGGACAATCCCTTAAGGTCAGTGACACACTGAAAGCAGAGCCCAAAATCCTCTTCTCCAGAAGATTCCTGGGAAGTGACTTGATATCCCCCACTGTCACCTGCCACTGCCTAAGTATTTTCAGACACGGGGCAACATAAGCCGGAAGCTTGCCATGTCGGACTCTCAGACTTTTCACTGGCCCGCCATCTTCCCAGCATCGCAGAAAAGGCCTAAACCAAGATTGAAAAAATACCCACCCATCCCGGCGGGGTCTCTGCTAACATATTACCAAGATTATACTTTAAAAAAAGCAGAGAAAATAAAACTATTGGGTTGACCATTCCTAGACCACCCTCCCGCCTGGACAGGTAAGTTACATTGCGTTTGATCAGGTTCAGCCTATTTCCCCATAACAGTTGGAAAAAGCAGCTGTACACCCTTGCATAGAGAGATTCCGGCAAGATACAGACAAAGCTGACATATAAAAAGATTGGGATCAGGTAAGTTTTAATCAAATCAACCCTTTCCCTCAAGGAAAGTTTCTATTTCTTCCAGCTTGCCACCTTGGCATTGGCATTCAACAACCTGCTTTCCCAATTTCGATGACCATAGTCACCAGGACCAAATTTAATGCCCAACACTTTAATCTCCTGCTGGGGCTCTGGGAAGGCATCCGGAAGTTCGAAGCTTTCACCCTGCTCACCCATCCAGAAAACTTCACTCTTTTCATGGTTGACTTTAGAGCCAGAAGCCTCCGTGTACTGCTCTTTCACAGAGACCACCTCCTGCTCCTCCTCCATCCCAGAGATAATAACAGACACATCATCGGCATAGGCCACGACCTTCAAAGGTGGCACACCAGCAATGCCCAAAGGCACCCCACACAACGATCCACCCTCTAACCTTCTTATGAAGGGGTCGATTGCAAATACATATAGCAGGGGGCTCAAAGGACACCCCTGGCGCACACCAGAGCCAACCTCAAAAGGCCGTTTAACCTAACCATTAACACGTGGAAAGCTCTCAGCCCCTTTATATAATGTTTTCATCCAATCTATAAACCTCCCCTGCAGGCCGTATCTACCAAGTAGCAAATACAGGTACTTATGATTGACTCGATCAAAAGCCTTCGCCTGATCCAATGCCAGCAAGTACTTTCTCCATCCAGCAGCCCTGCATCGCTCCAAAGCCTCCCGGACAGCTAAAATTGCTGAAAAGGTACTTCTGCCCTGGACCGAGCAGTGCTGATGATTGGACAACAAATCGCCTGCTACTGACGACAAGCGCCAAAAAAGAATCTTCGCCAAGATCTTTCTATCAACATTGAGAAGACTGATGGGGCGCCAGTTCTCAATTATTGAGGGGTCTTTACCTTTTGACAGAAGAATCACAGCGGATTGCCTCATGGAGGGAGGGAGAGAACCCTCTTCTAAACAGCTGTTATAAACCTCCGCTAAAAAGGGAGCCAGAATGGACTTAAAACACTTGTAAAATTCAGTCGTCAACCCATCTGGCCCAGGCGATTTTTTGGTAGCCAGCTTCTCTATAGCACGAACTACCTCATCCGCTGAAATTGGTTCTGTCAAATCCATCAAAGGCAATGTACCATTTCCCAATCCTGGAGTAGAATCCAGAAAGCTTTCCATCCTGTCCCGACTAAGGTCCTTTCTTCCCAGAAGGTCTGCGTAATATGACCTGAAGATCTCCAGGATCCCTGATCTGGACTTAACCAGGGAACCCGTACTATCCCTCAGACCTATGACCGTCTTAACTGCTATGCCTTGCTTACAGTTCTGGTAAGGATCAGGCGAGTGATATTTCCCGTAATCTCTCTCCAGAACCAAGGAGGCATGCCGGTCGTATTGACACTTCCTAAGAAGAAGCTTTACCTCCGAGATCTCCCCTGGATCTCCTCTATACGAGACAAGACGATCAAGCTTCCTCCGCAAATGCTGGTAGGCAATATACATACCAAGCTGCTTCTTCTTACTTATGGCCTTGAAAAGTCCAATCGCCCTTTGTTTCACAAGCTCCCACCACTTTGACTTACTGCTGCAAAAGTCCAGAATAGAAACCTGTGCCTGAAAAAAATCCTCAAAGGATTGTCTTACCTCTACATCTTCCAGGAGAGCCGAATTCAGTTTCCAGGTACCCCTTCCCCTGGGTGGAGTGTCCGGGGCATTCAGAGTCACAGACAGCATACAGTGGTCAGAGAACTCCACCGCCCTCAACTCAGGAGCCGAGAAAGCAGAGTTCTCCTTTAAAAAAAACCTATCTATCCTACTCTGACTATTCCCTCTCTGAAACGTGAATCCCGTGCTGCCAGGGCAGTTCTTAATGTGCACATCTACCAGGCCTGCTTGTCTAACCATATCTCTAAGAAAAACGCTATCATAACCCAGCCTGTCTATGGAGACCCTCCTGTCTTCAGGCCTAATTATGGTGTTAAAGTCACCTCCAAAGACAACCTGCTGGGATGTAAAAAGGAAGGGCTTGATCTTTGTGAGGAGGCATTTCCTGTCCCATTTTGACTGCGGTCCATAGATATTGATCAGGCGCAGGTCCTGCCCCCTAACAGAGACGTCTAAGACCATGCATCTCCCCATTTCTATCTCAATTACCCGACGGCACGTTACCATATCGGTTTTAAAAAGAACCGCAACTCCGCTGCAAGGCTCAGCCGCAAGAGACCAAAAGGAGGGACCGCATCTCCACTCCCTTTTTGCTAGATGGACATCGGCCAAAGTATTGAGCCAGGTCTCTTGCAAAAATAAAATCTCAGCATCAAACTCACTGAGCAAAAATAAGGCAATATCGATTGGGGTAGTCGCTTCTTAACCTCTGGTATAAACACAAAAAAACAGTCCAAGCGCTGATCCTGCAGACAAGTCCCTAGGTAATCATGGACCCAAATGTAGTGGTAACATGGCAATAACGGAGAGTAACCTGGCTCTGGGTCTGTGTGGCGGCCGCGCGCAGTGCCCGCTCCAGCCGGGGATCCCTACAGTGATGCTCTGGGATCTTTGCCTTCCACCTGGCACCATCTGATGCTTCAAGTATTCCCCTCGTTTTCATCAGGGAATCCCACAGCATTCCAAGGAGGTCGGGAGCTTCGGGACTGGTCTGGCAGATTTTATATGCTTATCTTCATTTCTTTATTTCAATAAACATTGTTATCATTATCCAGAGACACTCTCCAGTTTATTATCCATAGAACGAGGTTGCATATAGATACCAGTGAGCGCCACCCTTCTCTTTTAGTATCTACAGTTTCTTAACCTCTACCACACTCTCATCACCCGAAACAGCTCTCTTTACACTATGTGACTCCCCCTCATCCATAGATGATAAAGAAATAGATAAATCCGACACCAACTCCTCCCCTGATAAAACAGAAAATGTGTTGCCAAGAGGAACCCCTCCTGGCTCTAACTGTAAGGAGGAAACGACCGCTTTACTGGTCTTCCTCTTTTTCTTTTTCTTCCTCCTTGTCCTCTCCCACCCCTCCTCATCTGAATCCTCCACAACAGAGGGTGAGACATGGGACATGGACACCCCTCCCTCAACCCCATCGACCCCACCACCATCCAGCACCCCTGCACTCTCCTGCCCATGTTTGCGGTGTCGGGGGACAGGGACTAGAGGTGGAGTAGGCCAAGGGGGAAGATCCACTATACCCGCCCCCCCAGCAGCTTCCGCTAGTCTGGAGGATCTACGCACAGTAGATGTAGGAACAACCACAGGAGGGACAGACTCAGAGACCACATCACCAGGGGAAACATAATCTGACACAACAGACACAGGAGGGGCAGCAACAGTTTCCTCCCTAACTTCAGCTGCTTCATCTTCTTTATCAAGCCTCTGCAGCTCAGTCTCCAATCCTGGCAGGTTATGCAGTGCCTCTGGGCACTGGCTATATGGAGACCCAGCTGCTGGCACAAATTTCACAGAATCTGGGTGCATTCTCTGGCCAAATGGCCTAAATCCTGGCACAGTGAGCACTTCTTGTGGGTGCAGGACGATGCAAAGTGGCCTTTATCACCACATTTATTACATACCTTAGGCTGACCTTGATAGAAAATGGTCAGCCTATCCCTACCCAGAAAGGCTGAGCAGGGAAGGTGCTGAACTACCTTGCCCAGCACCCCCAATTTTAGTGACACTGTCAAGGCCCCTGTTCATATCCCATGCTCATCAAGGACCTTCCGCAGTGGAGTGAGGACCTCGCCATATCGGCGTAGCCATACTATTAAATCAGCCTCTGGTATGGATTCATTACGCACCAAGATGGTCACCGACTTTATCAAAGGCTGCCTTGAAATCACCTTTGGCACCAAACCTCTCCACTGCTGAAGGCCCTTGCACCTCCTATATCTCTCCCAGAAGAGATCCAAACTCTCAGGTTTTACAAACGACAAATCAAATTCATAACTTCCCACTGGGCAAATCAAAGCAAAAATATCACAAGCTTTAAACCCCATTTCCAAAACCAACTCAGCCACCCTCCCCCTTACTGGTGGAGTTCCATCCCCATCCCACCTCAACTGAACCACATTCCTCCTCCTATACCCACTAACCAGCCCCACACCAAACCTCCCTGAATTGTGATTATTAACAAAATCCCCACCACCCACCCTGGTGCGACTCCCCAAAACTGAAGCATAGCTTCCAACATTCCTCCCAGCAGAAAATCCATCAGTTTGTTTTGAAACATCCGACACAGACGTAACAGATAACGATTGTACAGATCTGGGATTGATCTGTACAATCAATGAATCTTTCCTCTGCTGAGCAGGGGGAGAAATGTCATTTCTATTTTTCCCAGCATTACTAACCCCTTCACCACCACCCACCACATTCATTGCTTTAACATTAATGTCATTTTTTATACTTGCTGGGATATTTATTATTCCTGTTGTCTTCACAGCAGAATTCATAGTTGCTGCACTGGTAAGAACTCCAGCTGTCATCTTCTCTTCCACTGGGACAGAGTTTTCAGTTGTAGAAACAGAATCCTGTTTTAACACAGCAGCAGGTAAAGCATTGCAGGATACTTCCATTGCTACTTCCACTTCACTTGCAGCACCATGTTGATCCCCTCCCCCACCAGCAATCAGCTGGTCAATCAGCCCTGGAACATTGGGAAACTCAGCTGAAGCAAACTCTATGGAGTTTGCAGCCATTTTGCTTGCAGAGGGACTACTGGTCTCAGCAGGAGCAGAAAAATCCATGCCTGGGGTGTTAGATGCAGGTCCATCCACATTTTTCTCACAATCTGGTGATTCTGTCAGGGATTTACCCTGCATGTCTGCACCGGATTTCTCCTCAGCAATAACTCCAATATGCAGTTCCTTCTCACCTGGGACACCATCCACTACAGCAGGTGGGGCAGACATGTTGGAAGGCAGCATGGTATACTGGGATTTCTCCACCAGTACTGGCTTTGCTGGCTTGTATCTCCTCTGCCCATCCTCAGGGACTTCTGATGGATCATCAGAAAAGACAAACTTGTCTGCTTTCAGGGGTGACTCCATCTCCTGGATGAATATCAGGGATCCATGTCCACTCTCAACCCCCTGGCTGGTTGCTGCTGGTGATTCCCAGGTCTGGCATGGGGGGAGAGGTGCAGAGGCAGATGGAGCCGGGTCATCCCTTTCCAGAGGCTGCTGATCCATGGAACTTGCTGGTGTCTGGCTGGTAAATCTCCTCTCATCATAGGCGTGCGCAGGGGGTGTGCCAGGTGTGCCTGGGCACACCCTAATCTCCCTGTGCGGCACAGATTCCCCTGCTGATACTTCACCAAAGCCCTAAAAAAAAGTTGTAAAAAATAATAAAGAATGAAATAATAACAATAAAAAATACTGACACTGTACACTGCCCTACTGACACCAACCTCTGCCCTACTGAGAACTCCACTGCTCTACTGACACCAACCTCTGCCCTACTGAGAACTCCACTGCTCTACTGACACCAACCTCTGCCCTACTGAGAACTCCACTGCTCTACTGACACCAACCTCTGCCCTACTGAGAACTCCACTGCTCTACTGACACCAACCTCTGCCCTACTGAGAACTCCACTCCTCTACTGACACCAACCTCTGCCTTACTGAGAACTCCACTGCTCTACTGACACCAACCTCTGCCCTACTGAGAACTCCACTGCTCTACTGACACCAACCTCTGCCCTACTGAGAACTCCACTGCTCTACTGACACCAACCTCTGCCCTACTGAGAACTCCACTGCTCTACTGACACCAACCTCTGCCCTACTGAGAACTCCACTGCCCTACTGACACCAACCTCTGCCCTACTGAGGACTCCACTGCTCTACTGACACCAACCTCTGCCCTACTGAGAACTCCACTGCTCTACTGACACCAACCTCTGCCCTACTGAGAACTCCACTGCCCTACTGACACCAACCTCTGCCCTACTGAGAACTCCACTGCTCTACTGACACCAACCTCTGCCCTACTGAGAACTCCACTCCTCTACTGACACCAACCTCTGCCCTACTGAGAACTCCACTGCCCTACTGACACCAACCTCTGCCCTACTGAGAACTCCACTGCTCTACTGACACCAACCTCTGCCCTACTGAGAACTCCACTGCTCTACTGACACCAATTAATGTTTTAAAACATTTGGGTGCACACCCTAATTCAATAGGCTGCGCACACTTATGCCTCTCATTATCAAACTTTTCTTTAAACACTCTGCTTCTGTCTTTTAACTTTTCCAATAATAAAGATTGTTTCTTTACCTTTTCTTCCAAATCCTGTAGCTCATGCTTCATGGCTGTACGATTTTTATTCCAGGCCTGGCAGTATTTGGCTCTGAAGGATTTGTGTTCAGCCTTCAAAACTTTAAGTTTTTTTCAGCTCTTCCAATCACCCTAAAACGATTGATAACCTTCTGGCTGAAGACATCCGCATTCTCACCAGGGCCTGGACCCACAGACAGGTCCTCCACCTCCTCCTCACTAGGCCCCGTGTCATCAGGGGGATCCCTCCCAGGGCCTCCCCCAGGATCAGGCATTGTTCCTGGGCCAAGGTAGAGGGCAAGGCCCAGGCTTGAAAAAAGGCTGGATCTCAGAGAGAGCTCCTTGGGTGTGTCCTCCTCCTTCTTCTCACCGACCACCAATGTAAGGAGTGTCCCATATCCCCCTTTATGTATTTATACATGGAGATCATATCCCCCCTTATGTATTTATACATGGAGATCATATCCCCCCTTATGTATTTATACATGGAGATCATATCCCCCCTTATGTATTTATACATGGAGATCATATCCCCCCCTTATGTATTTATACATGGAGATCATATCCCCCCTTATGTATTTATACATGGAGATCATATCCCCCTTATGTATTTATACATGGTGATCATATCCCCCTTATGTATTTATACATGGTAATTATATCCCCCTTATGTATTTATACATGGAGATCATATCCCCCCTTATGTCTTTATACATGGTGATCATATCCCCCCTTATGTATTTATACATGGTGATCATACCCCCCTTATGTATTTATACCTAGTGATCATATCCCCCCTTATATATTTATACATGGAGATCATATCCCCCCTTATGTATTTATACATGGAGATCATATCCCCCCTTATGTCTTTATACATGGTGATCATATCCCCCCTTATGTATTTATACATGGTGATCATATCCCCCCTTATGTATTTATACATGGTGATCATACCCCCCTTATGTATTTATACCTAGTGATCATATCCCCCGTTATGTATTTATAAATGGTGATCATATCCCCCCTTATGTCTTTATACATGGTGATCATATCTCCCCTTATGTATTTATACATGGAGATCATATCCCCCCTTATGTATTTATACATGGTGATCATATCCCCCCTTATGTCTTTATACATGGTGATCATATCCCCCTTATGTATTTATACATGGAGATCATATCCCCCCTTATGTATTTATCATGGAGATCATATCCCCCCTTATGTATTTATACTTGGAGATCATATCCCCCCTTATGTATTTATCATGGAGATCATATCCCCCCTTATGTATTTATACATGGAGATCATATCCCCCCTTATGTATTTATACATGGAGATCATATCCCCCCCTTATGTATTTATACATGGAGATCATATCCCCCCTTATGTATTTATACATGGCGATCATATCCCCCCTTATGTATTTATACATGGAGATCACATCCCCCATTGTGTATTTATACATGGAGATCATATCCCCCTTATGTATTTATACATGGTAATCATGTCCCCCCTTATGTATTTATAGATGGAGATCATATCCCCCCTTATGTATTTTTACACGGTGATCATATCCCCCCTTATGTATTTATACATGGAGATCATATCCCCCCCTTATGTATTTATACATGGAGATCATATCCCCCCTTATGTATTATACATGGAGATCATATCCCCCCTTATGTATTTATACATGGAGATCATATCCCCCCCTTATGTATTTATACATGGTGATCATATCCCTCACTTATGTATTATACATGGTGATCATATCCCCCCCTTATGTATTTATACATGGTGATCATATCCCCTCCTTATGTATTTATACATGGAGATCATATCCCCCCCTTATGTATTTATACATGGTGATCATATCCCCCTTATGTATTTATACATGGAGATCATATCCCCCCTTATGTATTTATACATGGTGATCATATCCCCCTTATGTATTTATAAATGGAGATCATATCCCCCTTATGTATTTATACATGGAGATCATACCCCCCCTCCCTTATGTATTTATACCTAGTGATCATATCCCCCCTTAATCTCCTCTTCTTAGGAGAGAATAAATTCAGTTCCTCTAATCTCTCCTTATAGCTGAGCTCCTCCATGCCTCTTATCAGTTTGGTTGCCCTTCTCTGCACTTTCTCCAATTCCTGGATATCCTTTTTGAGAACTGGAGCCCAAAACTGAACTGAAGTGGTCAGGTAACGTTGAGCGTAGACGCAGCGGCTGGGTAATGTTGAGGAGTGTAGACGCAGTAGTCAGCCAGCAGATGAAAGGCACATCATGCTTCCTTCCCTTCCACATCGGAAGATGTCCAGAAATGCCATCAGCACAAAACTGGTGGAAATTAGTGGGACCGAGGTACCCAATTTACTGTCCGGAGAAATCTAGAGGAAACCAGTTTCACCCATCTAATGTCTGGAGAATTCTGGAGTACACCAATGGGACCCAGGTACACATATCTAATGTCTGGAGAATTCTGGAGTACACCAATGGGACCCAGGTACACATATCTAATGTCTGGAGAATTCTGGAGTACACCAATGGGACCCAGGTACACCTATCTAATGCCTGGAGAAGTCTGGAGTACACCAATGGGACCCAGGTACACCTATCTAATGTCTGGAGAATTCTGGAGTACACCAATGGGACCCAGGTACACATATCTAATGTCTGGAGAATTCTGGAGTACACCAATGGGACCCAGGTACACCTATCTAATGCCTGGAGAAGTCTGGAGTACACCAATGGGACCCAGGTACACCTATCTAATGTCTGGAGAATTCTGGAGTACACCAATGGGACCCAGGTACACATATCTAATGTCTGGAGAATTCTTGAGTACACCAATGGGACCCAGGTACACCTATCTAATGTCTGGAGAAGTCTGGAGTACACCAATGGGACCCAGGTCCACATATCTAATGTCTGGAGAAGTCTGGAGTACACCAATGGGACCCAGGTACACATATCTAATGTCTGGAGAATTCTGGAGTACATCAATGGGACCCAGGTACACATATCTAATGTCTGGAGAAGTCTGGAGTACACCAATGGAACCCAGGTACACATATCTAATGTCTGGAGAATTCTGGAGTACACCAATGGGACCCAGGTACACCTATCTAATGCCTGGAGAAGTCTGGAGTACACCAATGGGACCCAAGGTACACCTATCTAATGTCTGGAGAATTCTGGAGTACACCAATGGGACCCAGGTCCACATATCTAATGCCTGGAGAAGTCTGGAGTACACCAATGGGACCCAGGTACACCTATCTAATGTCTGGAGAATTCTGGAGTACACCAATGGGACCCAGGTACACATATCTAATGTCTGGAGAATTCTTGAGTACACCAATGGGACCCAGGTACACCTATCTAATGTCTGGAGAAGTCTGGAGTACACCAATGGGACCCAGGTCCACATATCTAATGTCTGGAGAAGTCTGGAGTACACCAATGGGACCCAGGTACACATATCTAATGTCTGGCGAATTCTGGAGTACATCAATGGGACCCAGGTACACATATCTAATGTCTGGAGAAGTCTGGAGTACACCAATGGAACCCAGGTACACATATCTAATGTCTGGAGAATTCTGGAGTACACCAATGGGACCCAGGTACACCTATCTAATGCCTGGAGAAGTCTGGAGTACACCAATGGGACCCAGGTACACCTATCTAATGTCTGGAGAATTCTGGAGTACACCAATGGGACCCAGGTCCACATATCTAATGCCTGGAGAAGTCTGGAGTACACCAATGGGACCAGGTCCACATATCTAATGCCTGGAGAAGTCTGGAGTACACCAATGGGACCCAGGTCCACATATCTAATGTCTGGAGAAGTCTGGAGTACACCAATGGGACCCAGGTCCACATATCTAATGCCTGGAGAAGTCTGGAGTACACCAATGGGACCCAGGTACTCCTATCTAATGTCTGGAGAAGTCTGGAGTACACCAATGGGACCCAGGTACACCTATCTAATGCCTGGAGAAGTCTGGAGTTCACCAATGGGACCCAGGTACACCTATCTAATGTCTGGAGAAGTCTGGAGTACACCAATGGGACCCAGGTCCAGATATCTAATGTCTGGAGAATTCCGGAGTACACCAATGGGACCCAGGTACACATATCTAATGCCTGGAGAATTCCGGAGTACACCAATGGGACCCAGGTACACATATCTAATGTCTGGAGAATTCTGGAGTACACCAATGGGACCCAGGTCCACATATCTAATGTCTGGAGAAGTCTGGAGTACACCAATGGGACCCAGGTCCACATATCTAATGTCTGGAGAAGTCTGGAGTACACCAATGGGACCCAGGTACACATATCTAATGCCTGGAGAAGTCTGGAGTTCACCAATGGGACCCAGGTACACATATCTAATGTCTGGAGAAGTCTGGAGTACACCAATGGGACCCAGGTACACATATCTAATGTCTGGAGAAGACTGGAGTACACCAATGGGACCCAGGTCCACATATCTAATGTCTGGAGAAGTCTGGAGTACACCAATGGGACCCAGGTCCACATATCTAATGCCTGGAGAAGTCTGGAGTACACCAATGGGACCCAGGTACACCTATCTAATGTCTGGAGAAGTCTGGAGTACACCAATGGGACCCAGGTCCACATATCTAATGTCTGGAGAAGTCTGGAGTACACCAATGGGACCCAGGTACACATATCTAATGTCTGGAGAATTCTGGAGTACATCAATGGGACCCAGGTACACATATCTAATGTCTGGAGAAGTCTGGAGTACACCAATGGAACCCAGGCACACATATCTAATGTCTGGAGAATTCTGGAGTACACCAATGGGACCCAGGTACACCTATCTAATGCCTGGAGAAGTCTGGAGTACACCAATGGGACCCAGGTACACCTATCTAATGTCTGGAGAATTCTGGAGTACACCAATGGGACCCAGGTCCACATATCTAATGCCTGGAGAAGTCTGGAGTACACCAATGGGACCCAGGTACACCTATCTAATGTCTGGAGAATTCTGGAGTACACCAATGGGACCCAGGTACACATATCTAATGTCTGGAGAATTCTTGAGTACACCAATGGGACCCAGGTACACCTATCTAATGTCTGGAGAAGTCTGGAGTACACCAATGGGACCCAGGTCCACATATCTAATGTCTGGAGAAGTCTGGAGTACACCAATGGGACCCAGGTACACATATCTAATGTCTGGAGAATTCTGGAGTACATCAATGGGACCCAGGTACACATATCTAATGTCTGGAGAAGTCTGGAGTACACCAATGGAACCCAGGTACACATATCTAATGTCTGGAGAATTCTGGAGTACACCAATGGGACCCAGGTACACCTATCTAATGCCTGGAGAAGTCTGGAGTACACCAATGGGACCCAGGTACACCTATCTAATGTCTGGAGAATTCTGGAGTACACCAATGGGACCCAGGTCCACATATCTAATGCCTGGAGAAGTCTGGAGTACACCAATGGGACCAGGTCCACATATCTAATGCCTGGAGAAGTCTGGAGTACACCAATGGGACCCAGGTCCACATATCTAATGCCTGGAGAAGTCTGGAGTACACCAATGGGACCCAGGTACTCCTATCTAATGTCTGGAGAAGTCTGGAGTACACCAATGGGACCCAGGTACACCTATCTAATGCCTGGAGAAGTCTGGAGTTCACCAATGGGACCCAGGTACACCTATCTAATGTCTGGAGAAGTCTGGAGTACACCAATGGGACCCAGGTCCAGATATCTAATGTCTGGAGAATTCCGGAGTACACCAATGGGACCCAGGTACACATATCTAATGCCTGGAGAATTCCGGAGTACACCAATGGGACCCAGGTACACCTATCTAATGCCTGGAGAAGTCTGGAGTACACCAATGGGACCCAGGTACACATATCTAATGCCTGGAGAAGTCTGGAGTACACCAATGGGACCCAGGTACACCCATCTAATGTCTGGAGAAGTCTGGAGTACACCAATGGGACCCAGGTACACCCATCTACTGCCTGGATTTATTCTGCAGCAGGTCAACCACCCCAAACCTCCAGCCAATGTCATTAGCTATCTTCAGTATAAAGAATAACAAGGTTTGGCCCCCACAGAGCCCTGATCTCACCATCGCAGAGTCTGTCTGGGATGAAGGATTGGAGGCAGCCGACATCTACAGAAGATCTGTGCTTAGTTCTCCAAGATGTGCATAGAACAACCCACCTACCTACCTGCCGATTTTCTTCAATAACTGAGTGCAAATCTACCTAGATCCTAGAAAAAGGCAAAGGGGGGGGGGGGGGAGCACCCCGAATATTAATTGGATTTGGATTTCTCTTCATTTACTTTCCATTGTCTTGATTCATAAAAATAAACTATTAACAGTTTGATTTCTGAAAGCCTTCTTCATTTACAGCAGAAAACACTATCATCAATAAAATGTATTGGGAATGAAAAGAAATAAAAACTGAATTGCAAACAAGCGGAAAGCACAGAATTGATCACTTTATGAGTTCCATTATACAAACATTGGAGCCCAAATGTCAAATCCCCGAGTCACTCAACTCTAACCTACAAAGTGAAACTGCAAACCGATGAATAATAGGATGATAATTGGCGACAAATAATAAGAAAACATCATTAACACAGAGGACAGGGTGAGGTTTCCATATAACTGAATCATATACTGGGTGTCAGAGGTACGTGATTCTAGCATTGAAGAGTAGGAAATAACTACAAAGCTGTGTTGCAACAATGTATCATATACAGAGATAGAGTGAGGCCGGGTTCACACTGCTCCGACACCTAAGCCGTGCGACTTCCGAACCGACTTCGCCCTGCGACATCGCTCCAACATCGATCCAACTTTCATGGGACTTTAATGAACAGGATCCGACTTTGAGATGATTGCAACTTGGGTCTTGTATGGACTTTCAAGGCTAAATTGAAAAAAAAAAAAAAAATGCCGTGCCCCCCCCCCAAACCTAATTCAGGCCCTTATCTGAGAATGCAGCCCAGCAGGCCAGGAAAGGGGGGACAAGCGAGTGCCCCCTCCCTCCTGAACCATACCAGGGCACAGGGGTGCTTCAGGACAGGGGGTGCCCAACCCCAAAGCACCTTGTTGATGGGGACAAGGGTCTCTTCCCACAACCCTGGGCTGTGGTTGTGGGGGTCTGCAGGCGAGGGGCTTATCAGAATCTTGAAGCCCCCTTTAAGTAAGGGGGCCCAAAGATCACACCCCCCCCATGTGAATGAGGATGGGGTACATAGTACCCCTACCCATTCACCCAAAGAAAACAGTGTAGTGTAACAAAAAACTGGCTGACGTCCTGAGCATATTGGGTCTATGAGGTGACAAGGGGACATGGTCTCGGGGTGACGTCACAGCATGGCCACACCCCTTAGCTATATAAGAACTGTTAGACACAGGAGCTGCCAGAATGGCGGCAGCATTCATTGGTGAAGGAGCGTTTTTTTATTTTTATTGGGGCGGTGGCGGCCATCGTGATTGATGTTGGATCTGCATCCGTGCACATTATTCATTTTTAATAAAGGACTGGATCATGTTTTTTTGTTACATTACACTGTTTTTTTTGTTGGGTGAATAGGTAGGGGTACTATGTACCCCATACTCATTCACATGGGGGGCGGCAGGATCTGGGGGCCCCTCTCTTAAAGGGGGCTTCCAGATTATGATAAGCCCCCTGCCTGCAGACCCCCACAACCACCGCCCAGGGTTGTGGTGAAGAGACCCTTGTCCCCATCCATGGGATCAAGGTGCTTTGGGGTAGGGTGGGGGCACTCTCTTCCCCCCCTTTCCTGGCTTGCCGAGCTTCATGTTTGAATGAATAGGGGTCTGGTATGGATTTGGGGGGACCCCATGCTGTTTTTTTTTCAATAAAATTTACATTGCTAACATTGCCTCTAATCACAAGTTGCATGCCACAAGTTGGGTCAGTTTAGATGCAGATCCGACTTGGATGCAACTTATATCCATTTCTATGGGCTGAAATTGGACAGAAATTGGACCAAAGTAGTGCAGGAACCTTTTCCAAAGTTGGACCGACACAAGTCGGATCATTTAAAAGGATTGTAAAGGCAGAAGGTGCATTCTATGCATTATCCTTCTGTGTGCAGCAGCCCCCCTCACCCCCTAATACTTACCTAAGCCGCATCTCTATCCGACAATGTCCACAAGTCCCTCAGACTCCCGTCCTGATTTGCTGAGACACAGCAGCGGCACCATTGGCTCCGCTGCTGTCAATCAAAGTATGTTAGCCAATCAGGAGAGAGAGAGAGAGAGAGAGGGCGGGGCCGAATGGCAGCTCCATGTCTGAATGGACACAGGGAGCTGCACCTCGGCTCGGGTGCCCCCATCCTGTGGGGGCACTCAGCAGAAGAGAGGGGCCAGGAGCTCCAGCCAGGGACCCGAGAAGAGGAGGATCCGGGCCGCTCTGTGCAAAACTAACTACAGAGAGGAGGGAAGTGGAACATGCTTGTTATTTAACCACTTCCCACCCAAGGATGTGCCCATACGTCCTCGAGTTTCAGTGGTTATACCGGGATGGTGGGCGCACCTACAGGCATCATCCCGGAAACCGTTAATTTCAGCCGGCGATTCCCTACAAAGCAGAAGTGATCTGAGGGGCTAATTAGCCCCTTGATCACTTCGCTGCCGCTGCCTCTCCTGTCCCATCGCGGTTTGGCCGGCGGTGATGGCGGCCTGGGACAGAGAGAGAGGAACTGACGTTGTTCACCTCTCTCTGTAACCCTGGAAACTGGGAGCGATGAGTATTCGTCATTTCCGGTTCTGCCCCTTTCTTTACCTGGCTACCAGCGGCCAGAGAAGAAGCCGATCGGCTGCATGGGGGGCCAGAGGAGAGATTTGGGGTCTATAAGACCTCAAATTGCTCCATAAAGAGGACCTGTCACGACCCATGCTATTACAAGGGATGTTGTTCATCCCCTGTAATATCAATAAAGCTTGTGCAAAAAATAAAAAAAAAAGTGTAAAAAAAATGTATTAAAAAAAATAAAAATAAAATAAAAATGTAAAGCGCCCGCGTCCCACCGTGCTTGCGCACAAATGCGAACGCATACGCATATACATATGTAAACGGTGATCGCACCACACTTGTGAGGTATTGTTGCGAACGTCAGAGCGGGAGAAATAATTCTATCATCAGACCTCCTGTGCCACTCTAAACTGGTAACCTGTAAAAGCATTTAAAGCGTCACCTATGGAGAATTTTATATCACCGTAGTTTCCTGCTTTTCCATGGGCAGACGCAATTTTTAAGCGTGACATGTTGGGTATCTATTTACTCAGCGTAACATTATCTTTCACATTGTATAAAAAAATTGGGCTTACTTTACCATTTTTTGTTTTTTTTTGTTCTTGAATGTGTTTTTTTTTCTGCGCAAATACCATGTGACATAAAAAATTGCAATACACACCATATTTTTCTAAAGGGTCTCTGCTAAAAAAAAAAAAAAAAAATTAATGTTTGGGGTTCTAAGTGATTTTCTAACAAAAAAAAGTAGATTTTTATATGTAGGAGCGAAGTGTTAGAATAGACCTGGGAAGGAGGTGGTTAAAAAAAAGCAAAACACGAGATTTTCCAATCACTTTAAGTCGGTTCTCATAGGGAATCATTGATTTTTACATGTCATGCGACTTGTGCTCTCAAAGTCAGAGCGATTGTTGGACCAGTGTGAACCGGCCCTTGGATGGAATAAGTAATATGAGGACTTGTGAATGGGACAATCAATCACCCGGAACTAATCTTTCAATAAAGGAAAATCTTCTGATCCAATAATGACCTTCAGCTATTTCAGCCTGCAGATTATTATTGGTCATTAATTCCCCACCTTTTCTATCTATGAACAGCCAGTCATACAATCCTATTTCTACGGAATATACAAGTACCGTATATACTCGAGTATAAGCCGACCCGAATATAAGCCAAGGCACCTAATTTTACCACAAAAAACTGGGAAAACTTATTGACTCGAGTATAAGCCTAGGGTGGGAAATGCAGCAGCTACTGGACCCAACTGGACCACCACAAGACCCAAAACAGGGGCTGTGGGCATGGTGAAGGGGCTGCAGAGATGGTATAGGAGATGCAGGGGCTGCGGACATAGTACAGGGGATGCAGGGCTGTGGGCATGGTACAGGAGATGGTGCAGGCATGGTACAGAAGATGGTACAGGAGATGGTGCAGGCATGGTACAGAAGATGGTACAGGAGATGGTGCAGGCATGGTACAGAAGATGGTACAGGAGATGGTACAGGCATGGTACAGGAGATGGTACAGGCATGGTACAGGAGATGGTACAGGAGATGGTACAGGCATGGTACAGGAGATGGTACAGGCATGGTACTGGAGATGGTAAGGAGATGGTACAGGCATGCAATAGGTGATGGTACAGGAGATGGTACAGGCATGGTACAGGAGATGGTACAGGCATGGTACAGGAGATGGTACAGGAGATGGTACAGGCATGGTACAGGAGATGGTACAGGAGATGGTACAGGAGATGGTACAGGCATGGTACAGGAGATGGTACAGGAGATGGTACAGGCATGGTACAGGAGATGGTACAGGCATGGCACAGGAGATGGTACAGGAGATGGTACAGGCATGGTACAGGAGATGGTACAGGCATGGTACGGGAGATGGTACAGGCATGGTACAGGAGATGGTACAGGCATGGTACAGGAGATGGTACAGGAGATGGTACAGGCATGGTACAGGAGATGGTACAGGCATGGCACAGGAGATGGTACAGGAGATGGTACAGGCATGGTACAGGAGATGGTACAGGCATGGTACGGGAGATGGTACAGGCATGGTACAGGAGATGGTACAGGCATGGTACAGGAGATGGTACAGGCAAGGTACTGGAGATGGTACAGGCAAGGTACTGGAGATGGTACAGGCATGGTACAGGAGATGGTACAGGCATGGTACAGGAGGTGGTACAGGCATGGTACAGGAGGTGGTACAGGCATGGTACAGGAGATGGTACAGGAAATGTTACAGGCATGGTACAGGAGATGGTACAGGCATGGTACAGGAGATGGTACAGGGGATGCAGTGCTGTGGACATGGTACAGGAGATGGTACAGGAGATGGTACAGGCATGGAACAGGAGATGGTACAGCCATGGTACAGGTATGGTACAGGAGATGGTACAGGCATGGTACAGGAGATGGTACAGGAGATGGTACAGGAGATGGTACATGAGATGGTACAGGCATGGTACAGGAGATGGTACAGGAGATGGTACAGGAGATGCAGGGCTGCGGGCATAGTACAGGGGATGCAGTGCTGTGGACACGGTACAGGAGAATCTCCTGAGGAGATGCAGGAGCTGTGGAGGAGTCTCACTTACCTTTTAGTGAGGCACCTTACATTTAAAAATGGCACCGCCCGGTGCCAACACGTCACCGCGCATGTGCCGCCTGCCCGAGAATATCCGAACGTGTACGGGTTTTCCTGAGCAGTGGTGGCGCATGCGCACTGCACCGGAGAACGTTTAAGTGGGACCCTCACTCGAGTATAAGCTGAGGGGGGCTTTTTCAGCATTAAAAAACGTGCTGAAAAAGTCGGCTTATACTGGAGTATATACGGTATTCTTCTGACTTTATTCATCCATATTTAGTTATTCATTTAATTTTATTTTTATTTCCTATCTTATATTATTCTATTGTTCTCATTTATATATTTTAGACTTACTACAAGGATTCATCATTTTTATAAATAATTTTTTTATTTCTATACACATCATGAAGTTCTCCCATTATAATTCTATGTCTCTGCTTTTCCTTTTCTATTTGCATGATTTCGATTCATTCGAATGTATTTATCTTCTCTACACTTACTGTACAAAGGGAAGATAAGTGAAGAATTTATTTACGTCTCCAGGTTTGCTGAGAATAATCTATTTCTATGCTAAGAAAACTAAAAAAAAAGATCCTTCACCCCACTCTGTTAGAATGAAAACAAATGGTTAATACAGCCCTTCCTTTAACCACTTCATGACCATTTTGTGGATACGGCACTGCGTTACTTTAACTGACAATTGCGTAGCCATTTGCAGGTAAAAATGAGGGACGATATCACGAATGGAGCTAAGGAGGACGCAGAATCCCTATGGGTAGAACTTCAAAGGGAAGGCACGGTGGGGAAGGTAATATTGGGCGTATGCTATAGACCCCCCAACCAGAGGGAGGAGGGGGAGGCGGACCTCATGTTACAGATAGGATTGGCAGCAAGGATGGGAAATGTCATTATATTGGGGGACTTTAATTATCCTGATATTGACTGGGCAGAAGGAACTGCGCATTCAGCCAAGGCTCGGCAGTTCCTAAATGTTTTGCAGCACAATTTCATGGGTCAGATGGTGAATGCACCGACAAGAAACAATGCGGTACTTGACCTACTGATTACCAACAATATAGACCTGCTCACGGATATAGAAATACGGGGCAACTTAGGAAACAGTGACCATAGGTCAATTAGTTTCAGTATTAATTATAGTAATAGGAAACACAAGGGTAATATAAGGACACTGAATTTCAAAAGAGCCAATTTCCCAAAACTGCGCTCTCTGCTAGAAAATATCAAATGGGATAGAACCCTGGGAACAAAGAACACGGAGGAAAAACGTGAGTGCTTCAAGAGCATAGTAAACAAAGGGATTGGCCAGTGCATACCAAAGGGAAATAAATTTAAAAGAGCAAAACTAATCCCTGGGTGGCTAAACTCCAACATAAAAATGCATATTAATACTAAAGAAAAGGCCTTCAAAAAATACAAGACTGAGGGGTCGTTGGCAGCACTCAAGCATTACAAAGAGTGTAATAAGAAATGTGAAGACGAAATCAGGGCGGCTAAAATAGAACACAAAAGGCACATAGCAGAAGAGAGTAAAAAAAAAAAAAAACCAAGAAATTCTTTAAGTATATAAATAGGAAGAAAGTGAGGCCAGAACACATTGGCCCCATAAAAGACGACAAAGGGAATCTGGCCAGAGAAGGCGAAGATGCTAAATAAATTCTCTTCAGTCTTCACAAAAGAATTGGGGGGGGCTACACTAACCCAGCTTGTAATGTTAAAATTATTAATACACCTCAGGAAATACCGCCATGGTTAACAGAAGATAGACTTAGAGCTAGACTTGAAAAACTTAACATAGATAAGTCACCGGGACTGGATGGCTTGCACCCGAGGGTTCTTAAAGAGCTCAGCCAGGTGATAGGTAGACCATTGTTCCTAATTTTTAAGGATAGTCTACAGACGGGTATGGTGCCAGCTGATTGGAAAAAAGTCAACGTGGTACCAATATTTAAAAAAGGGGCGGAGATATATCCCGGGTAACTATAGGCCGGTCAGCCTAACATCAGTAGTCTGCAAGATTTTGGAGGGGATGATAAGGGACCACATACAAGACTTTAGTAATGAAAATGGTATTATTAGTAGTAATCAGCATGGATTCATGAAAAATCGTTCTTGCCAAACCAATCTATTAACCTTCTATGATGAAGTGAGCTGCCACCTAGATAAAGGAAAGCCTGTGGATGTGGTGTATCTGGATAAAGGAAGGTCTGTGGATGTGGTGTATCTGGATAAAGGAAGGTCTGTGGATGTGGTGTATCTGGATAAAGGAAGGTCTGTGGATGTGGTGTATCTGGATAAAGGAAGGCCTGTGGATGTGGTGTATCTGGATAAAGGAAGGTCTGTGGATGTGGTGTATCTGGATAAAGGAAGGTCTGTGGATGTGATGTATCTGGATAATGGAAGGCCCGGCATCTTTGGTTGGTTTTGCTTATTGTATATTGGGGATGGGAGAAGGGAATGAGTGGGATACTCCTCTGGCTCAACTAGGTTAACTGAGAATTTATACAAAAATGCCCATTGGCGCTGTCTTGATGCCAGCTGAATGCTGACCAGTGCTTCCTGACGTTTGAATATACTGCTTTGCTGAACTAATGCTGGAACCTTGACTTTAACTTGTTTGTTAACTCAGAAGATCCAGGACTGTAGAACACTTCACTCCTGACACTCAATTTAGCTCAAAAGTCACTGAACAGCTCCCTCCAACCCTTCACTGACTGAGGTAGCTCCTTGTCACTGCTTGTGCCGCTGCAACTCTTAACTCTCTGTACACATTAGCTCTTCAGGGCCCAACCACTGGCACCCCCTCTACACTTCAGGGTCCTCTGACTAGGCACCCCCTCTAATACCTCAGATTCCTCTGACTAGGCACCCCCTCTAATACTTCAGGGTCCTCTGACTAGGCACCCCCTCTACACTTCAGGGTCCTCTGACTAGGTGCCAACTCTAATACTTCAGGGTCCTCTGACTAGGCGCCCCCTCTAATACTTCAGGATCCTCTTACTAGGCACCCCCTCTACACTTCAGGGTCCTCTGACTAGGCACCCCCTCTAATACATCAGGGTCCTCTGACTAGGCACCCCCTCTACACTTCAGGGTCCTCTGACTAGGCACCCCCTCTACACTTCAGGGTCCTCTGACTAGGCACCCCCTTTACAGCTAGCTGACTCCTGGATCCCTGGACCTTCTCTGGAGTGGTCCCCTCTACACTTGGCCGACCCCTAGGGGCAGTTCACAGTACTCACGACCTTGGCAGGCTTTCTTTGAACTGAACCCCTCTTCCTCCACTGGTCCTCAGCACACCGGATCCCCTCCGCAGCTCAACTCAGCATTCTCTGGATTCCATGGCAGTCACCCAAAACACCGATCCTTCTAACAGGAGGCGAGACAGCCATACTCTACCTCCTGGGACTCTGCTTCCCGCCAAAGATGCTGCGTCATGCCTTCCCCTCAAACTTATATCCACTCCCAGAATGCTCTGCGGCAGAATCTGCCTCCTGGGGTAGATACAGCCCTGAATGGGTCTCAGGTTGGATTTCCTCCACTGCCCAATGAGAACCCTCTGATGGAGCCAGTGGGGAGACTCCCCTCTCAGCAGACACACCTGGGAGACATGACAGCCCATTGTAAACACAGTTTACTATGCTTCAGTTATTAAGGAACATAATGGGTGAGTGTATTCACTGTGCGGGTAAATGACATTGACTAATCCCTTTCCCTGCTCTCCATCCTGAAACTTCCCCCCGCAGCAGCCGGGGGGCGGGAGAGGAGAGGAGAGAAGCCAGCAGCACTGCAGGTGGGAAGGTGGGGGGCTGCAACAAGGGGGGAAGCCCGGGCAGTAGGGTGAATCGGCACCGCACGTAGTGATTAGGGTGTGCCCAGGCACACCTGCCACACCCCCTGTGCATGCCTATGCAACCTATACTGTCAAGGGTACCCCAATCTGCTTTGAAAATATGTAGGGTCCAATCTCTTCTCCTGACCTGACAGACCACAAATGATCGACTTCAATGAACGTATCATTGGATTTGTACCTTTGTGTTGGGGTTTCATGAAGTGATGATCGTGCCGCACTGGACGCAGATCTATTAATTGTATATTTTGTTAATTTCTTATTGTATTGTAATTTTCACATGAAAATAATTAACAGTTTTGGTTAAATAAAGTTCCTTACGTTAGGATTCCCACACCGGGGATTCAGCTTCATGCATCATTCAGAGCAAAACTGGCTATAAGAGAAGCCAAGCTCTGACTGCAGAGCCCCCCCCATCCACAGCCCATCCACAGCCCCCCCCATCCACAGCCCATCCACAGCCCCCCCCATCCAGAGCCCATCCACAGCCCCCCCATCCACAGCCCCCCCATCCAAAGCCCCCCCCCATCCACAGCCCATCCACAGCCCATCCACAGCCCATCCATAGCACAATGGTGTCCCCATGCTGAACCCTACAGCCGCTGTCACTCCAGGACTCAGCCAGGTCAGTGCAGACATTCATCTGCTGCTCTGTCCTCTGAGCCAGTGGGGTCACTAGGGTTGGTGTCACCCCCCCCCCCACCTATTTTCGGGCCGGCAGCCCAACGTTGGACCTTTTTGCGGCGGTCAGTAAAGCCTGCAGGCAGTATTTGGGATACAAGATAGCAGGTTAGGCAGTCCCTAAAAGCTCAGCCCCTAGGGGCAGTAATGGATAATGGCCAACGTGCCCTTTCACCAGACCCAGCAAGACTTCAGCAGTGACCCCTCCGGATGGATGTTGGCTCACTCTTGGTTGCCCGGGGTGACTCTGGTCAGTAGTGTAGCATGTCTGTATCCTGGCAGTGGCCTCAGTCTCTCTCTGGTGGTGCTGGGCAGCGTGGCTCTCTCTCCAGCTTCTCCCAACACAACTGTCTTTTCTTTTCGTGTAGCACTCTCTCGCCCCCCCCCCCCCCAGCAGAGTGCATTCTGGGGCTGTAGCCTGCTCCCTGTGAACAACAATGGGGCCACCAATTTTCCAGGACTACATGTCCCATGATGCTCCCCTAGTCTCTTCTCATTGGCCCCTTGCTGTGGCCAGTGGAGAGGGAAACAGAGCAGGCAGCAAGCTGGTTGGCAAACCTCATGAGAGCCGTTCTTTCTTGTGCCGCGCTGCTGACAGTAGAAAAGGGGGGCAAGCGAAGAAACACTCTGACAGCCCGCAGCTCGCCTCCCCCGTCACAGCACCGCTGCCTAAATTCTCTGGCGGACTGACCGATTCGCCAACAGAAGGGGGAGGGGGGCTCGACAGCATCCTCTACAACTGCTTCCTACTTAAAGGAGTCACCTGTCTGGAGGGTGGCACCCGGATGCGATCTGCACCCCCATAGTGACGCCACTGCTCATTACGTCACGTTGTCATTATGGGGGAGGGGTTTGTAGAATTTTGAGGAAAATAATGAATTTAATCCATATTGGAATAAGGCTGTAACATAAAATGTGGAAGAAGTGAAGCTCTGTGAGAACTTTCCGGGTGCTCTGTATATTCTCATCTATATACAGTATACAGCGCTGTATATTCTCATCTATATACAGTATACAGCGCTGTGTATTATCATCTATATACAGTATACAGCGCTGTGTATTATCATCTATATACAGTATACAGCACTGTATATTATTATCTATATACAGTATACAGCTCTGTATATTATCATCTATATACAGTATACAACGCTGTATATTCTCATCTATATACAGTATACAGTGCTGTGTATTATCATCTATATACAGTATACAGCGCTGTATATTATCATCTATATACAGTATACAGCTCTGTATATTATCATCTATATACAGTATACAACGCTGTATATTCTCATCTATATACAGTATACAGTGCTGTATATTCTCATCTATATACAGTATACAGTGCTGTGTATTATCATCTATATACAGTATACAGCGCTGTATATTATCATCTATATACAGTATACAGCTCTGTATATTATCATCTATATACAGTATACAACGCTGTATATTCTCATCTATATACAGTATACAGCGCTGTATATTATCATCTATATACAGTATACAGCTCTGTATATTATCATCTATATACAGTATACAACGCTGTATATTCTCATCTATATACAGTATACAGTGCTGTATATTCTCATCTATATACAGTATACAGCGCTGTGAGTACTTTTCGGATGCTCTCTATATGTGATGGATGTGATGGAATGTGGATAGGCAAAGCCTTAGGTTGAATCATTGCCCCGGTTGCCTGGCATCCCTTATCATAGAGACGTTGGACAATTACTTCTGTTACATTACATTACATTGTTACGTATCCATTGCCATAGTGCAGATATCACCGTACCCATGTAGGTGGTGAGATTACGCTGGCACCTGCCATGGAAAACACAAACGTTGCCTGGCATCTCACCAAGCGCCGACCTCACCCTTCCTAGCCTCGCCGGCTTCAATCAGGAGGCTGTCCTCCATTCTGCTTGCAGAAAGAGGTCACCTTTTCATTTTGGCAAATACCCGACGGTCTGAGATTAATAGAAGCCCAAACCTCCTTGGCAAACAGATTAAACTTTATAGCGTGGCCAAAGCTCGAAAAACAAGTTTGTGTTTATACTGGGAGTCACTGGGACAGAAGATCCGATCACAAAGGATGGAGGCGGCTACTGATCCAAATAATTGGAGGTTCTGTGTTCACAGAAAACAAAAGAACGAGTTTTGGCGACTTTATAAAGAATCTGTGACCTCACCTATTCAAAGCAATGGGACCTCCCCCTGGGAAACTCCCCCCCCAAACCACTGATACTCACCTCCCCACCCTTCCCCTCTCCCCTGTGGGTAATACCTGGTCAGTATAGGGGAGCATGTCCCCCTCCCCCTCCTCCCAGGATGCACTGCTGGATGTAAGTGGCCAATCATCAGATCTTGCATAAACTCTGACAATGCGTCCAATAAGGAGCTTACAAAGGGTTTGGAAATAGCGATCCCATGGGGTAATGGAGAGGTGGGGAAGTGAATACATGTGTATAGGGGAGGGGGGGGGGGCTCTGCTACTTTGCCCTTTATGTATTTATACATGGAGATCATATCCCCCCTTATGTATTTATACTTGGAGATCATATCCCCCCCTTATGTATTTATACTTGGAGATCATATCCCCCCCTTATGTATTTATACTTGGAGATCATATCCCCCCTTATGTATTTATACATAGAGATCATATCCCCCCTTATGTATTTATACATGGAGATCATACCCCCCCTTATGTATTTATACATGGTGATCATATCCCCCCCCCTTTATGTATTTATACTTGGAGATCATATCCCCCCTTATGTATTTATACATGGAGATCATATCCCCCCCCCTTATGTATTTATACATGGTGATCATATCCCCCCTTATATATTTATACATGGTGATCATATCCCCCCCTTATGTATTTATACATGGAGATCATATCCCCCCTTATGTATTTATACATGGAGATCATACCCCCCCCCCTTATGTATTTATACATGGAGATCATATCCCCTTCTGTATTTATACATGGAGATCATATCCCCCCTTATGTATTTATACACGGAGATCATATCCCCCCTTATGTATTTATACATGGTGATCATATCCCCCCCTTATGTATTTATACATGGAGATCATATCCCCCCTTATGTATTTATACATGGTGATCATATCCCCCCTTATGTATTTATACATGGTGATCATATCCCCCCCTTATGTATTTATACATGGAGATCATATCCCCCCTTATGTATTTATACATGGTGATCATATCCCCCCTTATGTATTTATACATGGTGATCATATCCCCCCCTTATGTATTTATACATGGAGATCATATCCCCCCTTATGTATTTATACATGGTGATCATATCCCCCCCTTATGTATTTATACATGGAGATCATATCCCCCCTTATGTATTTATACATGGTGATCATATCCCCCCTTATGTATTTATACATGGAGATCATATCCCCCCTTATGTATTTATACATGGTGATCATATCCCCCCTTATGTATTTATACATGGAGATCATATCCCCCCTTATGTATTTATACATGGTGATCATATCCCCCCTTATATATTTATACATGGTGATCATATCCCCCCTTATGTATTTATACATGGAGATCATATCCCCCCCTTATGTATTTATACATGGTGATCATATCCCCCCTTATATATTTATACATGGTGATCATATCCCCCCTTCTGTATTTATACATGGAGATCATATCCCCCCTTATGTATTTATACATGGAGATCATACCCCCCCCCCTTATGTATTTATACATGGTGATCATATCCCCCCTTATGTATTTATACATGGAGATCATATCCCCCTTATGTATTTATACATGGAGATCATATCCCCCCTTCTGTATTTATACATGGAGATCATATCCCCCCTTATGGATTTTATGATTGTGCATTAATCTACAATAAAGGGCTGCAGTAATGGACTCACTCACTGCAATATTTTTAATTCATTACTGCAGTGCAAAACTGGTAGAAAAAAAGGTAGACAACAGCTAGACAGTGGATTGGAGTGGAGTGGAGTAGTGGATTGGTGTTGAGTAGAGTGGAGTGGAGGAATGGAGTGGAGTGGATTGGAGGAGTGGAGTGGACACTACTCTTTTCAATACTCCCAGGTAAGTAGAACAATATTATACTGCAGAAAGCAGAACATTTCAGCATGTCCATGGTCACCTGTTAAAGGTCTTCTGTTTTGTTCATACAATGCTGCCACTTCATAAACATGCTCAGGAGGATCGGAGGACAGAGGAGCAGAGAGAGTGTTGGAAGAATGGGCTGAGTCAGGAATCTTTCACTAAATGTAGGATAGAGGTATCTTCTAGCATGAGAAGAAAGTCTTTTGTAGCGTGCCTCATTTTCTTTCCACCACTGAAGAGGATCGCTTCTTCTTTCAATTACGGCTTCTTTCAAATAGAGATGAAGTTCATCATCCAGGCTCATTATTGCAGATTCAGAAGAAATTGAATCCTCCGCATGAGACCCCAATAAAACACTGAAAATGTCCTGATAAATTCGACAACGATGAAGAAGATTCTTTTCTGTGCGTTGTCGTATTTTTGGACATTTGTCTGTTTTTGCAGCATGCTGCTCTTCATAAAAGTAGTGTTCTGGACTTGTCTTTTCGGCAGGAACCTCCTGCACCTCCATATCGTCTGTCAGCCATTGTTTTGCCTTTGCCAATACATCATCAGAAGAGAAAGCATGGTTCTTGTATCGAGGATTCAAATGACTTGCAAGCACAACATTTTTAATCTCTTCATGCTTCTCAAAACATATATCAATCAAAGCTCTCTGGCAGGTTCACTACTGTCTCGAAGTAGCACAAGCATCACTCGGTCTTTGTTGATTCCCCCATTCTTCAAGCATGCCTAGAAACATTTCTCTACTGTACTCAGTGTGGGATCCTTGCATCACTTTTGTATCCAACACCAGTTGACTTTTTGTCCATCCGCTGTCAATGAAGTGGCATGTAAGAATGAGTAGTGACTCGGACTCTGTTTGTGACCAGCAGTTCGTCGTGAATGAGAGTGAGTTGCCAGCATTCTCTGGTTGCAGCATAGTCTTTACTTTGTCAACGACCTTTTGGTGAAGCTTTCCCAGCATTTCGGTTCAATAATACTTCTCACTCTTCAGTGTGTAGCTTGGCTCAAGTATGGACATCAACCGCTTAAATCCAGAGTCAGACACCATTGTAAATGGGTGGTTATCAGTGACAATCATCTCTGTGATTACTCTGTCCAGCAGTTGGGATCTTCCATCTGAATCTAGACAGTGATATCTGTTTTTTTTTTTTCAGAAACATATCTGTTATTGACCCCTGGGATAGCGGAGGAGATATTTCAAAATCAAATTGATATTCATTTTGTTTTTTCTGTGCTGCATGATATAGTTGAATATGATGAACTCTTAGATGGGCTCAAAGATTTGAGGTATTTTTGTTTTTTGCAGTTACTGACCCCATGCTTACATTGTTTGTACATGTGTTACACACTGCTGCTTTTCCTGGGAAGGTTGAGATGGGAAATAGTCCCAGACCACACTTTTACTTTTATCTCTCCTCATTCATCTCCATTTCAACTTGAAAGACACAAAAAAGATTTAAAAAATGGCTTGCTGAAGTTGCTGCTGCTGCTGGCACCCTGTTGTGGTTTGGTGGCAGACTCCTGGCAGTGTGGGTTGGTGGCAGACTCCTGGCAGTGTGGGTTGCTTGCTGGCACCCTGTTGTGGGTTGGTGGCTGACGCCTGGCAGTGTGGGTTGCTTGCTGGCACCCTGTTGTGGGTTGGTGGCTGACGCCTGGCAGTGTGGGTTGCTTGCTGGCACCCTGTTGTGGGTTGGTGGCTGACGCCTGGCAGTGTGGGTTGCTTGCTGGCACCCTGTTGAGGGTTGGTGGCTGACGCCTGGCAGTGTGGGTTTCTTGCTGGCACCCTGTTGTGGTTTGGTGGCAGACTCCTGGCAGTGTGGGTTGCTTGCTGGCACCCTGTTGTGGGTTGGTGGCAGACTCCTGGCAGTGTGGGTTGCTTGCTGGCACCCTGTTGTGGGTTGGTGGCTGACGCCTGGCAGTGTGGGTTGGTGGCTGACGCCTGGCAGCGTGGGTTGGTGGCTGACGCCTGGCAGTGTGGGTTTCTTGCTGGCACCCTGTTGTGGTTTGGTGGCAGACTCCTGGCAGTGTGGGTTGCTTGCTGGCACCCTGTTGTGGGTTGGTGGCTGACGCCTGGCAGTGTGGGTTGGTGGCTGACGCCTGGCAGCGTGGGTTGGTGGCTGACGCCTGGCAGTGTGGGTTTCTTGCTGGCACCCTGTTGTGGTTTGGTGGCAGACTCCTGGCAGTGTGGGTTGCTTGCTGGCACCCTGTTGTGGGTTGGTGGCTTACGCCTGGCAGCGTGGGTTGGTGGCTGACGCCTGGCAGCGTGGGTTGGTGGCTGACGCTTGGCAGTGTGGGTTTCTTGCTGGCACCCTGTTGTGGGTTGGTGGCTGACGCCTGGCAGTGTGGGTTGCTTGCTGGCACCCTGTTGTGGGTTGGTGGCTGATGCCTGGCAGTGTGGGTTGCTTGCTGGCACCCTGTTGTGGGTTGGTGGCTGATGCCTGGCAGCGTGGGTTGGTGGCTGACGCCTGGCAGCGTGGGTTGGTGGCTGACGCTTGGCAGTGTGGGTTGGTGGCTGACGCTTGGCAGTGTGGGTTTCTTGCTGGCACCCTGTTGTGGGTTGCTGGCTGACGCCTGGCAGTGTGGTTGGCTTGGTGTCACCCTGTTATGGGTGGCTGGCTTGCAGGAACACTGTGGTGGGTGGCTGGCTTGGTGTCACCCTGTTATGGGTGGCTGGCTTGCAGAAACACTGAAGTGGGTGGCTGGCTTGGGTTCACCTTGTTGTGTGGGTGGCTGGCTTGCTGGAACACTGTGTGGTCACTGGTCACAGTGGCTGGCGGGCTTGCTGGTGTAATCTGGGTGGCTGCTTTGCTCGCTGGAATCCTGTTGTGGAGTGGGGGGCTGGATACTGGCCTGCTGGCACCCTGTTCTGTTGTGGGTCAGATGGCTGGCGGCTGGCAACCTGTGGTGGGTGGCTGAGGCCTGGGCCTGTGGGTGGATAGATGGCTGGTGCTGTGACCAGACTGGACTTCAGCTGGCTGTAACACGAGGCTGTGTGAGGTGTGGGAGGCGGTCTTGAGGCAGAGAATGTGTGCGGCGCGTGGTGAAATGGCATCACGTATGGGCCGAGGCGGTGTTAGAAGGCAGAATGTGTGCATACAACATACGCAATGACGTCACGAAAATATCCGCAATACCGGTAAATCCAAAAGCCGATTACCATATATCGGGGAAAGTGCATATCGGCCCCCAATATATCGGTGTTGCTGATAATTGGTCGATCTCTAGTATTTATACATGTTGACCATATCCCCCCTTATGTATTTATACATGGTGATCATATCCCCCCTTATGTATTTATACCTGGTGATCATATCCCCCTTATGTATTTATACATGGTGATCATATCCCCCCTTATGTATTTATACATGGAGATCATATCCCCCCTTATGTATTTATACCTGGAGATCATATCCTCCCTTATCTATTTATACATGGTGATCATATCCCCCCTTATGTATTTATACATGGAGATCATATCCCCCCCTTAATCTCCTCTTCTCAGGAGAGAATAAATTCAGTTCCTCTAATCTTTTCTCATAGCTGGGCTCCTCCATACCTCTTATCAGTTTGGTTGCTCTTCTCTGCACTTTCTCCAGTTCCCCGATATCCTTTCTGAGAACTGGAGCCCAAAACTGAACTGCTTAATCGGTGGTGTATGTCTGATAGTATATATCCAGGTATACATTCAGTGTTATACATGTACTGGATGGATGTACTGTGGTGTATGTTTGATGGTGTATGTCCAGTGTATATATCCGGGGGAATACGTCCGGTGGTGTATGTCTGGGGGTGTATGTCTGGGGGTGTATGTCTGGGGGTGTATGTCCGGTGGTGTATGTCTGGTGGTGTATGTCTGGGGGTGTATGTCCGGTGGTGTATGTCTGGGGGTGTATATCTGGGGGTGTATGTCTGGGGGTGTATGTCCGGTGGTGTATGTCCGGTGGTGTATGTCTGGTGGTGTATGTCTGGGGGTGTATGTCCGGTGGTGTATGTCTGGTGGTGTATGTTTGGGGGTGTATGTCTGGTGGTGTATGTCTGGGAGTGTATGTCCGGTGGTGTATGTCCGGTGGTGTATGTCCGGTGGTGTATGTCTGGTGGTGTATGTCCGGGGGTGTATGTCTGGGGGTGTATGTCTGGGGGTGTATGTCTGGTGGTGTATGTCTGGGGGTGTATGTCCGGTGGTGTATGTCTGGTGGTGTATGTCTGGTGGTGTATGTCCGGGGGTGTATGTCTGGTGGTGTATGTCCGGTGGTGTATGTCTGGGGGTGTATGTCTGGGGGTGTATGTCCGGTGGTGTATGTCTGGTGGTGTATGTCCGGTGGTGTATGTCTGGGGGTGTATGTCTGGTGGTGTATGTCCGGGGGTGTATGTCTGGTGGTGTATGTCCGGTGGTGTATGTCCGGTGGTGTATGTCTGGTGGTGTATGTCTGGTGGTGTATGTCTGGTGGTGTATGTCCGGTGGTGTATGTCTGGTGGTGTATGTCTGGGGGTGTATGTCCGGGGGTGTATGTCCGGTGGTGTATGTCTGGTGGTGTATGTCTGGTGGTGTATGTCTGGGGGTGTATGTCCGGTGGTGTATGTCCGGTGGTGTATGTCCGGTGGTGTATGTCTGGTGGTGTATGTCCGGGGGTGTATGTCTGGGGGTGTATGTCTGGGGGTGTATGTCTGGTGGTGTATGTCTGGGGGTGTATGTCCGGTGGTGTATGTCTGGTGGTGTATGTCTAGTGGTGTATGTCCGGGGGTGTATGTCTGGTGGTGTATGTCCGGTGGTGTATGTCTGGGGGTGTATGTCTGGGGGTGTATGTCCGGTGGTGTATGTCTGGTGGTGTATGTCCGGTGGTGTATGTCTGGGGGTGTATGTCTGGTGGTGTATGTCCGGGGGTGTATGTCTGGTGGTGTATGTCCGGTGGTGTATGTCTGGTGGTGTATGTCCGGGGGTGTATGTCCGGGGGTGTATGTCCGGTGGTGTATGTCTGGTGGTGTATGTCCGGTGGTGTATGTCTGGGGGTGTATGTCTGGTGGTGTATGTCCGGGGGTGTATGTCTGGTGGTGTATGTCTGGTGGTGTATGTCTGGTGGTGTATGTCCGGTGGTGTATGTCTGGGGGTGTATGTCTGGGGGTGTATGTCCGGGGGTGTATGTCCGGTGGTGTATGTCTGGGGGTGTATGTCCGGGGGTGTATGTCCGGTGGTGTATGTCCGGTGGTGTATGTCTGGGGGTGTATGTCCGGTGGTGTATGTCTGGGGGTGTATGTCCGGTGGTGTATGTCCGGTGGTGTATGTCTGGGGGTGTATATCCGGTGGTGTATGTCCGGTGGTGTATGTCCGGGGGTGTATGTCCGGTGGTGTATGTCCGGTGGTGTATGTCTGGGGGTGTATATCCGGTGGTGTATGTCCGGTGGTGTATGTCCGGGGGTGTATGTCTGGTGGTGTATGTCCGGGGGTGTATGTCCGGTGGTGTATGTCTGGGGGTGTATGTCCGGTGGTGTATGTCTGGGGGTGTATATCCGGTGGTAGACACCCGGTGTACTTCAATAACATTTTTTGGCTGCACACCTTTAGCCCCATTTTTATATCCTAACAGGTCCTCCTTAGCACTGGGAGGTTCAATATTCAAAATGACCAATTTGACTCTAGGGCTGGGCAAATTATTACTAAAGGTAGCAGAGCGCTTACATTCATTGGTTATGTAAATATATATATATAATACAAACCCGATTCCAAAAAAGTTGGGACGCTGTACAAATTGTGAATAAAAACCGAATGCAATGATGTGGAAGTTTCACATTTCAATATTTTATTCAGAATACAACATAGATGACATCAAATGTTTAAACTGAGAAAATGTATCATTTTAAGGGAAAAATAAGTTGATTTTAAATTTCACGGCATCAACACATCTGAAAAAAGTTGGGACAAGGCGGCCATGTTTAGCACTGTGTGGCCTCCCCTCTTCTTTTTATAACAGTCTGCAAACATCTGGGGACTGAGGAGAAGTTGGTGAAGTTTAGGAATAGGAATGTTGTCCCATTCTTGTCTAATACAGGCTTCTAGTTGCTCAACTGTCTTAGGTCTTCTTTGTTGTATCTTCCTCTTTATGATGCTCCAAATGTTTTCTATGGGTGAAAGGTCTGGACTGCAGGCTGGCCATTTCAGTACCCGGATCCTTCTTCTACGCAGCCATGATGTTGTAATTGATGCAGTATGTGGTCTGGCATTGTCATGTTGGAAAATACAAGGTCTTCCCTGAAAGAGACGACGTCTGGATGGGAGCATATGTTGTTCTAGAACTTGGATATACCTTTCAGCATTGATGGTGCCTTTCCAGATGTGTAAGCTGCCCATGCCACACGCACTCATACAACCCCATACCATCAGAGATGCCGGCTTCTGAACTGAGCGCTGATAACAACTTGGGCTGTCCTTGTCCTCTTTAGTCCGGATGACATGGCATCCCAGTTTTCCAAAAAGAACTTCAAATTTTGATTTGTCTGACCACAGAACAGTTTTCCACTTTGCTACAGACCATTATAAATGAGCCTTGGCCTAGAGAAAACGCCTGCGCTTCTGGATCATGTTTAGATTTGGCTTCTTTTTTGGCCTATAGAGTTTTAGTCGGCAACGGTGAATGGCACGGTGGATTGTGTTCACCGACAATGTTTTCTGGAAGTATTCCTGAGCCCATGTTGTGATTTCCATTACAGTAGCATTCCTGTATGTGATGCAGTGCCGTCTAAGGGCCCGAAGATCACCGCCATCCAGTATGATTTTCCGGACTTGACCCTTACACACAGAGAATGTTCCAGATTCTCTGAATCTTTGGATGATATTATGCACTGTAGATGATGAGAACTTCAAACTCTTTGCAATTTTTCTCTGAGAAACTCCTTTCTCCACTATTCCCCCCCACCCCCCAGCATTGGGGGAATTGGTGATCCTCGGCCCACTCTGAGAGACACGCCCACTCTGAGAGGCTCTTTTTATACCCAATCATGTTGCCAATTGACCAAATGCTTGCAAATTGGTCCTCCAGCTGTTCCTTATATCTACATTTAACTTTTCCAGCCTCTTATTGCTACCTGTCCCAACTTTTTTGGAATGTGGAGCTCTCATGAAATCCAAAATCAGCCAATATTTGGCTGACATTTCACAATGTCTCACTTTCAACATTTGATATCTTATCTATATTATATTGGGAATAAAATATAAGTTTATGAGATTTGTAAATGAGTCCATTCATTTTTTACTCACAATTTGTACAGTGTCCCAACTTTTCTGGAATCGGGTTTGTATATATATATATATAATCAGTATCATACAATGAAAATGTTTTTTTCCCCTGAAGTAAGATAAAAATTGGTGCTGTATCTTCTGTGCTGCCTAGGAGGAAATTCCACACAATGTGCAACACGGAGAGAAGCTGTGCAGATAAAAGGGGGACATCTGGTATCAATGTACGATCCAAACCATGTACAATGTACCATTCCCAATTCCCTCCACTTTTCTAGGAGGGAATTCCATAAGACAGTGAACTGTATCTGTGGAAATTTGTACCTATTTTCTGAGGTCAGCTGATCAGTAGGGATAAGGTCAGGTCATCAGTAGGGATGAGGTCAGGTGATCAGTAGGGATGAGGTCAGGTGATCGGTAGGGATGAAATCAGGTGATCAGTAGGGATGAGGTCAGGTGATCAGTAGGGATGAGGTCAGGTGATCAGTAGGGGTGAGATCAGGTGATCAGTAGGGGTGAGATCAGGTGATCAGTAGGGATGAGGTCAGGTGATCAGTAGGGGTGAGGTCAGGTGATCAGTAGAGATGAGGTCAGGTGATCAGTAGGGATGAGGTCAGGTGATCAGTAGGGATGAGGTCAGGTGATCAGTAGGGATGAGGTCAGGTGATCAGTAAGGATGAGGTCAGGTGATCAGTAGGGGTGAGGTCAGGTGATCAGTAGGGATGAGGTCAGGTGATCAGTAGGGGTGAGGTCAAGTGATCAGTAGGGATGAGGTCAAGTGATCAGTAGGGATGAGGTCAGGTGATCAGTAAGGATGAGGTCAGGTGATCAGTAGGGATAAGGTCAGGTGATCAGTAGGGATGAGGTCAGGTGATCAGTAGGGATGAGGTCAGGTGATCAGTAGGGATGAGGTCAGGTGATCAGTAGGGGTGAGGTCAGTTGATCAGTAGGGATGAGGTCAGGTGATCAGTAGGGATGAGGTCAGGTGATCAGTAGGGATGAGGTCAGGTGATCAGTAGGGGTGAGATCAGGTGATCAGTAGGGGTGAGATCAGGTGATCAGTAGGGATGAGGTCAGGTGATCAGTAGGGGTGAGGTCAGGTGATCAGTAGAGATGAGGTCAGGTGATCAGTAGGGATGAGGTCAGGTGATCAGTAGGGATGAGGTCAGGTGATCAGTAGGGATGAGGTCAGGTGATCAGTAAGGATGAGGTCAGGTGATCAGTAGGGGTGAGGTCAGGTGATCAGTAGGGATGAGGTCAGGTGATCAATAGGGGTTAGGTCAAGTGATCAGTAGGAATGAGGTCAAGTGATCAGTAGGGATGAGGTCAGGTGATCAGTAAGGATGAGGTCAGGTGATCAGTAGGGATGAGGTCAGGTGATCAGTAGGGATGAGGTCAGGTGATCAGTAGGGGTGAGGTCAGTTGATCAGTAGGGATGAGGTCAGGTGATCAGTAGGGATGAGGTCAGGTGATCAGTAGGGATGAGGTCAGGTGATCAGTAGGGATGAGGTCAGGTGATCAGTAAGGATGAGGTCAGGTGATCAGTAGGGGTGAGGTCAGGTGATCAGTAGGGATGAGGTCAGGTGATCAGTAGGGGTGAGGTCAAGTGATCAGTAGGGATGAGGTCAAGTATCAGTAGGGATGAGGTCAGGTGATCAGTAAGGATGAGGTCAGGTGATCAGTAGGGATAAGGTCAGGTGATCAGTAGGGATGAGGTCAGGTGATCAGTAGGGATGAGGTCAGGTGATCAGTAGGGGTGAGGTCAGTTGATCAGTAGGGATGAGGTCAGGTGATCAGTAGGGGTGAGGTCAGTTGATCAGTAGGGATGAGGTCAGGTGATCAGTAGGGATGAGGTCAGGTGATCAGTAGGGGTGAGGTCAGGTGATCAGTAGGGATGAGGTCAGGTGATCAGTAGGGGTGAGGTCAGGTGATCAGTAGGGATGAGGTCAGGTGATAAGTAGGGGTGAGGTCAGGTGATCAGTAAGGATGAGGTCAGGTGATCAGTAGGGGTGAGGTCAGGTGATCATTAGGGGATAGGTCAGGTGATCAGTAGGGATGAGGTCAGGTGATCAGTAGGGGTGAGGTCAGTTGATCAGTAGGGATGAGGTCAGGTGATCAGTAGGGGTGAGGTCAGGTGATCAGTAAGGATGAGGTCAGGTGATCAGTAGGGATAAGGTCAGGTGATCAGTAGGGGTGAGGTCAGGTGATCAGTAGGGATGAGGTCAGGTGATCAGTAAGGATGAGGTCAGGTGATCAGTAAGGATGAGGTCAGGTGATCAGTAGGGATGAGGTCAGATGATCAGTAGGGATGAGGTCAGGTGATCAGTAGGGGTGAGGTCAGTTGATCAGTAGGGATGAGGTCAGATGATCAGTAGGGATGAGGTCAGGTGATCAGTAGGGGTGAGGTCAGTTGATCAGTAGGGATGAGGTCAGGTGATCAGTAGGGGTGAGGTCAGGTGATCAGTAGGGATGAGGTCAGATGATCAGTAGGGATGAGGTCAGGTGATCAGTAGGGATGAGGTCAGGTGATCAGTAGGGATGAGGTCAGATGATCAGTAGGGATGAGGTCAGGTGATCAGTAGGGATGAGGTCAGATGATCAGTAGGGATGAGGTCAGTTGATCAGTAGGGATGAGGTCAGTTGATCAGTAGGGATGAGGTCAGGTGATCAGTAGGGATGAGGTCAGGTGATCAGTAGGGATGAGGTCAGTTGATCAGTAGGGATGAGGTCAGGGCTCTGTGCAGGACATTGGAGTTGCCCCATCTGTCACATCTATATGTTCTTGTTGGATATCCCATTCCAAACCCATGGCCATTCATTTGGAGTTACCCCGTTTGTAGCTGTAACCTCCTCCACTCTTCTGGTAAGACTTTCTTCAAGATTTTGGAGCGTGTCTGTTGGAATTTGTGTCCATTTGTGAGGTCGGGTACTGATGTTGGATGAGAAGACCTGACTCACAATTAGCAAAAAAAAAGCCCTGGGTGTGAGGGCCACATGAAATGACCTGAAGGGCCGGATTTGGCCCGCGGGCCTTGTGTTTGACACATTGGATGTAGTGTATCTTATTGAATGAAGTAAAGCTATGTTAACTTTAGACATCCAATCATGGTAGGGATCGACCGATATTTGGTTTGGCCGATAATCACTGTTTTGCAAGTATTGGTATCGGCCACAAACTTGGCCGATATGACCGATATTTCTGCCTCCGGAGGGGAAGGGGGGAATGGGGATTAGAGCGCCGCCTGATAATACAAAAAGCAGGGTTCTTCTGCTTACCCGGCGAGGGCAATGTCATACAAAGTCCCTTCTCCTGGCTTCTACCTATGATAGACAGCACACTGGTGACGTCTATCATAGGAGCCGGTCCAGGAGGTGGGACTTTGTATAGGAGAGCCTGCGCCGGGTAAGCAGAAGAACCCTGCTTTTTGTGTTATCAGGTGGCGCTCTAATCCCCATGCACTGGTCACTCTGCATTGTTGGGGCACTGGTCACTCTGCATTGTTGGGGGCACTGATCACTCTACATTGTTGGGGCACTGGTCACTCTGCATTGATGGGGGCACTGGTCACTCTGCATTGTTGGGTGCACTGGTCACTCTGCATTGATGGGGGCACTGTTCACTCTGCATTGATGGGGGCACTGGTCACTCTACATTGTTGGGGCACTGGTCCCTCTGCATTGATGGGGGCACTGGTCACTCTACATTGTTGGGGCACTGGTCACTCTGCATTGATGGGGGCACTGGTCACTCTGCATTGATGGGGGCACTGGTCACTCTGCATTGTTGGGGGTACTGGTCACTCTGCATTGATGGGGGCACTGGTCACTCTGCATTGATGGGGGCACTGGTCACTCTACATTGTTGGGGCACTGGTCCCTCTGCATTGATGGGGGCACTGGTCACTCTGCATTGATGGGGGCACTGGTCACTCTGCATTGATGGGGGCACTGGTCACTCTACATTGTTGGGGCACTGGTCCCTCTGCATTGATGGGGGCACTGGTCACTCTGCATTGATGGGGGCACTGGTCACTCTGCATTGTTGGGGGCACTGGTCACTCTGCATTGTTGGGGGCACTGGTCACTCTGCATTGATAGGGGCACTGGTCACTCTGCATTGATGGGGGCACTGGTCACTCTGCATTGATGGGGGCACTGGTCACACTACATTGTTGGGGGCACTGGTCACTCTGCATTGTTGGGGGCACTGGTCACTCTGCATTGATAGGGGCACTGGTCACTCTGCATTGATGGGGGCACTGGTCACTCTGCATTGTTGGGGCACTGGTCCCTCTGCATTGATGGGGGCACTGGTCACTCTGCATTGATGGGGGCACTGGTCACTCTGCATTGTTGGGGGCACTGGTCACTCTGCATTGTTGGGGGCACTGGTCACTCTGCATTGATAGGGGCACTGGTCACTCTGCATTGATGGGGGCACTGGTCACTCTGCATTGATGGGGGCACTGGTCACACTACATTGTTGGGGCACTGGTCACTCTGCATTGATGGGGGCACTGGTCACTCTGCATTGATGGGGGCACTGGTCGCTCTGCATTGTTGGGGGCACTGGTCACTCTGCATTGATGGGGTCACTGGTCACTCTGCATTTTTGGGGGCACTGGTCACTCTGCATTTTTTTGGGCACTGGTCACTCTGCATTGGATTGGGGCACTGGTCACTCTGCATTGGATGGGGGCACTGGTCAGTCTGCATTGGATGGGGGCACTGGTCAGTCTGCATTGGATGGGGGCACTGGTCACTCTGCATTGGATGGGGGCACTGGTCACTTTGCATTGATTGGGGCACTGGTCTCTCTGCATTGATGGGGCACTGGTCACTCTGCATTGATGGGGGCACTGGTCACTCTGCATTGATGGGGGCACTGGTCACTCTGCATTGATGGGGGCACTGGTCACTCTGCATTGGATGGGGGCATTGGTCACTCTGCATTGATGGGGGCACTGGTCACTCTGCATTGGATGTGTGATTGAATGTGCAGAATATCAGCCGATACCGATACGTTTTGACCAATATATCGGTATCGGCCCTGAAAAACCATATCGGTCTATCCCTACAGTATAGGCATAGCCCTGTTTATTTTTGTAGAATTCAGGTGATGATAGTTTTCTCCGTGTTTAGTAATCTTCTCTCTGCTCCTTTCTATCCCCCCATTGTAGGTGATTATGTATGAATAGAGGGATTGCAGTGACATACTTCATTGTATTAATCAGTTTTAGTGACACCTGTGAATTCCTCCTGGCCATGATCCTGATGGAGGTGACATTTCACAATAAATACAATCCTGGCACAGTGGCACGCCGTTTGCCAAGAGCCGTCCTCCAAATGCTATTAATAATCTTTCTGCATTGTTCTGTTTTCCCCAATACCTCCAATATCTCATAATAAGCACCTGAGCTTGAAGAGTCGGTGACGTCATTGGGGATGAGTGACGGGGGATGGACATCCCTCTCCTGCGCTGTTTGCTTCTTTAGCGATATTAAGTAATAAGCCGGGGAATGAGTTTGCTTAGGGAGTGTTTAACGTTTTCATGTTCATTGTCAATGCTAACTGTTCACCAGATAACAGTTTTCATAGTTTGCTGACAAGCCTGCGGGGCCGGTGACTGTAACTCAGAAGCATCCAGCATTGTCCTCTACCCTGGAGAACATCGATCGACTTATTTCTGACTCTTCACCAATACCAAGGCTTTCATGTGTCTGCTGTGCACAGAGCTGTGCTGGACTAAATGGTGACCCAACCATGGGACTGCATTGGAAGTTTCGGATTTATTTAATATTGCTATTTCCATGGACTTGGGGAGCCCAAGGTAGGTGTCCTTTTTATTTTTCCGCTTTTCGCACGCATATTGCAATTATACTGATCATCAATATCTCAGGATTTAGTGTTTGGTATCGTTACATAGTTCTTCTCCTTGTAAAAAGACACCAAAAGTCCATCCAGTGCATCCAATATTCATCAATATTTGGGAAAAACTACATGGAGGGTTTAAGTGCCGGTTCACACTACGCCGCTCCAACTTAGGGGGCGACCTGTGAAGTCACGTACAGCGCGACGTCGGCGCAACTTGCACGGACTTCATAAAATGAATGTCTATGCAAGTCGCTCCAGGTCGCCCCGAAGTAGTACAGGAACCTTTTTCTAAGTCGGAGCGACTTGTGTCACTCCTATTAGAACGGTTCCTGTACCGAGCAATGGGAGCGCGACGGACCGAGACGTGTCAGGCTGACAAGTCGCGGTCCAAGTCGGACTAGTGTTAATGGACTTTTGCTACTGAGAAATGAACTCCTTGCTGAAAGTTCCAATAGGTTAGGGCAGCCATTCCCAAGCCAGATTCTGTGACACCCTAGGGTTCCTCCAGAAGTTGCTGGAAGAATAAACCCATCCTTGTACTGCGGCTGGGACCTCTCATTTGATGGCACCCCCATATTTCCAGAAGTGATGCCACTTGCCAGAGTCAGCAGTAAGACACCAATTATCTTTGTAGCTGTCTGCAAGGGTGGCATCCTGAGTTTAGTTTTAGTCCTATTTTAGTCTTCTGCAAGTGTTTTAGTTTTAGTCGTATTTAGTCGACTAAAACTCCTGTATATTTTAGTCGACTAAAACGCCCTACATTTTAGTCGACTAAAACTCATTTTGGTCATCTATAATGGAATGGGTGTAGTTCAATTGTAATTTGTAATGCATTATTTAAGCATTTCTCTACAATTTCCAAACTCATTATATATACTGCTGGTCCTGGAGTGAAAAATAACTAATATTTTATTATTTATGATTTGAGCACCAGTGTTAATTTTTGGCAGCAAATTTCGATTTAGTTTTAGTTATAGTCTTTTGACTAAAATGCCATTTTAGTTTTAGTTGTATTTTAGTCATCTGAATTGTGTTAGTCGACGAAAACGTTTTAGTCGGTTTTAGTCGACGAAATTAACACTGATCCTGACCACCAATGTAAGGGACATTCTTCCCACTGACCACCAATGTAAGGAACATTCTTCCCACTGACCACCAATGTAAGGGACATTCTTCCCACTGACCACCAATGTAAGGGACATTCTTCCCACTGACCACCAATGTAAGGGACATTCTTCCCACTGACCTCCAATGTAAGGAACATTCTTCCAACTGATCACCAATGTAAGGAACATTCTTCCCACTGACCACCAATGTAAGGGACATTCTTCCCACTGACCACCAATGTAAGGGACATTCTTCCCACTGACCACCAATGTAAGGAACATTCTTCCCACTGACCACCAATGTAAGGGACATTCTTCCCACTGATCACCAATGTAAGGAACATTCTTCCCACTGACCACCAATGTAAGGGACATTCTTCCCACTGACCCCCAATGTAAGGAGCATTCTTCCCACTGACCACCAATGTAAGGGACATTCTTCCCACTGACCACCAATGTAAGGGACATTCTTCCCACTGACCACCAATGTAAGGAACATTCTTCCCACTGACCCCCAATATAAGGACATTCTTCCCACTGACCACCAATGTATGGGACTCCACCACTGAATTGGTTTATTGGTTTGGTTCCCTGAGACCTGAAGAATAATTTAGGTGTTCATCTTGAGTGGAAAGGTTGGGTTAGAAGAAGCACACGGGAGGTCTTTAGTTGCTCAATCACGATTTATTCACTAGGAATAGCAATTGATTGCTAATGGCTCCCTATGGGGTAAGATACAGAAGTGGCATTTTCTGGGGTATTTATTGTACAAAGATGGCGGATTTTTTAGCTATAACTGATGAATACATTGTGCCTTCATAGGAGACGAAACGTATCTGGAAACTTCCGTCCTCCAAATGTCTTTTCATCATCAGAATATTCTGGAAGGATCCCTTCTTCTCCAAATACAATACCTGGATAGGGAGTGGCTGAGAGTAGTATATACCAGTAGTGTAGTGTATATGGGTAGTGTAGTATATAGGTAGTGTAGTATATATAGGTAGTGTATATAGGTAGTGTAGTATATAGGTAGTGTATATGGGTAGTGTAGTATATATAGGTAGTGTAGTGTATATGGGTAGTGTAGTATATATAGGTAGTATAGTGTATATAGGTAGTGTGGTGTATATAGGTAGTGTAGTGTATATGGGTAGTGTAGTGTATATATAGGTAGTATAGTGTATATGGGTAGTGTAGTATATAGGTAGTGTAGTGTATATGGGTAGTGTAGTATATATAGGTAGTGTAGTATATATAGGTAGTGTAGTGTATATAGGTAGTGTAGTGTATATGGGTAGTATAGTGTATATAGGTAGTGTAGTATATATAGGTAGTGTATATAGGTAGTATAGTATATATAGGTAGTGTAGTATATATTACATAGTTACATAGTTAGTGAGGTTGAAAAAAGACACCAGTCCATCCAGTTCAATATTGGTAGTGTAGTATATATAGGTAATGTATATAGGTAGTGTATATAGGTAGTGTAGTGTGTGTATATATATATATATATATATATATATATATATATATATATATATAGGTAGTGTAGTATATATAGGTAGTGTAGTGTATATAGGTAGTGTATATAGGTAGTGTAGTATATATAGGTAGTGTAGTATATACATATATATATATGTATATAGGTAGTGTATATAGGTAGTGTAGTATATATAGGTAGTGTAGTGTATATAGGTTTTGTAGTGTATATATATAGGTTTTGTAGTGTATATAGGTAGTGTAGTGTATATAGGTTTTGTAGTGTATATAGGTAATGTAGTGTATATACCAATACAGGTATAAGGGAGCGAAGGCGTTGTGCAGACTGACCTTGTCTGGTGCCTCCAGGAGAACTCTCAGTAGATCAGAATTATTGGGGGGGGGGGGGGTTTTCCTCAATACCCCCTCTATAGGGACTTTCATTTGGGTAGAGGAAGCCTTCCAGCCGGTCACACATCGCCGATTATCAGTCAGTTTCATCCATTTAACATTTAAGCCACCTCAAATCTCCAATAATCACCAGAAAGAAGCCGTTCTTCCACCATCCAGAATTCAGTCCATTGTGACCCCAAAACTGGCCGATAAACTTCAACCCAACTCATAGGAAGATCATTGAAACCCAATGATAACGGCAGCAGTTTTGTTATTGATGGAGCTTTAGGCCATTTCTCCAACTTTTCTTGAAGTTCTACTAACATCCAATGCCGTGACAAGGTCATCTACAGCCCTAGGCGAAAATGGCAAACCCACCCCCCCACCCCCCCCCAAGATGTATGAGTGTCAGCAAAATACCCCCCCACACACACACACACACAACCACTGAGCACTAATCTGCATGCGTACCGTCTAAACATAAATTCCGCCTTCCATGCTGAAATCCTCCACCTCAGCTCAAATGCACCCCTCCCATACCCAAAATCCCCCCCCCCAAAACAAAATCACCCCTTCTAGCACAAATCCTCTTTCCCCTCCTAGTATTTCCCTCCTAGTACTCATCTTCCCCCCACTTCAAATCCTACCCCCCCCCCAGCTCAAATACCCCCCCCCCAAAAAAAAAAATCACCTCCCCTTTCACACATTTTTACCCCTAAAATTTCCCTTCCCCTCCCGACTTAAAATCCCTCCCTCCCAGCGCAAATTCACCCCAAATCCCCCCTCCTAGCACAAATCTTCAACACCAATTTTCCCGTAGATCCCCATTCTTAGCACCCCTCCTAGATATTTCCTCTCCTAGAAAAATACTTACCCACTGCTGCTGCCAAATTACCCCAATCTCCATGTGGTGCCCTCCCACCTCACATGGTACCACAGTGCCCAGGGCAGCGGCCCCCCCTGCCCAGCCCTTGTCCCTGCCCCGCTGACAGAGCAGAACGAGGCGTGAATGTGAGGAAGAATCTCTTCTTTCCTTCAGGATCATTATTGTTCCCTTCTTTACACCAGTGAGGCCCTATAAAAGGTTATCTGTGGTGGATCGCTGTTCAGAGAGCGTTTGACCAGACAGTGAGGGGACATTGTGTCACCTCCTCGCTGCACCCCTAAAATGGGTGTCGGGCAAACCCCCCCCCCCCAAATCACTGTAGCGACAGACGGACCCCCCGTACCCCCTCAAATCACTCCAGTGGCAGACGAACCCCCCAAACCCTCCTCCAATCACTCCAGTGGCAGACGGACCCATCTGACCCCCTCCAATCACTCCAGAGGCAGACGAACCCCCCAAACCCTCCTCCAATCACTCCAGCGGCAGACGGACACGTCAGACCCCCCCTCCAATCACTCCAGCGGCAGACGAACCCCCCAAACCCTCCTCCAATCACTCCAGCGGCAGACGGACACGTCAGACCCCCCTCCAATCACTCCAGTGGCAGACGGACCCCCCAGACCCCCCTCCAATCACTCCAGTGGCAGACGGACCCCCCAGACCCCCCTCCAATCACTCCAGTGGCAGACGGACCCCCCAGACCCCCCTCCAATCACTCCAGCGGCAGACGGACCCCCCAGACCCCCCTCCAATCACTCCAGTGGCAGACGGACCCCCCCAGACCCCCCCTCCAATCACTCCAGCGGCAGACAGACCCATCTGACCCTCCTCCAATCACTCCAGCGGCAGACGGACCCCCCAAACCCCCCTCCAATCACTCCAGCGGCAGACGGACCCCCCCCCCCGTACCCCCTCCAATCACTCCAGTGGCAGACAAACCCCCCAAACCCCCCTCCAATCACTCCAGCGGCAGACAGACTCGTCTGACCCTCCTCCAATCACTCCAGCGGCAGACGGACCCCCCTGTACCCCCTCCAATCACTCCAGCGACAGACGGACCCCCCAAACCCTCCTCCAATCACTCCAGTGGCAGACGGACCCCCCAGACCCCCCTCCAATCACTCCAGTGGCAGACGGACCCCCCGAACCCCCCTCCAATCACTCCAGTGGCACACGGACCTGTCGGACCCCCTCCAATCACTCCAGCGGCAGACGGACCCCCAGAACCCCCCTCCAATCACTCCAGTGGCAGACGGACCCCCCGAACCCCCCTCCAATCACTCCAGTGGCACACGGACCTGTCGGACCCCCTCCAATCACTCCAGCGGCAGACGGACCCCCAGAACCCCCCTCCAATCACTCCAGTGGCAGATGGATCCATATGACCCCCTCTCAGGGCTGCTGTTAGGAATGATGGGGCCCCGTACAGCCTACCTGATGGGGCCCCCTTCAACCCCATCCCTGGCCCTGCCTCAAAACAAAATGCAGGTTTGTCACCGTTTACGTATATGTGCGGGACCAACATGCATGTTTGCAATTACGCATGAGCAAGGGGGAATGGGGGCTTTAAAAAGGTTTTACATTTTATTTTATTATTTATGTTACTTTGTGCAAAGTTGCTGGGGCTATCATGCTGCAGGGATGACCAAGATATCACCCTTCCAATCCAGGGACGTGCCGGTGTTCTGTCAGAATAGCGCTACCTATCAGATTCTGCTACCGGAAGTAATATACAGACGAGAACAACTTACTGCGCATGCGTCATGCATTCCAACATGGCTGCTATGCGTACCAATAGCTTTCCTAATGTGACAGAACACGAAGCAGCAGCGGACATCTTCTTACACCCACGCAAGTCTTCAATTTTACATTTATTTTATCAGTAAACTGACCTTATAGAATAAATCACAGTATTACATTTGTATTATTATTGTATTCTAGTAAATATAGCGAGAAACCTGCGGCCAATGTGGTGACGGCCACCTTGGTACACCCCGCACTGCTCAGCGACAAACTGATTCTATAGTGTAATAGACTGTTCCACTCGGTTGCGGTGAAATAGTCTATTTCAGTATATAAGGTGAGTTTACTGCTAAAATAAATGTAAAATTCAAGACTTGTGTGGGTGTAAGAAGATGTCCGCCTCTGCTCCGTGTTCTGTCACATTAGGAAACCTATTGGAACGCATAGTCGCCATGTTGGAACACATGGTGCATGCGCAGTAAGTTGTTCTTTCCGAATGCCACTTCTGCTAGCAGAATCTGATAGGTAGCGCTATTCTGACAGAACACTGATACATCGATGGGCGGGAAGAGGTTAAAGGGGAGTGGTTTGACTGCACATGTTTACTGTCCCCCAAACACAAGTTTAAAGTACCATCTCACTGTGTCCTATGATCACCAGCATGAAAATCACACAGGCTACAGGTGCCCTGTCACAGTGTCACATGGATGCTGGGGATGCTGACTTTGTTATGCAGTAACACTCACTACAGTCATAGCTTAAAGTCAGCATCCCCAGAATTCATGTGACAATGTGACAGGGCACCAGCAGCCTGTGTGATTTTTATGCTGAGATCATAGGACACAGTGAGGACTCTATCCTCTGTTCTTCACTCACTGTGTCCAATCCAGCCACGCTGTCCTCCTGCTGTTCCCTGTCAGCTGCTGAGCAATCTGCCTCCGTACATGATCACACTCTGCACTTGAGTAAGGGGAGGCGGGGCTGAGCAGAGAATTATTGTATCCCTCCGCCAGGCAAGGCAGTGGACAGCAGCAGCCAGGACTATATGGCAGCAAATCACCATGGAACTAAATCCCATGTATACATGCGACCCGAAAATGGAAAAAAAGTCCCGCCACTGCACTCACCTCCTGGGCCCTTCTGCTGTCATTATAGGGCCCAGGAAAATGTAATTACACCCCAAGAAATTACAAATTAGGAAAAGGTTTAGAAAAAACTATTTTTTTTTGAACATGCAGACATTAACTGTGATGCTGCCCGGGCCCCTTGTAGAGCTGATGGAGCCCGGGCCCGGTACAACAGGGCTGGTTGTACTGCCCTATCAGCGGCCCTGCCCCCTCTAATCACTCCAGCGGCAGACGGACCCCCCCAAACCCTCCTCCAATCACTCCAGTGGCAGACGGACCCCCCCAAACCCTCCTCCAATCACTCCAGTGGCAGACGGACCCCCCAAACCCTCCTCCAATCACTCCAGCGGCAGACGGACCCCCCAAACCCTCCTCCAATCACTCCAGCGGCAGACGGACCCCCCAAACCCTCCTCCAATCACTCCAGTGGCAGACGGACCCCCCAAACCCTCCTCCAATCACTCCAGCGGCAGACGGACCCCCCAAACCCTCCTCCAATCACTCCAGCGGCAGACGGACCCCCACGCCAGTTTACTTACCTTGCCGGGAATGACAGGCGGCGGCGGCTTCCCCCTCAGTCCCCATGATCCCTCTCGGCGGCTGTCTCCTCCCTCCTTGGCCAATAGGATGCCTTCTCCTTTCGGCCAATCAGGAAACAGGTCTCAGGACTCGCTTCCTGATTGGCCGAGAGGAGAATCAGTGTGGCAATAGCAAATATTCATTCGCAATTGTCACACAACTGGGTGGGCTCAGGGTGCACTGCTGTACGCCCCAAGCCCACCCTTTTTTGAAGCCTATTAGAGCCTCTGGCTCCAATCACGTGCTTCAAAAAAAAAAAAAAAAACCCATTGGAATCCATGCGTCCGGCGCCCTGCATGTAGATTAAGGGGGCCGAATACACGGATGGGGGGGCAGTGCCCCTGCGCCCCCAATGGATGGGCCGCCACTGTTTCAACCAAACTTTCACCAAATGGTAATGTTGATCTGCAAAACAATCAGCCC